>NC_142623.1:23565362-23868392 GCF_059453375.1 Lepisosteus platostomus
AACTGAATCCCCATGTAACAGCAAGGCTCAGAGGAGCCCACACACTCAGCTCTTAACCCCAGTGTGCAGAAAGGGTCAAAACGTGTTTTTCAGCAGAAATAAACATGTTTCTGCAAGTTTGGTCAACCCCATGTAAGTTATGGGGCAGTAACAGCACACTTTTCAAAACGTGTTTTTCAGCCCGAAATAAACGCGTTTTTTCAGACAACTGAATCCCCATGTAACAGCAAGGCTCAGAAGAGCCCACACACTCAGCTCTTAACCCCAGTGTGCAGAAAGGGTAAAAACGTGTTTTTCAGCAGAAATAAAAATGTTTCTGCAAGTTTGGTCAACCCCATGTAAGTTATGGGGCAGTAACAGCACACTTTTCAAAACGTGTTTTTCAGCCCGAAATAAACGCGTTTTTTCAGACAACTGAATCCCCATGTAACAGCAAGGCTCAGAGGAGCCCACACACTCAGCTCTTAACCCCAGTGTGCAGAAAGGGTCACAACGTGTTTTTCAGCAGAAATAAACATGTTTCTGCAAGTTTGGTCAACCCCATGTAAGTTATGGGACAGTAACAGAACACTTTTCAAAACGTGTTTTTCAGCCCGAAATAAACGCGTTTTTTCAGACAACTGAATCCCCATGTAACAGCAAGGCTCAGAGGAGCCCACACACTCAGATCTTAACCCCAGTGTGCAGAAAGGGTCAAAACGTGTTTTTCAGCAGAAATAAACATGTTTCTGCAAGTTTGGTCAACCCCATGTAAGTTATGGGGCAGTAACAGAACACTTTTCAAAACGTGTTTTTCAGCCCGAAATAAACGCGTTTTTTCAGACAACTGAATCCCCATGTAACAGCAAGGCTCAGAGGAGCCCACACATTCAGCTCTTAACCCCAGTGTGCAGAAAGGGTCACAACGTGTTTTTCAGCAGAAATAAACATGTTTCTGCAAGTTTGGTCAACCCCATGTAAGTTATGGGACAGTAACAGAACACTTTTCAAAACGTGTTTTTCAGCCCGAAATAAACGCGTTTTTTCAGACAACTGAATCCCCATGTAACAGCAAGGCTCAGAGGAGCCCACGCACTCAGCTCTTAACCCCAGTGTGCAGAAAGGGTCAAAACGTGTTTTTCAGCAGAAATAAACATGTTTCTGCAAGTTTGGTCAACCCCATGTAAGTTATGGGGCAGTAACAGCACACCTTTCAAAACGTGTTTTTCAGCCCGAAATAAACGCGTTTTTTCAGACAACTGAATCCCCATGTAACAGCAAGGCTCAGAAGAGCCCACACACTCAGCTCTTAACCCCAGTGTGCAGAAAGGGTAAAAACGTGTTTTTCAGCAGAAATAAACATGTTTCTGCAAGTTTGGTCAACCCCATGTAAGTTATGGGGCAGTAACAGCACACTTTTCAAAACGTGTTTTTCAGCCCGAAATAAACGCGTTTTTTCAGACAACTGAATCCCCATGTAACAGCAAGGCTCAGAGGAGCCCACACACTCAGCTCTTAACCCCAGTGTGCAGAAAGGGTCACAACGTGTTTTTCAGCAGAAATAAACATGTTTCTGCAAGTTTGGTCAACCCCATGTAAGTTATGGGGCAGTAACAGCACACTTTTCAAAACGTGTTTTTCAGCCCGAAATAAACGCGTTTTTTCAGACAACTGAATCCCCATGTAACAGCAAGGCTCAGAAGAGCCCACACACTCAGCTCTTAACCCCAGTGTGCAGAAAGGGTAAAAACGTGTTTTTCAGCAGAAATAAACATGTTTCTGCAAGTTTGGTCAACCCCATGTAAGTTATGGGGCAGTAACAGCACACTTTTCAAAACGTGTTTTTCAGCCCGAAATAAACGCGTTTTTTCAGACAACTGAATCCCCATGTAACAGCAAGGCTCAGAGGAGCCCACACACTCAGCTCTTAACCCCAGTGTGCAGAAAGGGTCACAACGTGTTTTTCAGCAGAAATAAACATGTTTCTGCAAGTTTGGTCAACCCCATGTAAGTTATGGGACAGTAACAGAACACTTTTCAAAACGTGTTTTTCAGCCCGAAATAAACGCGTTTTTTCAGACAACTGAATCCCCATGTAACAGCAAGGCTCAGAGGAGCCCACACACTCAGCTCTTAACCCCAGTGTGCAGAAAGGGTCAAAACGTGTTTTTCAGCAGAAATAAACATGTTTCTGCAAGTTTGGTCAACCCCATGTAAGTTATGGGACAGTAACAGAACACTTTTCAAAACGTGTTTTTCAGCCCGAAATAAACGCGTTTTTTCAGACAACTGAATCCCCATGCAACAGCAAGGCTCAGAAGAGCCCACACACTCAGCTCTTAACCCCAGTGTGCAGAAAGGGTCAAAACGTGTTTTTCAGCAGAAATAAACATGTTTCTGCAAGTTTGGTCAACCCCATGTAAGTTATGGGGCAGTAACAGAACACTTTTCAAAACGTGTTTTTCAGCCCGAAATAAACCCGTTTTTTCAGACAACTGAATCCCCATGTAACAGCAAGGCTCAGAGGAGCCCACACACTCAGCTCTTAACCCCAGTGTGCAGAAAGGGTCAAAACATGTTTTTCAGCAGAAATAAACATGTTTCTGCAAGTTTGGTCAACCCCATGTAAGTTATGGGGCAGTAACAGCACACTTTTCAAAACGTGTTTTTCAGCCCGAAATAAACGCGTTTTTTCAGACAACTGAATCCCCATGTAACAGCAAGGCTCAGAGGAGCCCACACACTCAGCTCTTAACCCCAGTGTGCAGAAAGGGTCAAAACGTGTTTTTCAGCAGAAATAAACATGTTTCTGCAAGTTTGGTCAACCCCATGTAAGTTATGGGACAGTAACAGAACACTTTTCAAAACGTGTTTTTCAGCCCAAAATAAACGCGTTTTTTCAGACAACTGAATCCCCATGTAACAGCAAGGCTCAGAGGAGCCCACACACTCAGCTCTTAACCCCAGTGTGCAGAAAGGGTCAAAACGTGTTTTTCAGCAGAAATAAACATGTTTCTGCAAGTTTGGTCAACCCCATGTAAGTTATGGGGCAGTAACAGCACACTTTTCAAAACGTGTTTTTCAGCCCGAAATAAACGCGTTTTTTCAGACAACTGAATCCCCATGTAACAGCAAGGCTCAGAAGAGCCCACACACTCAGCTCTTAACCCCAGTGTGCAGAAAGGGTAAAAACGTGTTTTTCAGCAGAAATAAACATGTTTCTGCAAGTTTGGTCAACCCCATGTAAGTTATGGGGCAGTAACAGCACACTTTTCAAAACGTGTTTTTCAGCCCGAAATAAACGCGTTTTTTCAGACAACTGAATCCCCATGTAACAGCAAGGCTCAGAAGAGCCCACACACTCAGCTCTTAACCCCAGTGTGCAGAAAGGGTAAAAACGTGTTTTTCAGCAGAAATAAACATGTTTCTGCAAGTTTGGTCAACCCCATGTAAGTTATGGGACAGTAACAGAACACTTTTCAAAACGTGTTTTTCAGCCCGAAATAAACGCGTTTTTTCAGACAACTGAATCCCCATGTAACAGCAAGGCTCAGAGGAGCCCACACACTCAGCTCTTAACCCCAGTGTGCAGAAAGGGTCAAAACGTGTTTTTCAGCAGAAATAAACATGTTTCTGCAAGTTTGGTCAACCCCATGTAAGTTATGGGACAGTAACAGAACACTTTTCAAAACGTGTTTTTCAGCCCGAAATAAACGCGTTTTTTCAGACAACTGAATCCCCATGCAACAGCAAGGCTCAGAAGAGCCCACACACTCAGCTCTTAACCCCAGTGTGCAGAAAGGGTCAAAACGTGTTTTTCAGCAGAAATAAACATGTTTCTGCAAGTTTGGTCAACCCCATGTAAGTTATGGGGCAGTAACAGAACACTTTTCAAAACGTGTTTTTCAGCCCGAAATAAACCCGTTTTTTCAGACAACTGAATCCCCATGTAACAGCAAGGCTCAGAGGAGCCCACACACTCAGCTCTTAACCCCAGTGTGCAGAAAGGGTCAAAACATGTTTTTCAGCAGAAATAAACATGTTTCTGCAAGTTTGGTCAACCCCATGTAAGTTATGGGGCAGTAACAGCACACTTTTCAAAACGTGTTTTTCAGCCCGAAATAAACGCGTTTTTTCAGACAACTGAATCCCCATGTAACAGCAAGGCTCAGAGGAGCCCACACACTCAGCTCTTAACCCCAGTGTGCAGAAAGGGTCAAAACGTGTTTTTCAGCAGAAATAAACATGTTTCTGCAAGTTTGGTCAACCCCATGTAAGTTATGGGACAGTAACAGAACACTTTTCAAAACGTGTTTTTCAGCCCAAAATAAACGCGTTTTTTCAGACAACTGAATCCCCATGTAACAGCAAGGCTCAGAGGAGCCCACACACTCAGCTCTTAACCCCAGTGTGCAGAAAGGGTCAAAACGTGTTTTTCAGCAGAAATAAACATGTTTCTGCAAGTTTGGTCAACCCCATGTAAGTTATGGGGCAGTAACAGCACACTTTTCAAAACGTGTTTTTCAGCCCGAAATAAACGCGTTTTTTCAGACAACTGAATCCCCATGTAACAGCAAGGCTCAGAAGAGCCCACACACTCAGCTCTTAACCCCAGTGTGCAGAAAGGGTAAAAACGTGTTTTTCAGCAGAAATAAACATGTTTCTGCAAGTTTGGTCAACCCCATGTAAGTTATGGGGCAGTAACAGCACACTTTTCAAAACGTGTTTTTCAGCCCGAAATAAACGCGTTTTTTCAGACAACTGAATCCCCATGTAACAGCAAGGCTCAGAAGAGCCCACACACTCAGCTCTTAACCCCAGTGTGCAGAAAGGGTAAAAACGTGTTTTTCAGCAGAAATAAACATGTTTCTGCAAGTTTGGTCAACCCCATGTAAGTTATGGGGCAGTAACAGCACACTTTTCAAAACGTGTTTTTCAGCCCGAAATAAACGCGTTTTTTCAGACAACTGAATCCCCATGTAACAGCAAGGCTCAGAGGAGCCCACACACTCAGCTCTTAACCCCAGTGTGCAGAAAGGGTCACAACGTGTTTTTCAGCAGAAATAAACATGTTTCTGCAAGTTTGGTCAACCCCATGTAAGTTATGGGACAGTAACAGAACACTTTTCAAAACGTGTTTTTCAGCCCGAAATAAACGCGTTTTTTCAGACAACTGAATCCCCATGTAACAGCAAGGCTCAGAGGAGCCCACACACTCAGCTCTTAACCCCAGTGTGCAGAAAGGGTCAAAACGTGTTTTTCAGCAGAAATAAACATGTTTCTGCAAGTTTGGTCAACCCCATGTAAGTTATGGGGCAGTAACAGCACACTTTTCAAAACGTGTTTTTCAGCCCGAAATAAACGCGTTTTTTCAGACAACTGAATCCCCATGTAACAGCAAGGCTCAGAAGAGCCCACACACTCAGCTCTTAACCCCAGTGTGCAGAAAGGGTAAAAACGTGTTTTTCAGCAGAAATAAAAATGTTTATGCAAGTTTGGTCAACCCCATGTAAGTTATGGGGCAGTAACAGCACACTTTTCAAAACGTGTTTTTCAGCCCGAAATAAACGCGTTTTTTCAGACAACTGAATCCCCATGTAACAGCAAGGCTCAGAGGAGCCCACACACTCAGCTCTTAACCCCAGTGTGCAGAAAGGGTCACAACGTGTTTTTCAGCAGAAATAAACATGTTTCTGCAAGTTTGGTCAACCCCATGTAAGTTATGGGACAGTAACAGAACACTTTTCAAAACGTGTTTTTCAGCCCGAAATAAACGCGTTTTTTCAGACAACTGAATCCCCATGTAACAGCAAGGCTCAGAGGAGCCCACACACTCAGATCTTAACCCCAGTGTGCAGAAAGGGTCAAAACGTGTTTTTCAGCAGAAATAAACATGTTTCTGCAAGTTTGGTCAACCCCATGTAAGTTATGGGGCAGTAACAGAACACTTTTCAAAACGTGTTTTTCAGCCCGAAATAAACGCGTTTTTTCAGACAACTGAATCCCCATGTAACAGCAAGGCTCAGAGGAGCCCACACATTCAGCTCTTAACCCCAGTGTGCAGAAAGGGTCACAACGTGTTTTTCAGCAGAAATAAACATGTTTCTGCAAGTTTGGTCAACCCCATGTAAGTTATGGGACAGTAACAGAACACTTTTCAAAACGTGTTTTTCAGCCCGAAATAAACGCGTTTTTTCAGACAACTGAATCCCCATGTAACAGCAAGGCTCAGAGGAGCCCACACACTCAGCTCTTAACCCCAGTGTGCAGAAAGGGTCAAAACGTGTTTTTCAGCAGAAATAAACATGTTTCTGCAAGTTTGGTCAACCCCATGTAAGTTATGGGGCAGTAACAGCACACCTTTCAAAACGTGTTTTTCAGCCCGAAATAAACGCGTTTTTTCAGACAACTGAATCCCCATGTAACAGCAAGGCTCAGAAGAGCCCACACACTCAGCTCTTAACCCCAGTGTGCAGAAAGGGTAAAAACGTGTTTTTCAGCAGAAATAAACATGTTTCTGCAAGTTTGGTCAACCCCATGTAAGTTATGGGGCAGTAACAGCACACTTTTCAAAACGTGTTTTTCAGCCCGAAATAAACGCGTTTTTTCAGACAACTGAATCCCCATGTAACAGCAAGGCTCAGAGGAGCCCACACACTCAGCTCTTAACCCCAGTGTGCAGAAAGGGTCACAACGTGTTTTTCAGCAGAAATAAACATGTTTCTGCAAGTTTGGTCAACCCCATGTAAGTTATGGGACAGTAACAGAACACTTTTCAAAACGTGTTTTTCAGCCCGAAATAAACGCGTTTTTTCAGACAACTGAATCCCCATGTAACAGCAAGGCTCAGAGGAGCCCACACACTCAGCTCTTAACCCCAGTGTGCAGAAAGGGTCAAAACGTGTTTTTCAGCAGAAATAAACATGTTTTTGCAAGTTTGGTCAACCCCATGTAAGTTATGGGGCAGTAACAGAACACTTTTCAAAACGTGTTTTTCAGCCCGAAATAAACGCGTTTTTTCAGACAACTGAATCCCCATGTAACAGCAAGGCTCAGAGGAGCCCACACACTCAGCTCTTAACCCCAGTGTGCAGAAAGGGTCACAACGTGTTTTTCAGCAGAAATAAACATGTTTCTGCAAGTTTGGTCAACCCCATGTAAGTTATGGGACAGTAACAGAACACTTTTCAAAACGTGTTTTTCAGCCCGAAATAAACGCGTTTTTTCAGACAACTGAATCCCCATGTAACAGCAAGGCTCAGAGGAGCCCACACACTCAGATCTTAACCCCAGTGTGCAGAAAGGGTCAAAACGTGTTTTTCAGCAGAAATAAACATGTTTCTGCAAGTTTGGTCAACCCCATGTAAGTTATGGGGCAGTAACAGCACACTTTTCAAAACGTGTTTTTCAGCAGAAATAAACATGTTTCTGCAAGTTTGGTCAACCCCATGTAAGTTATGGGACAGTAACAGAACACTTTTGAAAACGTGTTTTTCAGCCCGAAATAAACGCGTTTTTTCATACAACTGAATCCCCATGTAACAGAAAGGCTCAGAGGAGCCCACACACTCAGCTCTTAACCCCAGTGTGCAGAAAGGGTCAAAACGTGTTTTTCAGCAGAAATAAACATGTTTCTGCAAGTTTGGTCAACCCCATGTAAGTTATGGGGCAGTAACAGCACACTTTTCAAAACGTGTTTTTCAGCCCGAAATAAACGCGTTTTTTCAGACAACTGAATCCCCATGTAACAGCAAGGCTCAGAAGAGCCCACACACTCAGCTCTTAACCCCAGTGTGCAGAAAGGGTAAAAACGTGTTTTTCAGCAGAAATAAACATGTTTCTGCAAGTTTGGTCAACCCCATGTAAGTTATGGGGCAGTAACAGCACACTTTTCAAAACGTGTTTTTCAGCCCGAAATAAACGCGTTTTTTCAGACAACTGAATCCCCATGTAACAGCAAGGCTCAGAGGAGCCCACACACTCAGCTCTTAACCCCAGTGTGCAGAAAGGGTCACAACGTGTTTTTCAGCAGAAATAAACATGTTTCTGCAAGTTTGGTCAACCCCATGTAAGTTATGGGACAGTAACAGAACACTTTTCAAAACGTGTTTTTCAGCCCGAAATAAACGCGTTTTTTCAGACAACTGAATCCCCATGTAACAGCAAGGCTCAGAGGAGCCCACACACTCAGCTCTTAACCCCAGTGTGCAGAAAGGGTCAAAACGTGTTTTTCAGCAGAAATAAACATGTTTCTGCAAGTTTGGTCAACCCCATGTAAGTTATGGGACAGTAACAGAACACTTTTCAAAACGTGTTTTTCAGCCCGAAATAAACGCGTTTTTTCAGACAACTGAATCCCCATGCAACAGCAAGGCTCAGAAGAGCCCACACACTCAGCTCTTAACCCCAGTGTGCAGAAAGGGTCAAAACGTGTTTTTCAGCAGAAATAAACATGTTTCTGCAAGTTTGGTCAACCCCATGTAAGTTATGGGGCAGTAACAGAACACTTTTCAAAACGTGTTTTTCAGCCCGAAATAAACGCGTTTTTTCAGACAACTGAATCCCCATGTAACAGCAAGGCTCAGAGGAGCCCACACACTCAGCTCTTAACCCCAGTGTGCAGAAAGGGTCAAAACGTGTTTTTCAGCAGAAATAAACATGTTTCTGCAAGTTTGGTCAACCCCATGTAAGTTATGGGGCAGTAACAGAACACTTTTCAAAACGTGTTTTTCAGCCCGAAATAAACGCGTTTTTTCAGACAACTGAATCCCCATGTAACAGCAAGGCTCAGAGGAGCCCACACACTCAGCTCTTAACCCCAGTGTGCAGAAAGGGTCAAAACGTGTTTTTCAGCAGAAATAAACATGTTTCTGCAAGTTTGGTCAACCCCATGTAAGTTATGGGGCAGTAACAGAACACTTTTCAAAACGTGTTTTTCAGCCCGAAATAAACGCGTTTTTTCAGACAACTGAATCCCCATGTAACAGCAAGGCTCAGAGGAGCCCACACACTCAGCTCTTAACCCCAGTGTGCAGAAAGGGTCACAACGTGTTTTTCAGCAGAAATAAACATGTTTCTGCAAGTTTGGTCAACCCCATGTAAGTTATGGGACAGTAACAGAACACTTTTCAAAACGTGTTTTTCAGCCCGAAATTAACGCGTTTTTTCAGACAACTGAATCCCCATGTAACAGCAAGGCTCAGAGGAGCCCACACACTCAGCTCTTAACCCCAGTGTGCAGAAAGGGTCAAAACGTGTTTTTCAGCAGAAATAAACATGTTTCTGCAAGTTTGGTCAACCCCATGTAAGTTATGGGACAGTAACAGAACACTTTTCAAAACGTGTTTTTCAGCCCGAAATAAACGCGTTTTTTCAGACAACTGAATCCCCATGCAACAGCAAGGCTCAGAAGAGCCCACACACTCAGCTCTTAACCCCAGTGTGCAGAAAGGGTCAAAACGTGTTTTTCAGCAGAAATAAACATGTTTCTGCAAGTTTGGTCAACCCCATGTAAGTTATGGGGCAGTAACAGCACACCTTTCAAAACGTGTTTTTCAGCCCGAAATAAACGCGTTTTTTCAGACAACTGAATCCCCATGTAACAGCAAGGCTCAGAAGAGCCCACACACTCAGCTCTTAACCCCAGTGTGCAGAAAGGGTAAAAACGTGTTTTTCAGCAGAAATAAACATGTTTCTGCAAGTTTGGTCAACCCCATGTAAGTTATGGGGCAGTAACAGCACACTTTTCAAAACGTGTTTTTCAGCCCGAAATAAACGCGTTTTTTCAGACAAGTGAATCCCCATGTAACAGCAAGGCTCAGAGGAGCCCACACACTCAGCTCTTAACCCCAGTGTGCAGAAAGGGTCACAACGTGTTTTTCAGCAGAAATAAACATGTTTCTGCAAGTTTGGTCAACCCCATGTAAGTTATGGGACAGTAACAGAACACTTTTCAAAACGTGTTTTTCAGCCCGAAATAAACGCGTTTTTTCAGACAACTGAATCCCCATGTAACAGCAAGGCTCAGAGGAGCCCACACACTCAGCTCTTAACCCCAGTGTGCAGAAAGGGTCAAAACGTGTTTTTCAGCAGAAATAAACATGTTTTTGCAAGTTTGGTCAACCCCATGTAAGTTATGGGGCAGTAACAGAACACTTTTCAAAACGTGTTTTTCAGCCCGAAATAAACGCGTTTTTTCAGACAACTGAATCCCCATGTAACAGCAAGGCTCAGAGGAGCCCACACACTCAGCTCTTAACCCCAGTGTGCAGAAAGGGTCACAACGTGTTTTTCAGCAGAAATAAACATGTTTCTGCAAGTCTGGTCAACCCCATGTAAGTTATGGGACAGTAACAGAACACTTTTCAAAACGTGTTTTTCAGCCCGAAATAAACGCGTTTTTTCAGACAACTGAATCCCCATGTAACAGCAAGGCTCAGAGGAGCCCACACACTCAGATCTTAACCCCAGTGTGCAGAAAGGGTCAAAACGTGTTTTTCAGCAGAAATAAACATGTTTCTGCAAGTTTGGTCAACCCCATGTAAGTTATGGGGCAGTAACAGCACACTTTTCAAAACGTGTTTTTCAGCAGAAATAAACATGTTTCTGCAAGTTTGGTCAACCCCATGTAAGTTATGGGACAGTAACAGAACACTTTTGAAAACGTGTTTTTCAGCCCGAAATAAACGCGTTTTTTCATACAACTGAATCCCCATGTAACAGAAAGGCTCAGAGGAGCCCACACACTCAGCTCTTAACCCCAGTGTGCAGAAAGGGTCAAAACGTGTTTTTCAGCAGAAATAAACATGTTTCTGCAAGTTTGGTCAACCCCATGTAAGTTATGGGGCAGTAACAGCACACTTTTCAAAACGTGTTTTTCAGCCCGAAATAAACGCGTTTTTTCAGACAACTGAATCCCCATGTAACAGCAAGGCTCAGAAGAGCCCACACACTCAGCTCTTAACCCCAGTGTGCAGAAAGGGTAAAAACGTGTTTTTCAGCAGAAATAAACATGTTTCTGCAAGTTTGGTCAACCCCATGTAAGTTATGGGGCAGTAACAGCACACTTTTCAAAACGTGTTTTTCAGCCCGAAATAAACGCGTTTTTTCAGACAACTGAATCCCCATGTAACAGCAAGGCTCAGAGGAGCCCACACACTCAGCTCTTAACCCCAGTGTGCAGAAAGGGTCACAACGTGTTTTTCAGCAGAAATAAACATGTTTCTGCAAGTTTGGTCAACCCCATGTAAGTTATGGGACAGTAACAGAACACTTTTCAAAACGTGTTTTTCAGCCCGAAATAAACGCGTTTTTTCAGACAACTGAATCCCCATGTAACAGCAAGGCTCAGAGGAGCCCACACACTCAGCTCTTAACCCCAGTGTGCAGAAAGGGTCAAAACGTGTTTTTCAGCAGAAATAAACATGTTTCTGCAAGTTTGGTCAACCCCATGTAAGTTATGGGACAGTAACAGAACACTTTTCAAAACGTGTTTTTCAGCCCGAAATAAACGCGTTTTTTCAGACAACTGAATCCCCATGCAACAGCAAGGCTCAGAAGAGCCCACACACTCAGCTCTTAACCCCAGTGTGCAGAAAGGGTCAAAACGTGTTTTTCAGCAGAAATAAACATGTTTCTGCAAGTTTGGTCAACCCCATGTAAGTTATGGGGCAGTAACAGAACACTTTTCAAAACGTGTTTTTCAGCCCGAAATAAACGCGTTTTTTCAGACAACTGAATCCCCATGTAACAGCAAGGCTCAGAGGAGCCCACACACTCAGCTCTTAACCCCAGTGTGCAGAAAGGGTCAAAACGTGTTTTTCAGCAGAAATAAACATGTTTCTGCAAGTTTGGTCAACCCCATGTAAGTTATGGGGCAGTAACAGAACACTTTTCAAAACGTGTTTTTCAGCCCGAAATAAACGCGTTTTTTCAGACAACTGAATCCCCATGTAACAGCAAGGCTCAGAGGAGCCCACACACTCAGCTCTTAACCCCAGTGTGCAGAAAGGGTCAAAACGTGTTTTTCAGCAGAAATAAACATGTTTCTGCAAGTTTGGTCAACCCCATGTAAGTTATGGGGCAGTAACAGAACACTTTTCAAAACGTGTTTTTCAGCCCGAAATAAACGCGTTTTTTCAGACAACTGAATCCCCATGTAACAGCAAGGCTCAGAGGAGCCCACACACTCAGCTCTTAACCCCAGTGTGCAGAAAGGGTCACAACGTGTTTTTCAGCAGAAATAAACATGTTTCTGCAAGTTTGGTCAACCCCATGTAAGTTATGGGACAGTAACAGAACACTTTTCAAAACGTGTTTTTCAGCCCGAAATTAACGCGTTTTTTCAGACAACTGAATCCCCATGTAACAGCAAGGCTCAGAGGAGCCCACACACTCAGCTCTTAACCCCAGTGTGCAGAAAGGGTCAAAACGTGTTTTTCAGCAGAAATAAACATGTTTCTGCAAGTTTGGTCAACCCCATGTAAGTTATGGGACAGTAACAGAACACTTTTCAAAACGTGTTTTTCAGCCCGAAATAAACGCGTTTTTTCAGACAACTGAATCCCCATGCAACAGCAAGGCTCAGAAGAGCCCACACACTCAGCTCTTAACCCCAGTGTGCAGAAAGGGTCAAAACGTGTTTTTCAGCAGAAATAAACATGTTTCTGCAAGTTTGGTCAACCCCATGTAAGTTATGGGGCAGTAACAGAACACTTTTCAAAACGTGTTTTTCAGCCCGAAATAAACGCGTTTTTTCAGACAACTGAATCCCCATGTAACAGCAAGGCTCAGAGGAGCCCACACACTCAGCTCTTAACCCCAGTGTGCAGAAAGGGTCAAAACGTGTTTTTCAGCAGAAATAAACATGTTTCTGCAAGTTTGGTCAACCCCATGTAAGTTATGGGGCAGTAACAGCACACTTTTCAAAACGTGTTTTTCAGCCCGAAATAAACGCGTTTTTTCATTCAACTGAATCCCCATGTAACAGCAAGGCTCAGAGGAGCCCACACACTCAGCTCTTAACCCCAGTGTGCAGAAAGGGTCAAAACGTGTTTTTCAGCAGAAATAAACATGTTTCTGCAAGTTTGGTCAACCCCATGTAAGTTATGGGACAGTAACAGAACACTTTTCAAAACGTGTTTTTCAGCCCGAAATAAACGCGTTTTTTCAGACAACTGAATCCCCATGTAACAGCAAGGCTCAGAGGAGCCCACACACTCAGCTCTTAACCCCAGTGTGCAGAAAGGGTCAAAACGTGTTTTTCAGCAGAAATAAACATGTTTCTGCAAGTTTGGTCAACCCCATGTAAGTTATGGGGCAGTAACAGCACACTTTTCAAAACGTGTTTTTCAGCCCGAAATAAACGCGTTTTTTCAGACAACTGAATCCCCATGTAACAGCAAGGCTCAGAAGAGCCCACACACTCAGCTCTTAACCCCAGTGTGCAGAAAGGGTAAAAACGTGTTTTTCAGCAGAAATAAACATGTTTCTGCAAGTTTGGTCAACCCCATGTAAGTTATGGGGCAGTAACAGCACACTTTTCAAAACGTGTTTTTCAGCCCGAAATAAACGCGTTTTTTCAGACAACTGAATCCCCATGTAACAGCAAGGCTCAGAGGAGCCCACACACTCAGCTCTTAACCCCAGTGTGCAGAAAGGGTCACAACGTGTTTTTCAGCAGAAATAAACATGTTTCTGCAAGTTTGGTCAACCCCATGTAAGTTATGGGACAGTAACAGAACACTTTTCAAAACGTGTTTTTCAGCCCGAAATAAACGCGTTTTTTCAGACAACTGAATCCCCATGTAACAGCAAGGCTCAGAGGAGCCCACACACTCAGCTCTTAACCCCAGTGTGCAGAAAGGGTCAAAACGTGTTTTTCAGCAGAAATAAACATGTTTCTGCAAGTTTGGTCAACCCCATGTAAGTTATGGGGCAGTAACAGAACACTTTTCAAAACGTGTTTTTCAGCCCGAAATAAACTCGTTTTTTCAGACAACTGAATCCCCATGTAACAGCAAGGCTCAGAGGAGCCCACACACTCAGCTCTTAACCCCAGTGTGCAGAAAGGGTCAAAACGTGTTTTTCAGCAGAAATAAACATGTTTCTGCAAGTTTGGTCAACCCCATGTAAGTTATGGGACAGTAACAGAACACTTTTCAAAACGTGTTTTTCAGCCCGAAATAAACGCGTTTTTTCAGACAACTGAATCCCCATGTAACAGCAAGGCTCAGAGGAGCCCACACACTCAGCTCTTAACCCCAGTGTGCAGAAAGGGTCAAAACGTGTTTTTCAGCAGAAATAAACATGTTTCTGCAAGTTTGGTCAACCCCATGTAAGTTATGGGGCAGTAACAGAACACTTTTCAAAACGTGTTTTTCAGCCCGAAATAAACGCGTTTTTTCAGACAACTGAATCCCCATGTAACAGCAAGGCTCAGAGGAGCCCACACACTCAGCTCTTAACCCCAGAGTGCAGAAAGGGTCACAACGTGTTTTTCAGCAGAAATAAACATGTTTCTGCAAGTTTGGTCAACCCCATGTAAGTTATGGGGCAGTAACAGAACACTTTTCAAAACGTGTTTTTCAGCCCGAAATAAACGCGTTTTTTCAGACAACTGAATCCCCATGTAACAGCAAGGCTCAGAGGAGCCCACACACTCAGCTCTTAACCCCAGTGTGCAGAAAGGGTCACAACGTGTTTTTCAGCAGAAATAAACATGTTTCTGCAAGTTTGGTCAACCCCATGTAAGTTATGGGGCAGTAACAGAACACTTTTCAAAACGTGTTTTTCAGCCCGAAATAAACGCGTTTTTTCAGACAACTGAATCCCCATGTAACAGCAAGGCTCAGAGGAGCCCACACACTCAGCTCTTAACCCCAGTGTGCAGAAAGGGTCAAAACGTGTTTTTCAGCAGAAATAAACATGTTTCTGCAAGTTTGGTCAACCCCATGTAAGTTACGGGGCAGTAACAGAACACTTTTCAAAACGTGTTTTTCAGCCCGAAATAAACGCGTTTTTTCAGACAACTGAATCCCCATGTAACAGCAAGGCTCAGAAGAGCCCACACACTCAGCTCTTAACCCCAGTGTGCAGAAAGGGTAAAAACGTGTTTTTCAGCAGAAATAAACATGTTTCTGCAAGTTTGGTCAACCCCATGTAAGTTATGGGGCAGTAACAGCACACTTTTCAAAACGTGTTTTTCAGCCCGAAATAAACGCGTTTTTTCAGACAACTGAATCCCCATGTAACAGCAAGGCTCAGAGGAGCCCACACACTCAGCTCTTAACCCCAGTGTGCAGAAAGGGTCACAACGTGTTTTTCAGCAGAAATAAACATGTTTCTGCAAGTTTGGTCAACCCCATGTAAGTTATGGGACAGTAACAGAACACTTTTCAAAACGTGTTTTTCAGCCCGAAATAAACGCGTTTTTTCAGACAACTGAATCCCCATGTAACAGCAAGGCTCAGAGGAGCCCACACACTCAGCTCTTAACCCCAGTGTGCAGAAAGGGTCAAAACGTGTTTTTCAGCAGAAATAAACATGTTTCTGCAAGTTTGGTCAACCCCATGTAAGTTATGGGGCAGTAACAGAACACTTTTCAAAACGTGTTTTTCAGCCCGAAATAAACGCGTTTTTTCAGACAACTGAATCCCCATGTAACAGCAAGGCTCAGAGGAGCCCACACACTCAGCTCTTAACCCCAGTGTGCAGAAAGGGTCAAAACGTGTTTTTCAGCAGAAATAAACATGTTTCTGCAAGTTTGGTCAACCCCATGTAAGTTATGGGACAGTAACAGAAAACTTTTCAAAACGTGTTTTTCAGCCCGAAATAAACGCGTTTTTTCAGACAACTGAATCCCCATGTAACAGCAAGGCTCAGAGGAGCCCACACACTCAGCTCTTAACCCCAGTGTGCAGAAAGGGTCAAAACGTGTTTTTCAGCAGAAATAAACATGTTTCTGCAAGTTTGGTCAACCCCATGTAAGTTATGGGGCAGTAACAGAACACTTTTCAAAACGTGTTTTTCAGCCCGAAATAAACGCGTTTTTTCAGACAACTGAATCCCCATGTAACAGCAAGGCTCAGAGGAGCCCACACACTCAGCTCTTAACCCCAGAGTGCAGAAAGGGTCACAACGTGTTTTTCAGCAGAAATAAACATGTTTCTGCAAGTTTGGTCAACCCCATGTAAGTTATGGGACAGTAACAGAACACTTTTCAAAACGTGTTTTTCAGCCCGAAATAAACGCGTTTTTTCAGACAACTGAATCCCCATGTAACAGCAAGGCTCAGAGGAGCCCACACACTCAGCTCTTAACCCCAGTGTGCAGAAAGGGTCACAACGTGTTTTTCAGCAGAAATAAACATGTTTCTGCAAGTTTGGTCAACCCCATGTAAGTTATGGGGCAGTAACAGAACACTTTTCAAAACGTGTTTTTCAGCCCGAAATAAACGCGTTTTTTCAGACAACTGAATCCCCATGTAATAGCAAGGCTCAGAGGAGCCCACACACTCAGCTCTTAACCCCAGTGTGCAGAAAGGGTCAAAACGTGTTTTTCAGCAGAAATAAACATGTTTCTGCAAGTTTGGTCAACCCCATGTAAGTTACGGGGCAGTAACAGAACACTTTTCAAAACGTGTTTTTCAGCCCGAAATAAACGCGTTTTTTCAGACAACTGAATCCCCATGTAACAGCAAGGCTCAGAAGAGCCCACACACTCAGCTCTTAACCCCAGTGTGCAGAAAGGGTAAAAACGTGTTTTTCAGCAGAAATAAACATGTTTCTGCAAGTTTGGTCAACCCCATGTAAGTTATGGGGCAGTAACAGCACACTTTTCAAAACGTGTTTTTCAGTCCGAAATAAACGCGTTTTTTCAGACAACTGAATTCCCATGTAACAGCAAGGCTCAGAGGAGCCCACACACTCAGCTCTTAACCCCAGTGTGCAGAAAGGGTCACAACGTGTTTTTCAGCAGAAATAAACATGTTTCTGCAAGTTTGGTCAACCCCATGTAAGTTATGGGACAGTAACAGAACACTTTTCAAAACGTGTTTTTCAGCCCGAAATAAACGCGTTTTTTCAGACAACTGAATCCCCATGTAACAGCAAGGCTCAGAGGAGCCCACACACTCAGATCTTAACCCCAGTGTGCAGAAAGGGTCAAAACGTGTTTTTCAGCAGAAATAAACATGTTTCTGCAAGTTTGGTCAACCCCATGTAAGTTATGGGACAGTAACAGAACACTTTTCAAAACGTGTTTTTCAGCCCGAAATAAACGCTTTTTTTCAGACAACTGAATCCCCATGCAACAGCAAGGCTCAGAAGAGCCCACACACTCAGCTCTTAACCCCAGTGTGCAGAAAGAGTCAAAACGTGTTTTTCAGCAGAAATAAACATGTTTCTGCAAGTTTGGTCAACCCCATGTAAGTTATGGGGCAGTAACAGAACACTTTTCAAAACGTGTTTTTCAGCCCGAAATAAACGCGTTTTTTCAGACAACTGAATCCCCATGCAACAGCAAGGCTCAGAAGAGCCCACACACTCAGCTCTTAACCCCAGTGTGCAGAAAGAGTCAAAACGTGTTTTTCAGCAGAAATAAACATGTTTCTGCAAGTTTGGTCAACCCCATGTAAGTTATGGGGCAGTAACAGAACACTTTTCAAAACGTGTTTTTCAGCCCGAAATAAACGCGTTTTTTCAGACAACTGAATCCCCATGTAACAGCAAGGCTCAGAGGAGCCCACACACTCAGCTCTTAACCCCAGTGTGCAGAAAGGGTCAAAACGTGTTTTTCAGCAGAAATAAACATGTTTCTGCAAGTTTGGTCAACCCCATGTAAGTTACGGGGCAGTAACAGAACACTTTTCAAAACGTGTTTTTCAGCCCGAAATAAACGCGTTTTTTCAGACAACTGAATCCCCATGTAACAGCAAGGCTCAGAAGAGCCCACACACTCAGCTCTTAACCCCAGTGTGCAGAAAGGGTAAAAACGTGTTTTTCAGCAGAAATAAACATGTTTCTGCAAGTTTGGTCAACCCCATGTAAGTTATGGGGCAGTAACAGCACACTTTTCAAAACGTGTTTTTCAGCCCGAAATAAACGCGTTTTTTCAGACAACTGAATCCCCATGTAACAGCAAGGCTCAGAGGAGCCCACACACTCAGCTCTTAACCCCAGTGTGCAGAAAGGGTCACAACGTGTTTTTCAGCAGAAATAAACATGTTTCTGCAAGTTTGGTCAACCCCATGTAAGTTATGGGACAGTAACAGAACACTTTTCAAAACGTGTTTTTCAGCCCGAAATAAACGCGTTTTTTCAGACAACTGAATCCCCATGTAACAGCAAGGCTCAGAGGAGCCCACACACTCAGCTCTTAACCCCAGTGTGCAGAAAGGGTCAAAACGTGTTTTTCAGCAGAAATAAACATGTTTCTGCAAGTTTGGTCAACCCCATGTAAGTTATGGGGCAGTAACAGAACACTTTTCAAAACGTGTTTTTCAGCCCGAAATAAACGCGTTTTTTCAGACAACTGAATCCCCATGTAACAGCAAGGCTCAGAGGAGCCCACACACTCAGCTCTTAACCCCAGTGTGCAGAAAGGGTCAAAACGTGTTTTTCAGCAGAAATAAACATGTTTCTGCAAGTTTGGTCAACCCCATGTAAGTTATGGGACAGTAACAGAAAACTTTTCAAAACGTGTTTTTCAGCCCGAAATAAACGCGTTTTTTCAGACAACTGAATCCCCATGTAACAGCAAGGCTCAGAGGAGCCCACACACTCAGCTCTTAACCCCAGTGTGCAGAAAGGGTCAAAACGTGTTTTTCAGCAGAAATAAACATGTTTCTGCAAGTTTGGTCAACCCCATGTAAGTTATGGGGCAGTAACAGAACACTTTTCAAAACGTGTTTTTCAGCCCGAAATAAACGCGTTTTTTCAGACAACTGAATCCCCATGTAACAGCAAGGCTCAGAGGAGCCCACACACTCAGCTCTTAACCCCAGAGTGCAGAAAGGGTCACAACGTGTTTTTCAGCAGAAATAAACATGTTTCTGCAAGTTTGGTCAACCCCATGTAAGTTATGGGACAGTAACAGAACACTTTTCAAAACGTGTTTTTCAGCCCGAAATAAACGCGTTTTTTCAGACAACTGAATCCCCATGTAACAGCAAGGCTCAGAGGAGCCCACACACTCAGCTCTTAACCCCAGTGTGCAGAAAGGGTCACAACGTGTTTTTCAGCAGAAATAAACATGTTTCTGCAAGTTTGGTCAACCCCATGTAAGTTATGGGGCAGTAACAGAACACTTTTCAAAACGTGTTTTTCAGCCCGAAATAAACGCGTTTTTTCAGACAACTGAATCCCCATGTAATAGCAAGGCTCAGAGGAGCCCACACACTCAGCTCTTAACCCCAGTGTGCAGAAAGGGTCAAAACGTGTTTTTCAGCAGAAATAAACATGTTTCTGCAAGTTTGGTCAACCCCATGTAAGTTACGGGGCAGTAACAGAACACTTTTCAAAACGTGTTTTTCAGCCCGAAATAAACGCGTTTTTTCAGACAACTGAATCCCCATGTAACAGCAAGGCTCAGAAGAGCCCACACACTCAGCTCTTAACCCCAGTGTGCAGAAAGGGTAAAATCGTGTTTTTCAGCAGAAATAAACATGTTTCTGCAAGTTTGGTCAACCCCATGTAAGTTATGGGGCAGTAACAGCACACTTTTCAAAACGTGTTTTTCAGCCCGAAATAAACGCGTTTTTTCAGACAACTGAATTCCCATGTAACAGCAAGGCTCAGAGGAGCCCACACACTCAGCTCTTAACCCCAGTGTGCAGAAAGGGTCACAACGTGTTTTTCAGCAGAAATAAACATGTTTCTGCAAGTTTGGTCAACCCCATGTAAGTTATGGGACAGTAACAGAACACTTTTCAAAACGTGTTTTTCAGCCCGAAATAAACGCGTTTTTTCAGACAACTGAATCCCCATGTAACAGCAAGGCTCAGAGGAGCCCACACACTCAGATCTTAACCCCAGTGTGCAGAAAGGGTCAAAACGTGTTTTTCAGCAGAAATAAACATGTTTCTGCAAGTTTGGTCAACCCCATGTAAGTTATGGGACAGTAACAGAACACTTTTCAAAACGTGTTTTTCAGCCCGAAATAAACGCTTTTTTTCAGACAACTGAATCCCCATGCAACAGCAAGGCTCAGAAGAGCCCACACACTCAGCTCTTAACCCCAGTGTGCAGAAAGAGTCAAAACGTGTTTTTCAGCAGAAATAAACATGTTTCTGCAAGTTTGGTCAACCCCATGTAAGTTATGGGGCAGTAACAGAACACTTTTCAAAACGTGTTTTTCAGCCCGAAATAAACGCGTTTTTTCAGACAACTGAATCCCCATGCAACAGCAAGGCTCAGAAGAGCCCACACACTCAGCTCTTAACCCCAGTGTGCAGAAAGAGTCAAAACGTGTTTTTCAGCAGAAATAAACATGTTTCTGCAAGTTTGGTCAACCCCATGTAAGTTATGGGGCAGTAACAGCACACTTTTCAAAACGTGTTTTTCAGCCCGAAATAAACGCGTTTTTTCAGACAACTGAATCCCCATGTAACAGCAAGGCTCAGAGGAGCCCACACACTCAGCTCTTAACCCCAGTGTGCAGAAAGGGTCAAAACGTGTTTTTCAGCAGAAATAAACATGTTTCTGCAAGTTTGGTCAACCCCATGTAAGTTATGGGGCAGTAACAGCACACCTTTCAAAACGTGTTTTTCAGCCCGAAATAAACGCGTTTTTTCAGACAACTGAATCCCCATGTAACAGCAAGGCTCAGAAGAGCCCACACACTCAGCTCTTAACCCCAGTGTGCAGAAAGGGTAAAAACGTGTTTTTCAGCAGAAATAAACATGTTTCTGCAAGTTTGGTCAACCCCATGTAAGTTATGGGGCAGTAACAGCACACTTTTCAAAACGTGTTTTTCAGCCCGAAATAAACGCGTTTTTTCAGACAACTGAATCCCCATGTAACAGCAAGGCTCAGAGGAGCCCACACACTCAGCTCTTAACCCCAGTGTGCAGAAAGGGTCACAACGTGTTTTTCAGCAGAAATAAACATGTTTCTGCAAGTTTGGTCAACCCCATGTAAGTTATGGGACAGTAACAGAACACTTTTCAAAACGTGTTTTTCAGCCCGAAATAAACGCGTTTTTTCAGACAACTGATTCCCCATGTAACAGCAAGGCTCAGAGGAGCCCACACACTCAGCTCTTAACCCCAGTGTGCAGAAAGGGTCAAAACGTGTTTTTCAGCAGAAATAAACATGTTTCTGCAAGTTTGGTCAACCCCATGTAAGTTATGGGGCAGTAACAGCACACTTTTCAAAACGTGTTTTTCAGCCCGAAATAAACGCGTTTTTTCAGACAACTGAATCCCCATGTAACAGCAAGGCTCAGAAGAGCCCACACACTCAGCTCTTAACCCCAGTGTGCAGAAAGGGTAAAAACGTGTTTTTCAGCAGAAATAAACATGTTTCTGCAAGTTTGGTCAACCCCATGTAAGTTATGGGGCAGTAACAGCACACTTTTCAAAACGTGTTTTTCAGCCCGAAATAAACGCGTTTTTTCAGACAACTGAATCCCCATGTAACAGCAAGGCTCAGAAGAGCCCACACACTCAGCTCTTAACCCCAGTGTGCAGAAAGGGTAAAAACGTGTTTTTCAGCAGAAATAAACATGTTTCTGCAAGTTTGGTCAACCCCATGTAAGTTATGGGGCAGTAACAGCACACTTTTCAAAACGTGTTTTTCAGCCCGAAATAAACGCGTTTTTTCAGACAACTGAATCCCCATGTAACAGCAAGGCTCAGAAGAGCCCACACACTCAGCTCTTAACCCCAGTGTGCAGAAAGGGTAAAAACGTGTTTTTCAGCAGAAATAAACATGTTTCTGCAAGTTTGGTCAACCCCATGTAAGTTATGGGGCAGTAACAGAACACTTTTCAAAACGTGTTTTTCAGCCCGAAATAAATGCGTTTTTTCAGACAACTGAATCCCCATGTAACAGCAAGGCTCAGAGGAGCCCACACACTCAGCTCTTAACCCCAGTGTGCAGAAAGGGTCAAAACGTGTTTTTCAGCAGAAATAAACATGTTTCTGCAAGTTTGGTCAACCCCATGTAAGTTATGGGACAGTAACAGAACACTTTTCAAAACGTGTTTTTCAGCCCGAAATAAACGCGTTTTTTCAGACAACTGAATCCCCATGTAACAGCAAGGCTCAGAGGAGCCCACACACTCAGCTCTTAACCCCAGTGTGCAGAAAGGGTCAAAACGTGTTTTTCAGCAGAAATAAACATGTTTCTGCAAGTTTGGTCAACCCCATGTAAGTTATGGGGCAGTAACAGAACACTTTTCAAAACGTGTTTTTCAGCCCGAAATAAACGCGTTTTTTCAGACAACTGAATCCCCATGTAACAGCAAGGCTCAGAGGAGCCCACACACTCAGCTCTTAACCCCAGTGTGCAGAAAGGGTCAAAACGTGTTTTTCAGCAGAAATAAACATGTTTCTGCAAGTTTGGTCAACCCCATGTAAGTTATGGGACAGTAACAGAACACTTTTCAAAACGTGTTTTTCAGCCCGAAATAAACGCGTTTTTTCAGACAACTGAATCCCCATGTAACAGCAAGGCTCAGAGGAGCCCACACACTCAGCTCTTAACCCCAGTGTGCAGAAAGGGTCACAACGTGTTTTTCAGCAGAAATAAACATGTTTCTGCAAGTTTGGTCAACCCCATGTAAGTTATGGGACAGTAACAGAACACTTTTCAAAACGTGTTTTTCAGCCCGAAATAAACGCGTTTTTTCAGACAACTGAATCCCCATGTAACAGCAAGGCTCAGAGGAGCCCACACACTCAGCTCTTAACCCCAGTGTGCAGAAAGGGTCAAAACGTGTTTTTCAGCAGAAATAAACATGTTTCTGCAAGTTTGGTCAACCCCATGTAAGTTATGGGGCAGTAACAGCACACCTTTCAAAACGTGTTTTTCAGCCCGAAATAAACGCGTTTTTTCAGACAACTGAATCCCCATGTAACAGCAAGGCTCAGAAGAGCCCACACACTCAGCTCTTAACCCCAGTGTGCAGAAAGGGTAAAAACGTGTTTTTCAGCAGAAATAAACATGTTTCTGCAAGTTTGGTCAACCCCATGTAAGTTATGGGGCAGTAACAGCACACTTTTCAAAACGTGTTTTTCAGCCCGAAATAAACGCGTTTTTTCAGACAACTGAATCCCCATGTAACAGCAAGGCTCAGAGGAGCCCACACACTCAGCTCTTAACCCCAGTGTGCAGAAAGGGTCACAACGTGTTTTTCAGCAGAAATAAACATGTTTCTGCAAGTTTGGTCAACCCCATGTAAGTTATGGGACAGTAACAGAACACTTTTCAAAACGTGTTTTTCAGCCCGAAATAAACGCGTTTTTTCAGACAACTGATTCCCCATGTAACAGCAAGGCTCAGAGGAGCCCACACACTCAGCTCTTAACCCCAGTGTGCAGAAAGGGTCAAAACGTGTTTTTCAGCAGAAATAAACATGTTTCTGCAAGTTTGGTCAACCCCATGTAAGTTATGGGGCAGTAACAGCACACTTTTCAAAACGTGTTTTTCAGCCCGAAATAAACGCGTTTTTTCAGACAACTGAATCCCCATGTAACAGCAAGGCTCAGAAGAGCCCACACACTCAGCTCTTAACCCCAGTGTGCAGAAAGGGTAAAAACGTGTTTTTCAGCAGAAATAAACATGTTTCTGCAAGTTTGGTCAACCCCATGTAAGTTATGGGGCAGTAACAGCACACTTTTCAAAACGTGTTTTTCAGCCCGAAATAAACGCGTTTTTTCAGACAACTGAATCCCCATGTAACAGCAAGGCTCAGAAGAGCCCACACACTCAGCTCTTAACCCCAGTGTGCAGAAAGGGTAAAAACGTGTTTTTCAGCAGAAATAAACATGTTTCTGCAAGTTTGGTCAACCCCATGTAAGTTATGGGGCAGTAACAGCACACTTTTCAAAACGTGTTTTTCAGCCCGAAATAAACGCGTTTTTTCAGACAACTGAATCCCCATGTAACAGCAAGGCTCAGAGGAGCCCACACACTCAGCTCTTAACCCCAGTGTGCAGAAAGGGTCACAACGTGTTTTTCAGCAGAAATAAACATGTTTCTGCAAGTTTGGTCAACCCCATGTAAGTTATGGGACAGTAACAGAACACTTTTCAAAACGTGTTTTTCAGCCCGAAATAAACGCGTTTTTTCAGACAACTGATTCCCCATGTAACAGCAAGGCTCAGAGGAGCCCACACACTCAGCTCTTAACCCCAGTGTGCAGAAAGGGTCAAAACGTGTTTTTCAGCAGAAATAAACATGTTTCTGCAAGTTTGGTCAACCCCATGTAAGTTATGGGGCAGTAACAGCACACTTTTCAAAACGTGTTTTTCAGCCCGAAATAAACGCGTTTTTTCAGACAACTGAATCCCCATGTAACAGCAAGGCTCAGAAGAGCCCACACACTCAGCTCTTAACCCCAGTGTGCAGAAAGGGTAAAAACGTGTTTTTCAGCAGAAATAAACATGTTTCTGCAAGTTTGGTCAACCCCATGTAAGTTATGGGGCAGTAACAGCACACTTTTCAAAACGTGTTTTTCAGCCCGAAATAAACGCGTTTTTTCAGACAACTGAATCCCCATGTAACAGCAAGGCTCAGAAGAGCCCACACACTCAGCTCTTAACCCCAGTGTGCAGAAAGGGTAAAAACGTGTTTTTCAGCAGAAATAAACATGTTTCTGCAAGTTTGGTCAACCCCATGTAAGTTATGGGGCAGTAACAGCACACTTTTCAAAACGTGTTTTTCAGCCCGAAATAAACGCGTTTTTTCAGACAACTGAATCCCCATGTAACAGCAAGGCTCAGAGGAGCCCACACACTCAGCTCTTAACCCCAGTGTGCAGAAAGGGTAAAAACGTGTTTTTCAGCAGAAATAAACATGTTTCTGCAAGTTTGGTCAACCCCATGTAAGTTATGGGGCAGTAACAGCACACTTTTCAAAACGTGTTTTTCAGCCCGAAATAAACGCGTTTTTTCAGACAACTGAATCCCCATGTAACAGCAAGGCTCAGAGGAGCCCACACACTCAGCTCTTAACCCCAGTGTGCAGAAAGGGTCACAACGTGTTTTTCAGCAGAAATAAACATGTTTCTGCAAGTTTGGTCAACCCCATGTAAGTTATGGGACAGTAACAGAACACTTTTCAAAACGTGTTTTTCAGCCCGAAATAAACGCGTTTTTTCAGACAACTGAATCCCCATGTAACAGCAAGGCTCAGAGGAGCCCACACACTCAGCTCTTAACCCCAGTGTGCAGAAAGGGTCAAAACGTGTTTTTCAGCAGAAATAAACATGTTTCTGCAAGTTTGGTCAACCCCATGTAAGTTATGGGGCAGTAACAGAACACTTTTCAAAACGTGTTTTTCAGCCCGAAATAAACGCGTTTTTTCAGACAACTGAATCCCCATGTAACAGCAAGGCTCAGAGGAGCCCACACACTCAGCTCTTAACCCCAGTGTGCAGAAAGGGTCAAAACGTGTTTTTCAGCAGAAATAAACATGTTTCTGCAAGTTTGGTCAACCCCATGTAAGTTATGGGACAGTAACAGAACACTTTTCAAAACGTGTTTTTCAGCCCGAAATAAACGCGTTTTTTCAGACAACTGAATCCCCATGTAACAGCAAGGCTCAGAGGAGCCCACACACTCAGCTCTTAACCCCAGTGTGCAGAAAGGGTCAAAACGTGTTTTTCAGCAGAAATAAACATGTTTCTGCAAGTTTGGTCAACCCCATGTAAGTTATGGGGCAGTAACAGAACACTTTTCAAAACGTGTTTTTCAGCCCGAAATAAACGCGTTTTTTCAGACAACTGAATCCCCATGTAACAGCAAGGCTCAGAGGAGCCCACACACTCAGCTCTTAACCCCAGTGTGCAGAAAGGGTCACAACGTGTTTTTCAGCAGAAATAAACATGTTTCTGCAAGTTTGGTCAACCCCATGTAAGTTATGGGACAGTAACAGAACACTTTTCAAAACGTGTTTTTCAGCCCGAAATAAACGCGTTTTTTCAGACAACTGAATCCCCATGTAACAGCAAGGCTCAGAGGAGCCCACACACTCAGCTCTTAACCCCAGTGTGCAGAAAGGGTCACAACGTGTTTTTCAGCAGAAATAAACATGTTTCTGCAAGTTTGGTCAACCCCATGTAAGTTATGGGACAGTAACAGAACACTTTTCAAAACGTGTTTTTCAGCCCGAAATAAACGCGTTTTTTCAGACAACTGAATCCCCATGTAACAGCAAGGCTCAGAGGAGCCCACACACTCAGCTCTTAACCCCATTGTGCAGAAAGGGTCACAACGTGTTTTTCAGCAGAAATAAACATGTTTCTGCAAGTTTGGTCAACCCCATGTAAGTTATGGGGCAGTAACAGCACACTTTTCAAAACGTGTTTTTCAGCCCGAAATAAACGCGTTTTTTCAGACAACTGAATCCCCATGTAACAGCAAGGCTCAGAAGAGCCCACACACTCAGCTCTTAACCCCAGTCTGCAGAAAGGGTCAAAACGTGTTTTTCAGCAGAAATAAACATGTTTCTGCAAGTTTGGTCAACCCCATGTAAGTTATGGGGCAGTAACAGCACACTTTTCAAAACGTGTTTTTCAGCCCGAAATAAACGCGTTTTTTCAGACAACTGAATCCCCATGTAACAGCAAGGCTCAGAGGAGCCCACACACTCAGCTCTTAACCCCAGTGTGCAGAAAGGGTCAAAACGTGTTTTTCAGCAGAAATAAACATGTTTCTGCAAGTTTGGTCAACCCCATGTAAGTTATGGGGCAGTAACAGCACACTTTTCAAAACGTGTTTTTCTGCCCGAAATAAACGCGTTTTTTCAGACAACTGAATCCCCATGTAACAGCAAGGCTCAGAAGAGCCCACACACTCAGCTCTTAACCCCAGTGTGCAGAAAGGGTCAAAACGTGTTTTTCAGCAGAAATAAACATGTTTCTGCAAGTTTGGTCAACCCCATGTAAGTTATGGGGCAGTAACAGCACACTTTTCAAAACGTGTTTTTCAGCCCGAAATAAACGCGTTTTTTCAGACAACTGAATCCCCATGTAACAGCAAGGCTCAGAGGAGCCCACACACTCAGCTCTTAACCCCAGTGTGCAGAAAGGGTCAAAACGTGTTTTTCAGCAGAAATAAACATGTTTTTGCAAGTTTGGTCAACCCCATGTAAGTTATGGGGCAGTAACAGAACACTTTTCAAAACGTGTTTTTCAGCCCGAAATAAACGCGTTTTTTCAGACAACTGAATCCCCATGTAACAGCAAGGCTCAGAGGAGCCCACACACTCAGCTCTTAACCCCAGTGTGCAGAAAGGGTCAAAACGTGTTTTTCAGCAGAAATAAACATGTTTCTGCAAGTTTGGTCAACCCCATGTAAGTTATGGGACAGTAACAGAACACTTTTCAAAACGTGTTTTTCAGCCCGAAATAAACGCGTTTTTTCAGACAACTGAATCCCCATGTAACAGCAAGGCTCAGAGGAGCCCACACACTCAGCTCTTAACCCCAGTGTGCAGAAAGGGTCACAACGTGTTTTTCAGCAGAAATAAACATGTTTCTGCAAGTTTGGTCAACCCCATGTAAGTTATGGGACAGT
Source organism: Lepisosteus platostomus (assembly GCF_059453375.1). Lineage (NCBI taxonomy): Eukaryota > Metazoa > Chordata > Actinopteri > Semionotiformes > Lepisosteidae > Lepisosteus > Lepisosteus platostomus. The sequence goes on from NC_142623.1 coordinate 23,593,084, forward strand.
AACAGAACACTTTTCAAAACGTGTTTTTCAGCCCGAAATAAACGCGTTTTTTCAGACAACTGAATCCCCATGTAACAGCAAGGCTCAGAGGAGCCCACACACTCAGCTCTTAACCCCAGTGTGCAGAAAGGGTCAAAACGTGTTTTTCAGCAGAAATAAACATGTTTCTGCAAGTTTGGTCAACCCCATGTAAGTTATGGGGCAGTAACAGCACACCTTTCAAAACGTGTTTTTCAGCCCGAAATAAACGCGTTTTTTCAGACAACTGAATCCCCATGTAACAGCAAGGCTCAGAAGAGCCCACACACTCAGCTCTTAACCCCAGTGTGCAGAAAGGGTAAAAACGTGTTTTTCAGCAGAAATAAACATGTTTCTGCAAGTTTGGTCAACCCCATGTAAGTTATGGGGCAGTAACAGCACACTTTTCAAAACGTGTTTTTCAGCCCGAAATAAACGCGTTTTTTCAGACAACTGAATCCCCATGTAACAGCAAGGCTCAGAGGAGCCCACACACTCAGCTCTTAACCCCAGTGTGCAGAAAGGGTCACAACGTGTTTTTCAGCAGAAATAAACATGTTTCTGCAAGTTTGGTCAACCCCATGTAAGTTATGGGACAGTAACAGAACACTTTTCAAAACGTGTTTTTCAGCCCGAAATAAACGCGTTTTTTCAGACAACTGATTCCCCATGTAACAGCAAGGCTCAGAGGAGCCCACACACTCAGCTCTTAACCCCAGTGTGCAGAAAGGGTCAAAACGTGTTTTTCAGCAGAAATAAACATGTTTCTGCAAGTTTGGTCAACCCCATGTAAGTTATGGGGCAGTAACAGCACACTTTTCAAAACGTGTTTTTCAGCCCGAAATAAACGCGTTTTTTCAGACAACTGAATCCCCATGTAACAGCAAGGCTCAGAAGAGCCCACACACTCAGCTCTTAACCCCAGTGTGCAGAAAGGGTAAAAACGTGTTTTTCAGCAGAAATAAACATGTTTCTGCAAGTTTGGTCAACCCCATGTAAGTTATGGGGCAGTAACAGCACACTTTTCAAAACGTGTTTTTCAGCCCGAAATAAACGCGTTTTTTCAGACAACTGAATCCCCATGTAACAGCAAGGCTCAGAAGAGCCCACACACTCAGCTCTTAACCCCAGTGTGCAGAAAGGGTAAAAACGTGTTTTTCAGCAGAAATAAACATGTTTCTGCAAGTTTGGTCAACCCCATGTAAGTTATGGGGCAGTAACAGCACACTTTTCAAAACGTGTTTTTCAGCCCGAAATAAACGCGTTTTTTCAGACAACTGAATCCCCATGTAACAGCAAGGCTCAGAAGAGCCCACACACTCAGCTCTTAACCCCAGTGTGCAGAAAGGGTAAAAACGTGTTTTTCAGCAGAAATAAACATGTTTCTGCAAGTTTGGTCAACCCCATGTAAGTTATGGGGCAGTAACAGCACACTTTTCAAAACGTGTTTTTCAGCCCGAAATAAACGCGTTTTTTCAGACAACTGAATCCCCATGTAACAGCAAGGCTCAGAGGAGCCCACACACTCAGCTCTTAACCCCAGTGTGCAGAAAGGGTCACAACGTGTTTTTCAGCAGAAATAAACATGTTTCTGCAAGTTTGGTCAACCCCATGTAAGTTATGGGACAATAACAGAACACTTTTCAAAACGTGTTTTTCAGCCCGAAATAAACGCGTTTTTTCAGACAACTGAATCCCCATGTAACAGCAAGGCTCAGAGGAGCCCACACACTCAGCTCTTAACCCCAGTGTGCAGAAAGGGTCAAAACGTGTTTTTCAGCAGAAATAAACATGTTTCTGCAAGTTTGGTCAACCCCATGTAAGTTATGGGGCAGTAACAGAACACTTTTCAAAACGTGTTTTTCAGCCCGAAATAAACGCGTTTTTTCAGACAACTGAATCCCCATGTAACAGCAAGGCTCAGAGGAGCCCACACACTCAGCTCTTAACCCCAGTGTGCAGAAAGGGTCAAAACGTGTTTTTCAGCAGAAATAAACATGTTTCTGCAAGTTTGGTCAACCCCATGTAAGTTATGGGACAGTAACAGAACACTTTTCAAAACGTGTTTTTCAGCCCGAAATAAACGCGTTTTTTCAGACAACTGAATCCCCATGTAACAGCAAGGCTCAGAGGAGCCCACACACTCAGCTCTTAACCCCAGTGTGCAGAAAGGGTCAAAACGTGTTTTTCAGCAGAAATAAACATGTTTCTGCAAGTTTGGTCAACCCCATGTAAGTTATGGGGCAGTAACAGAACACTTTTCAAAACGTGTTTTTCAGCCCGAAATAAACGCGTTTTTTCAGACAACTGAATCCCCATGTAACAGCAAGGCTCAGAGGAGCCCACACACTCAGCTCTTAACCCCAGTGTGCAGAAAGGGTCACAACGTGTTTTTCAGCAGAAATAAACATGTTTCTGCAAGTTTGGTCAACCCCATGTAAGTTATGGGACAGTAACAGAACACTTTTCAAAACGTGTTTTTCAGCCCGAAATAAACGCGTTTTTTCAGACAACTGAATCCCCATGTAACAGCAAGGCTCAGAGGAGCCCACACACTCAGCTCTTAACCCCAGTGTGCAGAAAGGGTCACAACGTGTTTTTCAGCAGAAATAAACATGTTTCTGCAAGTTTGGTCAACCCCATGTAAGTTATGGGACAGTAACAGAACACTTTTCAAAACGTGTTTTTCAGCCCGAAATAAACGCGTTTTTTCAGACAACTGAATCCCCATGTAACAGCAAGGCTCAGAGGAGCCCACACACTCAGCTCTTAACCCCATTGTGCAGAAAGGGTCACAACGTGTTTTTCAGCAGAAATAAACATGTTTCTGCAAGTTTGGTCAACCCCATGTAAGTTATGGGGCAGTAACAGCACACTTTTCAAAACGTGTTTTTCAGCCCGAAATAAACGCGTTTTTTCAGACAACTGAATCCCCATGTAACAGCAAGGCTCAGAAGAGCCCACACACTCAGCTCTTAACCCCAGTCTGCAGAAAGGGTCAAAACGTGTTTTTCAGCAGAAATAAACATGTTTCTGCAAGTTTGGTCAACCCCATGTAAGTTATGGGGCAGTAACAGCACACTTTTCAAAACGTGTTTTTCAGCCCGAAATAAACGCGTTTTTTCAGACAACTGAATCCCCATGTAACAGCAAGGCTCAGAGGAGCCCACACACTCAGCTCTTAACCCCAGTGTGCAGAAAGGGTCAAAACGTGTTTTTCAGCAGAAATAAACATGTTTCTGCAAGTTTGGTCAACCCCATGTAAGTTATGGGGCAGTAACAGCACACTTTTCAAAACGTGTTTTTCTGCCCAAAATAAACGCGTTTTTTCAGACAACTGAATCCCCATGTAACAGCAAGGCTCAGAAGAGCCCACACACTCAGCTCTTAACCCCAGTGTGCAGAAAGGGTCAAAACGTGTTTTTCAGCAGAAATAAACATGTTTCTGCAAGTTTGGTCAACCCCATGTAAGTTATGGGGCAGTAACAGCACACTTTTCAAAACGTGTTTTTCAGCCCGAAATAAACGCGTTTTTTCAGACAACTGAATCCCCATGTAACAGCAAGGCTCAGAGGAGCCCACACACTCAGCTCTTAACCCCAGTGTGCAGAAAGGGTCACAACGTGTTTTTCAGCAGAAATAAACATGTTTCTGCAAGTTTGGTCAACCCCATGTAAGTTATGGGACAGTAACAGAACACTTTTCAAAACGTGTTTTTCAGCCCGAAATAAACGCGTTTTTTCAGACAACTGAATCCCCATGTAACAGCAAGGCTCAGAGGAGCCCACACACTCAGATCTTAACCCCAGTGTGCAGAAAGGGTCAAAACGTGTTTTTCAGCAGAAATAAACATGTTTCTGCAAGTTTGGTCAACCCCATGTAAGTTATGGGACAGTAACAGAACACTTTTCAAAACGTGTTTTTCAGCCCGAAATAAACGCTTTTTTTCAGACAACTGAATCCCCATGCAACAGCAAGGCTCAGAAGAGCCCACACACTCAGCTCTTAACCCCAGTGTGCAGAAAGAGTCAAAACGTGTTTTTCAGCAGAAATAAACATGTTTCTGCAAGTTTGGTCAACCCCATGTAAGTTATGGGGCAGTAACAGAACACTTTTCAAAACGTGTTTTTCAGCCCGAAATAAACGCGTTTTTTCAGACAACTGAATCCCCATGTAACAGCAAGGCTCAGAGGAGCCCACACACTCAGCTCTTAACCCCAGTGTGCAGAAAGGGTCACAACGTGTTTTTCAGCAGAAATAAACATGTTTCTGCAAGTTTGGTCAACCCCATGTAAGTTATGGGGCAGTAACAGAACACTTTTCAAAACGTGTTTTTCAGCCCGAAATAAACGCGTTTTTTCAGACAACTGAATCCCCATGCAACAGCAAGGCTCAGAAGAGCCCACACACTCAGCTCTTAACCCCAGTGTGCAGAAAGAGTCAAAACGTGTTTTTCAGCAGAAATAAACATGTTTCTGCAAGTTTGGTCAACCCCATGTAAGTTATGGGGCAGTAACAGCACACTTTTCAAAACGTGTTTTTCAGCCCGAAATAAACGCGTTTTTTCAGACAACTGAATCCCCATGTAACAGCAAGGCTCAGAGGAGCCCACACACTCAGCTCTTAACCCCAGTGTGCAGAAAGGGTCAAAACGTGTTTTTCAGCAGAAATAAACATGTTTCTGCAAGTTTGGTCAACCCCATGTAAGTTATGGGGCAGTAACAGAACACTTTTCAAAACGTGTTTTTCAGCCCGAAATAAACGCGTTTTTTCAGACAACTGAATCCCCATGTAACAGCAAGGCTCAGAGGAGCCCACACACTCAGCTCTTAACCCCAGTGTGCAGAAAGGGTCACAACGTGTTTTTCAGCAGAAATAAACATGTTTCTGCAAGTTTGGTCAACCCCATGTAAGTTATGGGACAGTAACAGAACACTTTTCAAAACGTGTTTTTCAGCCCGAAATAAACGCGTTTTTTCAGACAACTGAATCCCCATGTAACAGCAAGGCTCAGAGGAGCCCACACACTCAGCTCTTAACCCCAGTGTGCAGACAGGGTCAAAACGTGTTTTTCAGCAGAAATAAACATGTTTCTGCAAGTTTGGTCAACCCCATGTAAGTTATGGGGCAGTAACAGCACACTTTTCAAAACGTGTTTTTCAGCCCGAAATAAACGCGTTTTTTCAGACAACTGAATCCCCATGTAACAGCAAGGCTCAGAGGAGCCCACACACTCAGCTCTTAACCCCAGTGTGCAGAAAGGGTCAAAACGTGTTTTTCAGCAGAAATAAACATGTTTCTGCAAGTTTGGTCAACCCCATGTAAGTTATGGGACAGTAACAGAACACTTTTCAAAACGTGTTTTTCAGCCCGAAATAAACGCGTTTTTTCAGACAACTGAATCCCCATGTAACAGCAAGGCTCAGAGGAGCCCACACACTCAGCTCTTAACCCCAGTGTGCAGAAAGGGTCACAACGTGTTTTTCAGCAGAAATAAACATGTTTCTGCAAGTTTGGTCAACCCCATGTAAGTTATGGGACAGTAACAGAACACTTTTCAAAACGTGTTTTTCAGCCCGAAATAAACGCGTTTTTTCAGACAACTGAATCCCCATGTAACAGCAAGGCTCAGAGGAGCCCACACACTCAGCTCTTAACCCCAGTGTGCAGAAAGGGTCAAAACGTGTTTTTCAGCAGAAATAAACATGTTTCTGCAAGTTTGGTCAACCCCATGTAAGTTATGGGGCAGTAACAGCACACCTTTCAAAACGTGTTTTTCAGCCCGAAATAAACGCGTTTTTTCAGACAACTGAATCCCCATGTAACAGCAAGGCTCAGAAGAGCCCACACACTCAGCTCTTAACCCCAGTGTGCAGAAAGGGTAAAAACGTGTTTTTCAGCAGAAATAAACATGTTTCTGCAAGTTTGGTCAACCCCATGTAAGTTATGGGGCAGTAACAGCACACTTTTCAAAACGTGTTTTTCAGCCCGAAATAAACGCGTTTTTTCAGACAACTGAATCCCCATGTAACAGCAAGGCTCAGAGGAGCCCACACACTCAGCTCTTAACCCCAGTGTGCAGAAAGGGTCACAACGTGTTTTTCAGCAGAAATAAACATGTTTCTGCAAGTTTGGTCAACCCCATGTAAGTTATGGGACAGTAACAGAACACTTTTCAAAACGTGTTTTTCAGCCCGAAATAAACGCGTTTTTTCAGACAACTGATTCCCCATGTAACAGCAAGGCTCAGAGGAGCCCACACACTCAGCTCTTAACCCCAGTGTGCAGAAAGGGTCAAAACGTGTTTTTCAGCAGAAATAAACATGTTTCTGCAAGTTTGGTCAACCCCATGTAAGTTATGGGGCAGTAACAGCACACTTTTCAAAACGTGTTTTTCAGCCCGAAATAAACGCGTTTTTTCAGACAACTGAATCCCCATGTAACAGCAAGGCTCAGAAGAGCCCACACACTCAGCTCTTAACCCCAGTGTGCAGAAAGGGTAAAAACGTGTTTTTCAGCAGAAATAAACATGTTTCTGCAAGTTTGGTCAACCCCATGTAAGTTATGGGGCAGTAACAGCACACTTTTCAAAACGTGTTTTTCAGCCCGAAATAAACGCGTTTTTTCAGACAACTGAATCCCCATGTAACAGCAAGGCTCAGAAGAGCCCACACACTCAGCTCTTAACCCCAGTGTGCAGAAAGGGTAAAAACGTGTTTTTCAGCAGAAATAAACATGTTTCTGCAAGTTTGGTCAACCCCATGTAAGTTATGGGGCAGTAACAGCACACTTTTCAAAACGTGTTTTTCAGCCCGAAATAAACGCGTTTTTTCAGACAACTGAATCCCCATGTAACAGCAAGGCTCAGAGGAGCCCACACACTCAGCTCTTAACCCCAGTGTGCAGAAAGGGTCACAACGTGTTTTTCAGCAGAAATAAACATGTTTCTGCAAGTTTGGTCAACCCCATGTAAGTTATGGGACAGTAACAGAACACTTTTCAAAACGTGTTTTTCAGCCCGAAATAAACGCGTTTTTTCAGACAACTGATTCCCCATGTAACAGCAAGGCTCAGAGGAGCCCACACACTCAGCTCTTAACCCCAGTGTGCAGAAAGGGTCAAAACGTGTTTTTCAGCAGAAATAAACATGTTTCTGCAAGTTTGGTCAACCCCATGTAAGTTATGGGGCAGTAACAGCACACTTTTCAAAACGTGTTTTTCAGCCCGAAATAAACGCGTTTTTTCAGACAACTGAATCCCCATGTAACAGCAAGGCTCAGAAGAGCCCACACACTCAGCTCTTAACCCCAGTGTGCAGAAAGGGTAAAAACGTGTTTTTCAGCAGAAATAAACATGTTTCTGCAAGTTTGGTCAACCCCATGTAAGTTATGGGGCAGTAACAGCACACTTTTCAAAACGTGTTTTTCAGCCCGAAATAAACGCGTTTTTTCAGACAACTGAATCCCCATGTAACAGCAAGGCTCAGAAGAGCCCACACACTCAGCTCTTAACCCCAGTGTGCAGAAAGGGTAAAAACGTGTTTTTCAGCAGAAATAAACATGTTTCTGCAAGTTTGGTCAACCCCATGTAAGTTATGGGGCAGTAACAGCACACTTTTCAAAACGTGTTTTTCAGCCCGAAATAAACGCGTTTTTTCAGACAACTGAATCCCCATGTAACAGCAAGGCTCAGAGGAGCCCACACACTCAGCTCTTAACCCCAGTGTGCAGAAAGGGTAAAAACGTGTTTTTCAGCAGAAATAAACATGTTTCTGCAAGTTTGGTCAACCCCATGTAAGTTATGGGGCAGTAACAGCACACTTTTCAAAACGTGTTTTTCAGCCCGAAATAAACGCGTTTTTTCAGACAACTGAATCCCCATGTAACAGCAAGGCTCAGAGGAGCCCACACACTCAGCTCTTAACCCCAGTGTGCAGAAAGGGTCACAACGTGTTTTTCAGCAGAAATAAACATGTTTCTGCAAGTTTGGTCAACCCCATGTAAGTTATGGGACAGTAACAGAACACTTTTCAAAACGTGTTTTTCAGCCCGAAATAAACGCGTTTTTTCAGACAACTGAATCCCCATGTAACAGCAAGGCTCAGAGGAGCCCACACACTCAGCTCTTAACCCCAGTGTGCAGAAAGGGTCAAAACGTGTTTTTCAGCAGAAATAAACATGTTTCTGCAAGTTTGGTCAACCCCATGTAAGTTATGGGGCAGTAACAGAACACTTTTCAAAACGTGTTTTTCAGCCCGAAATAAACGCGTTTTTTCAGACAACTGAATCCCCATGTAACAGCAAGGCTCAGAGGAGCCCACACACTCAGCTCTTAACCCCAGTGTGCAGAAAGGGTCAAAACGTGTTTTTCAGCAGAAATAAACATGTTTCTGCAAGTTTGGTCAACCCCATGTAAGTTATGGGACAGTAACAGAACACTTTTCAAAACGTGTTTTTCAGCCCGAAATAAACGCGTTTTTTCAGACAACTGAATCCCCATGTAACAGCAAGGCTCAGAGGAGCCCACACACTCAGCTCTTAACCCCAGTGTGCAGAAAGGGTCAAAACGTGTTTTTCAGCAGAAATAAACATGTTTCTGCAAGTTTGGTCAACCCCATGTAAGTTATGGGGCAGTAACAGAACACTTTTCAAAACGTGTTTTTCAGCCCGAAATAAACGCGTTTTTTCAGACAACTGAATCCCCATGTAACAGCAAGGCTCAGAGGAGCCCACACACTCAGCTCTTAACCCCAGTGTGCAGAAAGGGTCACAACGTGTTTTTCAGCAGAAATAAACATGTTTCTGCAAGTTTGGTCAACCCCATGTAAGTTATGGGACAGTAACAGAACACTTTTCAAAACGTGTTTTTCAGCCCGAAATAAACGCGTTTTTTCAGACAACTGAATCCCCATGTAACAGCAAGGCTCAGAGGAGCCCACACACTCAGCTCTTAACCCCAGTGTGCAGAAAGGGTCACAACGTGTTTTTCAGCAGAAATAAACATGTTTCTGCAAGTTTGGTCAACCCCATGTAAGTTATGGGACAGTAACAGAACACTTTTCAAAACGTGTTTTTCAGCCCGAAATAAACGCGTTTTTTCAGACAACTGAATCCCCATGTAACAGCAAGGCTCAGAGGAGCCCACACACTCAGCTCTTAACCCCATTGTGCAGAAAGGGTCACAACGTGTTTTTCAGCAGAAATAAACATGTTTCTGCAAGTTTGGTCAACCCCATGTAAGTTATGGGGCAGTAACAGCACACTTTTCAAAACGTGTTTTTCAGCCCGAAATAAACGCGTTTTTTCAGACAACTGAATCCCCATGTAACAGCAAGGCTCAGAAGAGCCCACACACTCAGCTCTTAACCCCAGTCTGCAGAAAGGGTCAAAACGTGTTTTTCAGCAGAAATAAACATGTTTCTGCAAGTTTGGTCAACCCCATGTAAGTTATGGGGCAGTAACAGCACACTTTTCAAAACGTGTTTTTCAGCCCGAAATAAACGCGTTTTTTCAGACAACTGAATCCCCATGTAACAGCAAGGCTCAGAGGAGCCCACACACTCAGCTCTTAACCCCAGTGTGCAGAAAGGGTCAAAACGTGTTTTTCAGCAGAAATAAACATGTTTCTGCAAGTTTGGTCAACCCCATGTAAGTTATGGGGCAGTAACAGCACACTTTTCAAAACGTGTTTTTCTGCCCAAAATAAACGCGTTTTTTCAGACAACTGAATCCCCATGTAACAGCAAGGCTCAGAAGAGCCCACACACTCAGCTCTTAACCCCAGTGTGCAGAAAGGGTCAAAACGTGTTTTTCAGCAGAAATAAACATGTTTCTGCAAGTTTGGTCAACCCCATGTAAGTTATGGGGCAGTAACAGCACACTTTTCAAAACGTGTTTTTCAGCCCGAAATAAACGCGTTTTTTCAGACAACTGAATCCCCATGTAACAGCAAGGCTCAGAGGAGCCCACACACTCAGCTCTTAACCCCAGTGTGCAGAAAGGGTCACAACGTGTTTTTCAGCAGAAATAAACATGTTTCTGCAAGTTTGGTCAACCCCATGTAAGTTATGGGACAGTAACAGAACACTTTTCAAAACGTGTTTTTCAGCCCGAAATAAACGCGTTTTTTCAGACAACTGAATCCCCATGTAACAGCAAGGCTCAGAGGAGCCCACACACTCAGATCTTAACCCCAGTGTGCAGAAAGGGTCAAAACGTGTTTTTCAGCAGAAATAAACATGTTTCTGCAAGTTTGGTCAACCCCATGTAAGTTATGGGACAGTAACAGAACACTTTTCAAAACGTGTTTTTCAGCCCGAAATAAACGCTTTTTTTCAGACAACTGAATCCCCATGCAACAGCAAGGCTCAGAAGAGCCCACACACTCAGCTCTTAACCCCAGTGTGCAGAAAGAGTCAAAACGTGTTTTTCAGCAGAAATAAACATGTTTCTGCAAGTTTGGTCAACCCCATGTAAGTTATGGGGCAGTAACAGAACACTTTTCAAAACGTGTTTTTCAGCCCGAAATAAACGCGTTTTTTCAGACAACTGAATCCCCATGTAACAGCAAGGCTCAGAGGAGCCCACACACTCAGCTCTTAACCCCAGTGTGCAGAAAGGGTCACAACGTGTTTTTCAGCAGAAATAAACATGTTTCTGCAAGTTTGGTCAACCCCATGTAAGTTATGGGGCAGTAACAGAACACTTTTCAAAACGTGTTTTTCAGCCCGAAATAAACGCGTTTTTTCAGACAACTGAATCCCCATGCAACAGCAAGGCTCAGAAGAGCCCACACACTCAGCTCTTAACCCCAGTGTGCAGAAAGAGTCAAAACGTGTTTTTCAGCAGAAATAAACATGTTTCTGCAAGTTTGGTCAACCCCATGTAAGTTATGGGGCAGTAACAGCACACTTTTCAAAACGTGTTTTTCAGCCCGAAATAAACGCGTTTTTTCAGACAACTGAATCCCCATGTAACAGCAAGGCTCAGAGGAGCCCACACACTCAGCTCTTAACCCCAGTGTGCAGAAAGGGTCAAAACGTGTTTTTCAGCAGAAATAAACATGTTTCTGCAAGTTTGGTCAACCCCATGTAAGTTATGGGGCAGTAACAGAACACTTTTCAAAACGTGTTTTTCAGCCCGAAATAAACGCGTTTTTTCAGACAACTGAATCCCCATGTAACAGCAAGGCTCAGAGGAGCCCACACACTCAGCTCTTAACCCCAGTGTGCAGAAAGGGTCACAACGTGTTTTTCAGCAGAAATAAACATGTTTCTGCAAGTTTGGTCAACCCCATGTAAGTTATGGGACAGTAACAGAACACTTTTCAAAACGTGTTTTTCAGCCCGAAATAAACGCGTTTTTTCAGACAACTGAATCCCCATGTAACAGCAAGGCTCAGAGGAGCCCACACACTCAGCTCTTAACCCCAGTGTGCAGACAGGGTCAAAACGTGTTTTTCAGCAGAAATAAACATGTTTCTGCAAGTTTGGTCAACCCCATGTAAGTTATGGGGCAGTAACAGCACACTTTTCAAAACGTGTTTTTCAGCCCGAAATAAACGCGTTTTTTCAGACAACTGAATCCCCATGTAACAGCAAGGCTCAGAGGAGCCCACACACTCAGCTCTTAACCCCAGTGTGCAGAAAGGGTCAAAACGTGTTTTTCAGCAGAAATAAACATGTTTCTGCAAGTTTGGTCAACCCCATGTAAGTTATGGGACAGTAACAGAACACTTTTCAAAACGTGTTTTTCAGCCCGAAATAAACGCGTTTTTTCAGACAACTGAATCCCCATGTAACAGCAAGGCTCAGAGGAGCCCACACACTCAGCTCTTAACCCCAGTGTGCAGAAAGGGTCACAACGTGTTTTTCAGCAGAAATAAACATGTTTCTGCAAGTTTGGTCAACCCCATGTAAGTTATGGGACAGTAACAGAACACTTTTCAAAACGTGTTTTTCAGCCCGAAATAAACGCGTTTTTTCAGACAACTGAATCCCCATGTAACAGCAAGGCTCAGAGGAGCCCACACACTCAGCTCTTAACCCCAGTGTGCAGAAAGGGTCAAAACGTGTTTTTCAGCAGAAATAAACATGTTTCTGCAAGTTTGGTCAACCCCATGTAAGTTATGGGGCAGTAACAGCACACCTTTCAAAACGTGTTTTTCAGCCCGAAATAAACGCGTTTTTTCAGACAACTGAATCCCCATGTAACAGCAAGGCTCAGAAGAGCCCACACACTCAGCTCTTAACCCCAGTGTGCAGAAAGGGTAAAAACGTGTTTTTCAGCAGAAATAAACATGTTTCTGCAAGTTTGGTCAACCCCATGTAAGTTATGGGGCAGTAACAGCACACTTTTCAAAACGTGTTTTTCAGCCCGAAATAAACGCGTTTTTTCAGACAACTGAATCCCCATGTAACAGCAAGGCTCAGAGGAGCCCACACACTCAGCTCTTAACCCCAGTGTGCAGAAAGGGTCACAACGTGTTTTTCAGCAGAAATAAACATGTTTCTGCAAGTTTGGTCAACCCCATGTAAGTTATGGGGCAGTAACAGAACACTTTTCAAAACGTGTTTTTCAGCCCGAAATAAACGCGTTTTTTCAGACAACTGAATCCCCATGCAACAGCAAGGCTCAGAAGAGCCCACACACTCAGCTCTTAACCCCAGTGTGCAGAAAGAGTCAAAACGTGTTTTTCAGCAGAAATAAACATGTTTCTGCAAGTTTGGTCAACCCCATGTAAGTTATGGGGCAGTAACAGCACACTTTTCAAAACGTGTTTTTCAGCCCGAAATAAACGCGTTTTTTCAGACAACTGAATCCCCATGTAACAGCAAGGCTCAGAGGAGCCCACACACTCAGCTCTTAACCCCAGTGTGCAGAAAGGGTCAAAACGTGTTTTTCAGCAGAAATAAACATGTTTCTGCAAGTTTGGTCAACCCCATGTAAGTTATGGGGCAGTAACAGAACACTTTTCAAAACGTGTTTTTCAGCCCGAAATAAACGCGTTTTTTCAGACAACTGAATCCCCATGTAACAGCAAGGCTCAGAGGAGCCCACACACTCAGCTCTTAACCCCAGTGTGCAGAAAGGGTCACAACGTGTTTTTCAGCAGAAATAAACATGTTTCTGCAAGTTTGGTCAACCCCATGTAAGTTATGGGACAGTAACAGAACACTTTTCAAAACGTGTTTTTCAGCCCGAAATAAACGCGTTTTTTCAGACAACTGAATCCCCATGTAACAGCAAGGCTCAGAGGAGCCCACACACTCAGCTCTTAACCCCAGTGTGCAGACAGGGTCAAAACGTGTTTTTCAGCAGAAATAAACATGTTTCTGCAAGTTTGGTCAACCCCATGTAAGTTATGGGGCAGTAACAGCACACTTTTCAAAACGTGTTTTTCAGCCCGAAATAAACGCGTTTTTTCAGACAACTGAATCCCCATGTAACAGCAAGGCTCAGAAGAGCCCACACACTCAGCTCTTAACCCCAGTGTGCAGAAAGGGTAAAAACGTGTTTTTCAGCAGAAATAAACATGTTTCTGCAAGTTTGGTCAACCCCATGTAAGTTATGGGGCAGTAACAGCACACTTTTCAAAACGTGTTTTTCAGCCCGAAATAAACGCGTTTTTTCAGACAACTGAATCCCCATGTAACAGCAAGGCTCAGAGGAGCCCACACACTCATCTCTTAACCCCAGTGTGCAGAAAGGGTCACAACGTGTTTTTCAGCAGAAATAAACATGTGTCTGCAAGTTTGGTCAACCCCATGTAAGTTATGGGACAGTAACAGAACACTTTTCAAAACGTGTTTTTCAGCCCGAAATAAACGCGTTTTTTCAGACAACTGAATCCCCATGTAACAGCAAGGCTCAGAGGAGCCCACACACTCAGCTCTTAACCCCAGTGTGCAGAAAGGGTCACAACGTGTTTTTCAGCAGAAATAAACATGTTTCTGCAAGTTTGGTCAACCCCATGTAAGTTATGGGACAGTAACAGAACACTTTTCAAAACGTGTTTTTCAGCCCGAAATAAACGCGTTTTTTCAGACAACTGAATCCCCATGTAACAGCAAGGCTCAGAGGAGCCCACACACTCAGCTCTTAACCCCAGTGTGCAGAAAGGGTCAAAACGTGTTTTTCAGCAGAAATAAACATGTTTCTGCAAGTTTGGTCAACCCCATGTAAGTTATGGGGCAGTAACAGCACACCTTTCAAAACGTGTTTTTCAGCCCGAAATAAACGCGTTTTTTCAGACAACTGAATCCCCATGTAACAGCAAGGCTCAGAAGAGCCCACACACTCAGCTCTTAACCCCAGTGTGCAGAAAGGGTAAAAACGTGTTTTTCAGCAGAAATAAACATGTTTCTGCAAGTTTGGTCAACCCCATGTAAGTTATGGGGCAGTAACAGCACACTTTTCAAAACGTGTTTTTCAGCCCGAAATAAACGCGTTTTTTCAGACAACTGAATCCCCATGTAACAGCAAGGCTCAGAGGAGCCCACACACTCAGCTCTTAACCCCAGTGTGCAGAAAGGGTCACAACGTGTTTTTCAGCAGAAATAAACATGTTTCTGCAAGTTTGGTCAACCCCATGTAAGTTATGGGACAGTAACAGAACACTTTTCAAAACGTGTTTTTCAGCCCGAAATAAACGCGTTTTTTCAGACAACTGATTCCCCATGTAACAGCAAGGCTCAGAGGAGCCCACACACTCAGCTCTTAACCCCAGTGTGCAGAAAGGGTCAAAACGTGTTTTTCAGCAGAAATAAACATGTTTCTGCAAGTTTGGTCAACCCCATGTAAGTTATGGGGCAGTAACAGCACACTTTTCAAAACGTGTTTTTCAGCCCGAAATAAACGCGTTTTTTCAGACAACTGAATCCCCATGTAACAGCAAGGCTCAGAAGAGCCCACACACTCAGCTCTTAACCCCAGTGTGCAGAAAGGGTAAAAACGTGTTTTTCAGCAGAAATAAACATGTTTCTGCAAGTTTGGTCAACCCCATGTAAGTTATGGGGCAGTAACAGCACACTTTTCAAAACGTGTTTTTCAGCCCGAAATAAACGCGTTTTTTCAGACAACTGAATCCCCATGTAACAGCAAGGCTCAGAAGAGCCCACACACTCAGCTCTTAACCCCAGTGTGCAGAAAGGGTAAAAACGTGTTTTTCAGCAGAAATAAACATGTTTCTGCAAGTTTGGTCAACCCCATGTAAGTTATGGGGCAGTAACAGCACACTTTTCAAAACGTGTTTTTCAGCCCGAAATAAACGCGTTTTTTCAGACAACTGAATCCCCATGTAACAGCAAGGCTCAGAAGAGCCCACACACTCAGCTCTTAACCCCAGTGTGCAGAAAGGGTAAAAACGTGTTTTTCAGCAGAAATAAACATGTTTCTGCAAGTTTGGTCAACCCCATGTAAGTTATGGGGCAGTAACAGCACACTTTTCAAAACGTGTTTTTCAGCCAGAAATTAACGCGTTTTTTCAGACAACTGAATCCCCATGTACCAGCAAGGCTCAGAGGAGCCCACACACTCAGCTCTTAACCCCAGTGTGCAGAAAGGGTCACAACGTGTTTTTCAGCAGAAATAAACATGTTTCTGCAAGTTTGGTCAACCCCATGTAAGTTATGGGACAGTAACAGAACACTTTTCAAAACGTGTTTTTCAGCCCGAAATAAACGCGTTTTTTCAGACAACTGAATCCCCATGTAACAGCAAGGCTCAGAGGAGCCCACACACTCAGCTCTTAACCCCAGTGTGCAGAAAGGGTCAAAACGTGTTTTTCAGCAGAAATAAACATGTTTCTGCAAGTTTGGTCAACCCCATGTAAGTTATGGGGCAGTAACAGAACACTTTTCAAAACGTGTTTTTCAGCCCGAAATAAACGCGTTTTTTCAGACAACTGAATCCCCATGTAACAGCAAGGCTCAGAGGAGCCCACACACTCAGCTCTTAACCCCAGTGTGCAGAAAGGGTCAAAACGTGTTTTTCAGCAGAAATAAACATGTTTCTGCAAGTTTGGTCAACCCCATGTAAGTTATGGGACAGTAACAGAACACTTTTCAAAACGTGTTTTTCAGCCCGAAATAAACGCGTTTTTTCAGACAACTGAATCCCCATGTAACAGCAAGGCTCAGAGGAGCCCACACACTCAGCTCTTAACCCCAGTGTGCAGAAAGGGTCAAAACGTGTTTTTCAGCAGAAATAAACATGTTTCTGCAAGTTTGGTCAACCCCATGTAAGTTATGGGGCAGTAACAGAACACTTTTCAAAACGTGTTTTTCAGCCCGAAATAAACGCGTTTTTTCAGACAACTGAATCCCCATGTAACAGCAAGGCTCAGAGGAGCCCACACACTCAGCTCTTAACCCCAGTGTGCAGAAAGGGTCACAACGTGTTTTTCAGCAGAAATAAACATGTTTCTGCAAGTTTGGTCAACCCCATGTAAGTTATGGGACAGTAACAGAACACTTTTCAAAACGTGTTTTTCAGCCCGAAATAAACGCGTTTTTTCAGACAACTGAATCCCCATGTAACAGCAAGGCTCAGAGGAGCCCACACACTCAGATCTTAACCCCAGTGTGCAGAAAGGGTCAAAACGTGTTTTTCAGCAGAAATAAACATGTTTCTGCAAGTTTGGTCAACCCCATGTAAGTTATGGGACAGTAACAGAACACTTTTCAAAACGTGTTTTTCAGCCCGAAATAAACGCTTTTTTTCAGACAACTGAATCCCCATGCAACAGCAAGGCTCAGAAGAGCCCACACACTCAGCTCTTAACCCCAGTGTGCAGAAAGAGTCAAAACGTGTTTTTCAGCAGAAATAAACATGTTTCTGCAAGTTTGGTCAACCCCATGTAAGTTATGGGGCAGTAACAGAACACTTTTCAAAACGTGTTTTTCAGCCCGAAATAAACGCGTTTTTTCAGACAACTGAATCCCCATGTAACAGCAAGGCTCAGAAGAGCCCACACACTCAGCTCTTAACCCCAGTGTGCAGAAAGGGTAAAAACGTGTTTTTCAGCAGAAATAAACATGTTTCTGCAAGTTTGGTCAACCCCATGTAAGTTATGGGGCAGTAACAGCACACTTTTCAAAACGTGTTTTTCAGCCCGAAATAAACGCGTTTTTTCAGACAACTGAATCCCCATGTAACAGCAAGGCTCAGAGGAGCCCACACACTCAGCTCTTAACCCCAGTGTGCAGAAAGGGTCACAACGTGTTTTTCAGCAGAAATAAACATGTTTCTGCAAGTTTGGTCAACCCCATGTAAGTTATGGGACAGTAACAGAACACTTTTCAAAACGTGTTTTTCAGCCCGAAATAAACGCGTTTTTTCAGACAACTGAATCCCCATGTAACAGCAAGGCTCAGAGGAGCCCACACACTCAGCTCTTAACCCCAGTGTGCAGAAAGGGTCAAAACGTGTTTTTCAGCAGAAATAAACATGTTTCTGCAAGTTTGGTCAACCCCATGTAAGTTATGGGGCAGTAACAGAACACTTTTCAAAACGTGTTTTTCAGCCCGAAATAAACGCGTTTTTTCAGACAACTGAATCCCCATGTAACAGCAAGGCTCAGAGGAGCCCACACACTCAGCTCTTAACCCCAGTGTGCAGAAAGGGTCACAACGTGTTTTTCAGCAGAAATAAACATGTTTCTGCAAGTTTGGTCAACCCCATGTAAGTTATGGGACAGTAACAGAACACTTTTCAAAACGTGTTTTTCAGCCCGAAATAAACGCGTTTTTTCAGACAACTGAATCCCCATGTAACAGCAAGGCTCAGAGGAGCCCACACACTCAGATCTTAACCCCAGTGTGCAGAAAGGGTCAAAACGTGTTTTTCAGCAGAAATAAACATGTTTCTGCAAGTTTGGTCAACCCCATGTAAGTTATGGGACAGTAACAGAACACTTTTCAAAACGTGTTTTTCAGCCCGAAATAAACGCTTTTTTTCAGACAACTGAATCCCCATGCAACAGCAAGGCTCAGAAGAGCCCACACACTCAGCTCTTAACCCCAGTGTGCAGAAAGAGTCAAAACGTGTTTTTCAGCAGAAATAAACATGTTTCTGCAAGTTTGGTCAACCCCATGTAAGTTATGGGGCAGTAACAGAACACTTTTCAAAACGTGTTTTTCAGCCCGAAATAAACGCGTTTTTTCAGACAACTGAATCCCCATACAACAGCAAGGCTCAGAACAGCCCAAACACTCAGCTCTTAACCCCAGTGTGCAGAAAGAGTCAAAACGTGTTTCTCAGCAGAAATAAACATGTTTCTGCAAGTTTGGTCAACCCCATGTAAGTTATGGGGCAGTAACAGCACACTTTTCAAAACGTGTTTTTCAGCCCGAAATAAACGCGTTTTTTCAGACAACTGAATCCCCATGTAACAGCAAGGCTCAGAGGAGCCCACACACTCAGCTCTTAACCCCAGTGTGCAGAAAGGGTCAAAACGTGTTTTTCAGCAGAAATAAACATGTTTCTGCAAGTTTGGTCAACCCCATGTAAGTTATGGGGCAGTAACAGAACACTTTTCAAAACGTGTTTTTCAGCCCGAAATAAACGCGTTTTTTCAGACAACTGAATCCCCATGTAACAGCAAGGCTCAGAGGAGCCCACACACTCAGCTCTTAACCCCAGTGTGCAGAAAGGGTCACAACGTGTTTTTCAGCAGAAATAAACATGTTTCTGCAAGTTTGGTCAACCCCATGTAAGTTATGGGACAGTAACAGAACACTTTTCAAAACGTGTTTTTCAGCCCGAAATAAACGCGTTTTTTCAGACAACTGAATCCCCATGTAACAGCAAGGCTCAGAGGAGCCCACACACTCAGCTCTTAACCCCAGTGTGCAGAAAGGGTCAAAACGTGTTTTTCAGCAGAAATAAACATGTTTCTGCAAGTTTGGTCAACCCCATGTAAGTTATGGGGCAGTAACAGCACACCTTTCAAAACGTGTTTTTCAGCCCGAAATAAACGCGTTTTTTCAGACAACTGAATCCCCATGTAACAGCAAGGCTCAGAAGAGCCCACACACTCAGCTCTTAACCCCAGTGTGCAGAAAGGGTAAAAACGTGTTTTTCAGCAGAAATAAACATGTTTCTGCAAGTTTGGTCAACCCCATGTAAGTTATGGGGCAGTAACAGCACACTTTTCAAAACGTGTTTTTCAGCCCGAAATAAACGCGTTTTTTCAGACAACTGAATCCCCATGTAACAGCAAGGCTCAGAAGAGCCCACACACTCAGCTCTTAACCCCAGTGTGCAGAAAGGGTAAAAACGTGTTTTTCAGCAGAAATAAACATGTTTCTGCAAGTTTGGTCAACCCCATGTAAGTTATGGGGCAGTAACAGCACACTTTTCAAAACGTGTTTTTCAGCCCGAAATAAACGCGTTTTTTCAGACAACTGAATCCCCATGTAACAGCAAGGCTCAGAGGAGCCCACACACTCAGCTCTTAACCCCAGTGTGCAGAAAGGGTCAAAACGTGTTTTTCAGCAGAAATAAACATGTTTCTGCAAGTTTGGTCAACCCCATGTAAGTTATGGGGCAGTAACAGAACACTTTTCAAAACGTGTTTTTCAGCCCGAAATAAACGCGTTTTTTCAGACAACTGAATCCCCATGTAACAGCAAGGCTCAGAGGAGCCCACACACTCAGCTCTTAACCCCAGTGTGCAGAAAGGGTCACAACGTGTTTTTCAGCAGAAATAAACATGTTTCTGCAAGTTTGGTCAACCCCATGTAAGTTATGGGACAGTAACAGAACACTTTTCAAAACGTGTTTTTCAGCCAGAAATAAACGCGTTTTTTCAGACAACTGAATCCCCATGTAACAGCAAGGCTCAGAGGAGCCCACACACTCAGCTCTTAACCCCAGTGTGCAGAAAGGGTCAAAACGTGTTTTTCAGCAGAAATAAACATGTTTCTGCAAGTTTGGTCAACCCCATGTAAGTTATGGGGCAGTAACAGCACACCTTTCAAAACGTGTTTTTCAGCCCGAAATAAACGCGTTTTTTCAGACAACTGAATCCCCATGTAACAGCAAGGCTCAGAAGAGCCCACACACTCAGCTCTTAACCCCAGTGTGCAGAAAGGGTAAAAACGTGTTTTTCAGCAGAAATAAACATGTTTCTGCAAGTTTTGTCAACCCCATGTAAGTTATGGGGCAGTAACAGCACACTTTTCAAAACGTGTTTTTCAGCCCGAAATAAACGCGTTTTTTCAGACAACTGAATCCCCATGTAACAGCAAGGCTCAGAGGAGCCCACACACTCAGCTCTTAACCCCAGTGTTCAGAAAGGGTCACAACGTGTTTTTCAGCAGAAATAAACATGTTTCTGCAAGTTTGGTCAACCTCATGTAAGTTATGGGACAGTAACAGAACACTTTTCAAAACGTGTTTTTCAGCCCGAAATAAACGCGTTTTTTCAGACAACTGATTCCCCATGTAACAGCAAGGCTCAGAGGAGCCCACACACTCAGCTCTTAACCCCAGTGTGCAGAAAGGGTCAAAACGTGTTTTTCAGCAGAAATAAACATGTTTCTGCAAGTTTGGTCAACCCCATGTAAGTTATGGGGCAGTAACAGCACACTTTTCAAAACGTGTTTTTCAGCCCGAAATAAACGCGTTTTTTCAGACAACTGAATCCCCATGTAACAGCAAGGCTCAGAAGAGCCCACACACTCAGCTCTTAACCCCAGTGTGCAGAAAGGGTAAAAACGTGTTTTTCAGCAGAAATAAACATGTTTCTGCAAGTTTGGTCAACCCCATGTAAGTTATGGGGCAGTAACAGCACACTTTTCAAAACGTGTTTTTCAGCCCGAAATAAACGCGTTTTTTCAGACAACTGAATCCCCATGTAACAGCAAGGCTCAGAAGAGCCCACACACTCAGCTCTTAACCCCAGTGTGCAGAAAGGGTAAAAACGTGTTTTTCAGCAGAAATAAACATGTTTCTGCAAGTTTGGTCAACCCCATGTAAGTTATGGGGCAGTAACAGCACACTTTTCAAAACGTGTTTTTCAGCCCGAAATAAACGCGTTTTTTCAGACAACTGAATCCCCATGTAACAGCAAGGCTCAGAAGAGCCCACACACTCAGCTCTTAACCCCAGTGTGCAGAAAGGGTAAAAACGTGTTTTTCAGCAGAAATAAACATGTTTCTGCAAGTTTGGTCAACCCCATGTAAGTTATGGGGCAGTAACAGCACACTTTTCAAAACGTGTTTTTCAGCCCGAAATAAACGCGTTTTTTCAGACAACTGAATCCCCATGTAACAGCAAGGCTCAGAGGAGCCCACACACTCAGCTCTTAACCCCAGTGTGCAGAAAGGGTCACAACGTGTTTTTCAGCAGAAATAAACATGTTTCTGCAAGTTTGGTCAACCCCATGTAAGTTATGGGACAGTAACAGAACACTTTTCAAAACGTGTTTTTCAGCCCGAAATAAACGCGTTTTTTCAGACAACTGAATCCCCATGTAACAGCAAGGCTCAGAGGAGCCCACACACTCAGCTCTTAACCCCAGTGTTCAGAAAGGGTCACAACGTGTTTTTCAGCAGAAATAAACATGTTTCTGCAAGTTTGGTCAACCTCATGTAAGTTATGGGACAGTAACAGAACACTTTTCAAAACGTGTTTTTCAGCCCGAAATAAACGCGTTTTTTCAGACAACTGATTCCCCATGTAACAGCAAGGCTCAGAGGAGCCCACACACTCAGCTCTTAACCCCAGTGTGCAGAAAGGGTCAAAACGTGTTTTTCAGCAGAAATAAACATGTTTCTGCAAGTTTGGTCAACCCCATGTAAGTTATGGGGCAGTAACAGCACACTTTTCAAAACGTGTTTTTCAGCCCGAAATAAACGCGTTTTTTCAGACAACTGAATCCCCATGTAACAGCAAGGCTCAGAAGAGCCCACACACTCAGCTCTTAACCCCAGTGTGCAGAAAGGGTAAAAACGTGTTTTTCAGCAGAAATAAACATGTTTCTGCAAGTTTGGTCAACCCCATGTAAGTTATGGGGCAGTAACAGCACACTTTTCAAAACGTGTTTTTCAGCCCGAAATAAACGCGTTTTTTCAGACAACTGAATCCCCATGTAACAGCAAGGCTCAGAAGAGCCCACACACTCAGCTCTTAACCCCAGTGTGCAGAAAGGGTAAAAACGTGTTTTTCAGCAGAAATAAACATGTTTCTGCAAGTTTGGTCAACCCCATGTAAGTTATGGGGCAGTAACAGCACACTTTTCAAAACGTGTTTTTCAGCCCGAAATAAACGCGTTTTTTCAGACAACTGAATCCCCATGTAACAGCAAGGCTCAGAAGAGCCCACACACTCAGCTCTTAACCCCAGTGTGCAGAAAGGGTAAAAACGTGTTTTTCAGCAGAAATAAACATGTTTCTGCAAGTTTGGTCAACCCCATGTAAGTTATGGGGCAGTAACAGCACACTTTTCAAAACGTGTTTTTCAGCCCGAAATAAACGCGTTTTTTCAGACAACTGAATCCCCATGTAACAGCAAGGCTCAGAGGAGCCCACACACTCAGCTCTTAACCCCAGTGTGCAGAAAGGGTCACAACGTGTTTTTCAGCAGAAATAAACATGTTTCTGCAAGTTTGGTCAACCCCATGTAAGTTATGGGACAGTAACAGAACACTTTTCAAAACGTGTTTTTCAGCCCGAAATAAACGCGTTTTTTCAGACAACTGAATCCCCATGTAACAGCAAGGCTCAGAGGAGCCCACACACTCAGCTCTTAACCCCAGTGTGCAGAAAGGGTCAAAACGTGTTTTTCAGCAGAAATAAACATGTTTCTGCAAGTTTGGTCAACCCCATGTAAGTTATGGGGCAGTAACAGAACACTTTTCAAAACGTGTTTTTCAGCCCGAAATAAACGCGTTTTTTCAGACAACTGAATCCCCATGTAACAGCAAGGCTCAGAGGAGCCCACACACTCAGCTCTTAACCCCAGTGTGCAGAAAGGGTCAAAACGTGTTTTTCAGCAGAAATAAACATGTTTCTGCAAGTTTGGTCAACCCCATGTAAGTTATGGGGCAGTAACAGCACACCTTTCAAAACGTGTTTTTCAGCCCGAAATAAACGCGTTTTTTCAGACAACTGAATCCCCATGTAACAGCAAGGCTCAGAAGAGCCCACACACTCAGCTCTTAACCCCAGTGTGCAGAAAGGGTAAAAACGTGTTTTTCAGCAGAAATAAACATGTTTCTGCAAGTTTTGTCAACCCCATGTAAGTTATGGGGCAGTAACAGCACACTTTTCAAAACGTGTTTTTCAGCCCGAAATAAACGCGTTTTTTCAGACAACTGAATCCCCATGTAACAGCAAGGCTCAGAGGAGCCCACACACTCAGCTCTTAACCCCAGTGTTCAGAAAGGGTCACAACGTGTTTTTCAGCAGAAATAAACATGTTTCTGCAAGTTTGGTCAACCTCATGTAAGTTATGGGACAGTAACAGAACACTTTTCAAAACGTGTTTTTCAGCCCGAAATAAACGCGTTTTTTCAGACAACTGATTCCCCATGTAACAGCAAGGCTCAGAGGAGCCCACACACTCAGCTCTTAACCCCAGTGTGCAGAAAGGGTCAAAACGTGTTTTTCAGCAGAAATAAACATGTTTCTGCAAGTTTGGTCAACCCCATGTAAGTTATGGGGCAGTAACAGCACACTTTTCAAAACGTGTTTTTCAGCCCGAAATAAACGCGTTTTTTCAGACAACTGAATCCCCATGTAACAGCAAGGCTCAGAAGAGCCCACACACTCAGCTCTTAACCCCAGTGTGCAGAAAGGGTAAAAACGTGTTTTTCAGCAGAAATAAACATGTTTCTGCAAGTTTGGTCAACCCCATGTAAGTTATGGGGCAGTAACAGCACACTTTTCAAAACGTGTTTTTCAGCCCGAAATAAACGCGTTTTTTCAGACAACTGAATCCCCATGTAACAGCAAGGCTCAGAGGAGCCCAGACACTCAGCTCTTAACCCCAGTGTGCAGAAAGGGTCACAACGTGTTTTTCAGCAGAAATAAACATGTTTCTGCAAGTTTGGTCAACCCCATGTAAGTTATGGGACAGTAACAGAACACTTTTCAAAACGTGTTTTTCAGCCCGAAATAAACGCGTTTTTTCAGACAACTGAATCCCCATGTAACAGCAAGGCTCAGAGGAGCCCACACACTCAGCTCTTAACCCCAGTGTGCAGAAAGGGTCAAAACGTGTTTTTCAGCAGAAATAAACATGTTTCTGCAAGTTTGGTCAACCCCATGTAAGTTATGGGGCAGTAACAGAACACTTTTCAAAACGTGTTTTTCAGCCCGAAATAAACGCGTTTTTTCAGACAACTGAATCCCCATGTAACAGCAAGGCTCAGAGGAGCCCACACACTCAGCTCTTAACCCCAGTGTGCAGAAAGGGTCAAAACGTGTTTTTCAGCAGAAATAAACATGTTTCTGCAAGTTTGGTCAACCCCATGTAAGTTATGGGACAGTAACAGAACACTTTTCAAAACGTGTTTTTCAGCCCGAAATAAACGCGTTTTTTCAGACAACTGAATCCCCATGTAACAGCAAGGCTCAGAGGAGCCCACACACTCAGCTCTTAACCCCAGTGTGCAGAAAGGGTCAAAACGTGTTTTTCAGCAGAAATAAACATGTTTCTGCAAGTTTGGTCAACCCCATGTAAGTTATTGGGCAGTAACAGATCACTTTTCAAAACGTGTTTTTCAGCCCGAAATAAACGCGTTTTTTCAGACAACTGAATCCCCATGTAACAGCAAGGCTCACAGGAGCCCACACACTCAGCTCTTAACCCCAGTGTGCAGAAAGGGTCACAACGTGTTTTTCAGCAGAAATAAACATGTTTCTGCAAGTTTGGTCAACCCCATGTAAGTTATGGGACAGTAACAGAACACTTTTCAAAACGTGTTTTTCAGCCCGAAATAAACGCGTTTTTTCAGACATCTGAATCCCCATGTAACAGCAAGGCTCAGAGGAGCCCACACACTCAGCTCTTAACCCCAGTGTGCAGAAAGGGTCACAACGTGTTTTTCAGCAGAAATAAACATGTTTCTGCAAGTTTGGTCAACCCCATGTAAGTTATGGGGCAGTAACAGAACACTTTTCAAAACGTGTTTTTCAGCCCGAAATAAACGCGTTTTTTCAGACAACTGAATCCCCATGTAACAGCAAGGCTCAGAGGAGCCCACACACTCAGCTCTTAACCCCAGTGTGCAGAAAGGGTCAAAACGTGTTTTTCAGCAGAAATAAACATGTTTTTGCAAGTTTGGTCAACCCCATGTAAGTTATGGGGCAGTAACAGAACACTTTTCAAAACGTGTTTTTCAGCCCGAAATAAACGCGTTTTTTCAGACAACTGAATCCCCATGTAACAGCAAGGCTCAGAGGAGCCCACACACTCAGCTCTTAACCCCAGTGTGCAGAAAGGGTCAAAACGTGTTTTTCAGCAGAAATAAACATGTTTCTGCAAGTTTGGTCAACCCCATGTAAGTTATGGGACAGTAACAGAACACTTTTCAAAACGTGTTTTTCAGCCCGAAATAAACGCGTTTTTTCAGACAACTGAATCCCCATGTAACAGCAAGGCTCAGAGGAGCCCACACACTCAGCTCTTAACCCCAGTGTGCAGAAAGGGTCAAAACGTGTTTTTCAGCAGAAATAAACATGTTTCTGCAAGTTTGGTCAACCCCATGTAAGTTATGGGGCAGTAACAGAACACTTTTCAAAACGTGTTTTTCAGCCCGAAATAAACGCGTTTTTTCAGACATCTGAATCCCCATGTAACAGCAAGGCTCAGAGGAGCCCACACACTCAGCTCTTAACCCCAGTGTGCAGAAAGGGTCAAAACGTGTTTTTCAGCAGAAATAAACATGTTTCTGCAAGTTTGGTCAACCCCATGTAAGTTATGGGGCAGTAACAGAACACTTTTCAAAACGTGTTTTTCAGCCCGAAATAAACGCGTTTTTTCAGACAACTGAATCCCCATGTAACAGCAAGGCTCAGAGGAGCCCACACACTCAGCTCTTAACCCCAGTGTGCAGAAAGGGTCAAAACGTGTTTTTCAGCAGAAATAAACATGTTTCTGCAAGTTTGGTCAACCCCATGTAAGTTATGGGATAGTAACAGAACACTTTTCAAAACGTGTTTTTCAGCCCGAAATAAACGCTTTTTTTCAGACAACTGAATCCCCATGCAACAGCAAGGCTCAGAAGAGCCCACACACTCAGCTCTTAACCCCAGTGTGCAGAAAGAGTCAAAACGTGTTTTTCAGCAGAAATAAACATGTTTCTGCAAGTTTGGTCAACCCCATGTAAGTTATGGGGCAGTAA
Source organism: Lepisosteus platostomus (assembly GCF_059453375.1). Lineage (NCBI taxonomy): Eukaryota > Metazoa > Chordata > Actinopteri > Semionotiformes > Lepisosteidae > Lepisosteus > Lepisosteus platostomus. The sequence continues at coordinate 23,619,454 of NC_142623.1, forward strand.
CAGAACACTTTTCAAAACGTGTTTTTCAGCCCGAAATAAACGCGTTTTTTCAGACAACTGAATCCCCATGCAACAGCAAGGCTCAGAAGAGCCCACACACTCAGCTCTTAACCCCAGTGTGCAGAAAGAGTCAAAACGTGTTTTTCAGCAGAAATAAACATGTTTCTGCAAGTTTGGTCAACCCCATGTAAGTTATGGGGCAGTAACAGCACACTTTTCAAAACGTGTTTTTCAGCCCGAAATAAACGCGTTTTTTCAGACAACTGAATCCCCATGTAACAGCAAGGCTCAGAGGAGCCCACACACTCAGCTCTTAACCCCAGTGTGCAGAAAGGGTCAAAACGTGTTTTTCAGCAGAAATAAACATGTTTCTGCAAGTTTGGTCAACCCCATGTAAGTTATGGGGCAGTAACAGAACACTTTTCAAAACGTGTTTTTCAGCCCGAAATAAACGCGTTTTTTCAGACAACTGAATCCCCATGTAACAGCAAGGCTCAGAGGAGCCCACACACTCAGCTCTTAACCCCAGTGTGCAGAAAGGGTCACAACGTGTTTTTCAGCAGAAATAAACATGTTTCTGCAAGTTTGGTCAACCCCATGTAAGTTATGGGACAGTAACAGAACACTTTTGAAAACGTGTTTTTCAGCCCGAAATAAACGCGTTTTTTCAGACAACTGAATCCCCATGTAACAGCAAGGCTCAGAGGAGCCCACACACTCAGCTCTTAACCCCAGTGTGCAGAAAGGGTCAAAACGTGTTTTTCAGCAGAAATAAACATGTTTCTGCAAGTTTGGTCAACCCCATGTAAGTTATGGGGCAGTAACAGCACACTTTTCAAAACGTGTTTTTCAGCCCGAAATAAACGCGTTTTTTCAGACAACTGAATCCCCATGTAACAGCAAGGCTCAGAAGAGCCCACACACTCAGCTCTTAACCCCAGTGTGCAGAAAGGGTCACAACGTGTTTTTCAGCAGAAATAAACATGTTTCTGCAAATTTGGTCAACCCCATGTAAGTTATGGGGCAGTAACAGCACACTTTTCAAAACGTGTTTTTCAGCCCGAAATAAACGCGTTTTTTCAGACAACTGAATCCCCATGTAACAGCAAGGCTCAGAGGAGCCCACACACTCAGCTCTTAACCCCAGTGTGCAGAAAGGGTCAAAACGTGTTTTTCAGCAGAAATAAACATGTTTCTGCAAGTTTGGTCAACCCCATGTAAGTTATGGGATAGTAACAGAACACTTTTCAAAACGTGTTTTTCAGCCCGAAATAAACGCTTTTTTTCAGACAACTGAATCCCCATGCAACAGCAAGGCTCAGAAGAGCCCACACACTCAGCTCTTAACCCCAGTGTGCAGAAAGAGTCAAAACGTGTTTTTCAGCAGAAATAAACATGTTTCTGCAAGTTTGGTCAACCCCATGTAAGTTATGGGGCAGTAACAGAACACTTTTCAAAACGTGTTTTTCAGCCCGAAATAAACACGTTTTTTCAGACAACTGAATCCCCATGCAACAGCAAGGCTCAGAAGAGCCCACACACTCAGCTCTTAACCCCAGTGTGCAGAAAGAGTCAAAACGTGTTTTTCAGCAGAAATAAACATGTTTCTGCAAGTTTGGTCAACCCCATGTAAGTTATGGGGCAGTAACAGCACACTTTTCAAAACGTGTTTTTCAGCCCGAAATAAACGCGTTTTTTCAGACAACTGAACCCCCATGTAACAGCAAGGCTCAGAGGAGCCCACACACTCAGCTCTTAACCCCAGTGTGCAGAAAGGGTCAAAACGTGTTTTTCAGCAGAAATAAACATGTTTCTGCAAGTTTGGTCAACCCCATGTAAGTTATGGGGCAGTAACAGAACACTTTTCAAAACGTGTTTTTCAGCCCGAAATAAACGCGTTTTTTCAGACATCTGAATCCCCATGTAACAGCAAGGCTCAGAGGAGCCCACACACTCAGCTCTTAACCCCAGTGTGCAGAAAGGGTCACAACGTGTTTTTCAGCAGAAATAAACATGTTTCTGCAAGTTTGGTCAACCCCATGTAAGTTATGGGGCAGTAACAGAACACTTTTCAAAACGTGTTTTTCAGCCCGAAATAAACGCGTTTTTTCAGACAACTGAATCCCCATGTAACAGCAAGGCTCAGAGGAGCCCACACACTCAGCTCTTAACCCCAGTGTGCAGAAAGGGTCAAAACGTGTTTTTCAGCAGAAATAAACATGTTTTTGCAAGTTTGGTCAACCCCATGTAAGTTATGGGGCAGTAACAGAACACTTTTCAAAACGTGTTTTTCAGCCCGAAATAAACGCGTTTTTTCAGACAACTGAATCCCCATGTAACAGCAAGGCTCAGAGGAGCCCACACACTCAGCTCTTAACCCCAGTGTGCAGAAAGGGTCAAAACGTGTTTTTCAGCAGAAATAAACATGTTTCTGCAAGTTTGGTCAACCCCATGTAAGTTATGGGACAGTAACAGAACACTTTTCAAAACGTGTTTTTCAGCCCGAAATAAACGCGTTTTTTCAGACAACTGAATCCCCATGTAACAGCAAGGCTCAGAGGAGCCCACACACTCAGCTCTTAACCCCAGTGTGCAGAAAGGGTCAAAACGTGTTTTTCAGCAGAAATAAACATGTTTCTGCAAGTTTGGTCAACCCCATGTAAGTTATGGGACAGTAACAGAACACTTTTCAAAACGTGTTTTTCAGCCCGAAATAAACGCTTTTTTTCAGACAACTGAATCCCCATGCAACAGCAAGGCTCAGAAGAGCCCACACACTCAGCTCTTAACCCCAGTGTGCAGAAAGAGTCAAAACGTGTTTTTCAGCAGAAATAAACATGTTTCTGCAAGTTTGGTCAACCCCATGTAAGTTATGGGGCAGTAACAGAACACTTTTCAAAACGTGTTTTTCAGCCCGAAATAAACGCGTTTTTTCAGACAACTGAATCCCCATGTAACAGCAAGGCTCAGAGGAGCCCACACACTCAGCTCTTAACCCCAGTGTGCAGAAAAGGTCAAAACGTGTTTTTCAGCAGAAATAAACATGTTTCTGCAAGTTTGGTCAACCCCATGTAAGTTATGGGGCAGTAACAGAACACTTTTCAAAACGTGTTTTTCAGCCCGAAATAAACGCGTTTTTTCAGACAACTGAATCCCCATGTAACAGCAAGGCTCAGAGGAGCCCACACACTCAGCTCTTAACCCCAGTGTGCAGAAAGGGTAAAAACGTGTTTTTCAGCAGAAATAAACATGTTTCTGCAAGTTTGGTCAACCCCATGTAAGTTATGGGATAGTAACAGAACACTTTTCAAAACGTGTTTTTCAGCCCGAAATAAACGCTTTTTTTCAGACAACTGAATCCCCATGCAACAGCAAGGCTCAGAAGAGCCCACACACTCAGCTCTTAACCCCAGTGTGCAGAAAGAGTCAAAACGTGTTTTTCAGCAGAAATAAACATGTTTCTGCAAGTTTGGTCAACCCCATGTAAGTTATGGGGCAGTAACAGAACACTTTTCAAAACGTGTTTTTCAGCCCGAAATAAACGCGTTTTTTCAGACAACTGAATCCCCATGCAACAGCAAGGCTCAGAAGAGCCCACACACTCAGCTCTTAACCCCAGTGTGCAGAAAGAGTCAAAACGTGTTTTTCAGCAGAAATAAACATGTTTCTGCAAGTTTGGTCAACCCCATGTAAGTTATGGGGCAGTAACAGCACACTTTTCAAAACGTGTTTTTCAGCCCGAAATAAACGCGTTTTTTCAGACAACTGAATCCCCATGTAACAGCAAGGCTCAGAGGAGCCCACACACTCAGCTCTTAACCCCAGTGTGCAGAAAGGGTCAAAACGTGTTTTTCAGCAGAAATAAACATGTTTCTGCAAGTTTGGTCAACCCCATGTAAGTTATGGGGCAGTAACAGAACACTTTTCAAAACGTGTTTTTCAGCCCGAAATAAACGCGTTTTTTCAGACAACTGAATCCCCATGTAACAGCAAGGCTCAGAGGAGCCCACACACTCAGCTCTTAACCCCAGTGTGCAGAAAGGGTCACAACGTGTTTTTCAGCAGAAATAAACATGTTTCTGCAAGTTTGGTCAACCCCATGTAAGTTATGGGACAGTAACAGAACACTTTTGAAAACGTGTTTTTCAGCCCGAAATAAACGCGTTTTTTCAGACAACTGAATCCCCATGTAACAGCAAGGCTCAGAGGAGCCCACACACTCAGCTCTTAACCCCAGTGTGCAGAAAGGGTCAAAACGTGTTTTTCAGCAGAAATAAACATGTTTCTGCAAGTTTGGTCAACCCCATGTAAGTTATGGGGCAGTAACAGCACACTTTTCAAAACGTGTTTTTCAGCCCGAAATAAACGCGTTTTTTCAGACAACTGAATCCCCATGTAACAGCAAGGCTCAGAAGAGCCCACACACTCAGCTCTTAACCCCAGTGTGCAGAAAGGGTCACAACGTGTTTTTCAGCAGAAATAAACATGTTTCTGCAAGTTTGGTCAACCCCATGTAAGTTATGGGGCAGTAACAGCACACTTTTCAAAACGTGTTTTTCAGCCCGAAATAAACGCGTTTTTTCAGACAACTGAATCCCCATGTAACAGCAAGGCTCAGAGGAGCCCACACACTCAGCTCTTAACCCCAGTGTGCAGAAAGGGTCAAAACGTGTTTTTCAGCAGAAATAAACATGTTTCTGCAAGTTTGGTCAACCCCATGTAAGTTATGGGATAGTAACAGAACACTTTTCAAAACGTGTTTTTCAGCCCGAAATAAACGCTTTTTTTCAGACAACTGAATCCCCATGCAACAGCAAGGCTCAGAAGAGCCCACACACTCAGCTCTTAACCCCAGTGTGCAGAAAGAGTCAAAACGTGTTTTTCAGCAGAAATAAACATGTTTCTGCAAGTTTGGTCAACCCCATGTAAGTTATGGGGCAGTAACAGAACACTTTTCAAAACGTGTTTTTCAGCCCGAAATAAACGCGTTTTTTCAGACAACTGAATCCCCATGCAACAGCAAGGCTCAGAAGAGCCCACACACTCAGCTCTTAACCCCAGTGTGCAGAAAGAGTCAAAACGTGTTTTTCAGCAGAAATAAACATGTTTCTGCAAGTTTGGTCAACCCCATGTAAGTTATGGGGCAGTAACAGCACACTTTTCAAAACGTGTTTTTCAGCCCGAAATAAACGCGTTTTTTCAGACAACTGAATCCCCATGTAACAGCAAGGCTCAGAGGAGCCCACACACTCAGCTCTTAACCCCAGTGTGCAGAAAGGGTCAAAACGTGTTTTTCAGCAGAAATAAACATGTTTCTGCAAGTTTGGTCAACCCCATGTAAGTTATGGGGCAGTAACAGAACACTTTTCAAAACGTGTTTTTCAGCCCGAAATAAACGCGTTTTTTCAGACAACTGAATCCCCATGTAACAGCAAGGCTCAGAGGAGCCCACACACTCAGCTCTTAACCCCAGTGTGCAGAAAGGGTCACAACGTGTTTTTCAGCAGAAATAAACATGTTTCTGCAAGTTTGGTCAACCCCATGTAAGTTATGGGACAGTAACAGAACACTTTTGAAAACGTGTTTTTCAGCCCGAAATAAACGCGTTTTTTCAGACAACTGAATCCCCATGTAACAGCAAGGCTCAGAGGAGCCCACACACTCAGCTCTTAACCCCAGTGTGCAGAAAGGGTCAAAACGTGTTTTTCAGCAGAAATAAACATGTTTCTGCAAGTTTGGTCAACCCCATGTAAGTTATGGGGCAGTAACAGCACACTTTTCAAAACGTGTTTTTCAGCCCGAAATAAACGCGTTTTTTCAGACAACTGAATCCCCATGTAACAGCAAGGCTCAGAAGAGCCCACACACTCAGCTCTTAACCCCAGTGTGCAGAAAGGGTCACAACGTGTTTTTCAGCAGAAATAAACATGTTTCTGCAAGTTTGGTCAACCCCATGTAAGTTATGGGGCAGTAACAGCACACTTTTCAAAACGTGTTTTTCAGCCCGAAATAAACGCGTTTTTTCAGACAACTGAATCCCCATGTAACAGCAAGGCTCAGAGGAGCCCACACACTCAGCTCTTAACCCCAGTGTGCAGAAAGGGTCACAACGTGTTTTTCAGCAGAAATAAACATGTTTCTGCAAGTTTGGTCAACCCCATGTAAGTTATGGGACAGTAACAGAACACTTTTCAAAACGTGTTTTTCAGCCCGAAATAAACGCGTTTTTTCAGACAACTGAATCCCCATGTAACAGCAAGGCTCAGAGGAGCCCACACACTCAGCTCTTAACCCCAGTGTGCAGAAAGGGTCAAAACGTGTTTTTCAGCAGAAATAAACATGTTTCTGCAAGTTTGGTCAACCCCATGTAAGTTATGGGATAGTAACAGAACACTTTTCAAAACGTGTTTTTCAGCCCGAAATAAACGCTTTTTTTCAGACAACTGAATCCCCATGCAACAGCAAGGCTCAGAAGAGCCCACACACTCAGCTCTTAACCCCAGTGTGCAGAAAGAGTCAAAACGTGTTTTTCAGCAGAAATAAACATGTTTCTGCAAGTTTGGTCAACCCCATGTAAGTTATGGGGCAGTAACAGAACACTTTTCAAAACGTGTTTTTCAGCCCGAAATAAACGCGTTTTTTCAGACAACTGAATCCCCATGCAACAGCAAGGCTCAGAAGAGCCCACACACTCAGCTCTTAACCCCAGTGTGCAGAAAGAGTCAAAACGTGTTTTTCAGCAGAAATAAACATGTTTCTGCAAGTTTGGTCAACCCCATGTAAGTTATGGGGCAGTAACAGCACACTTTTCAAAACGTGTTTTTCAGCCCGAAATAAACGCGTTTTTTCAGACAACTGAATCCCCATGTAACAGCAAGGCTCAGAGGAGCCCACACACTCAGCTCTTAACCCCAGTGTGCAGAAAGGGTCAAAACGTGTTTTTCAGCAGAAATAAACATGTTTCTGCAAGTTTGGTCAACCCCATGTAAGTTATGGGGCAGTAACAGAACACTTTTCAAAACGTGTTTTTCAGCCCGAAATAAACGCGTTTTTTCAGACAACTGAATCCCCATGTAACAGCAAGGCTCAGAGGAGCCCACACACTCAGCTCTTAACCCCAGTGTGCAGAAAGGGTCACAACGTGTTTTTCAGCAGAAATAAACATGTTTCTGCAAGTTTGGTCAACCCCATGTAAGTTATGGGACAGTAACAGAACACTTTTGAAAACGTGTTTTTCAGCCCGAAATAAACGCGTTTTTTCAGACAACTGAATCCCCATGTAACAGCAAGGCTCAGAGGAGCCCACACACTCAGCTCTTAACCCCAGTGTGCAGAAAGGGTCAAAACGTGTTTTTCAGCAGAAATAAACATGTTTCTGCAAGTTTGGTCAACCCCATGTAAGTTATGGGATAGTAACAGAACACTTTTCAAAACGTGTTTTTCAGCCCGAAATAAACGCTTTTTTTCAGACAACTGAATCCCCATGCAACAGCAAGGCTCAGAAGAGCCCACACACTCAGCTCTTAACCCCAGTGTGCAGAAAGAGTCAAAACGTGTTTTTCAGCAGAAATAAACATGTTTCTGCAAGTTTGGTCAACCCCATGTAAGTTATGGGGCAGTAACAGCACACTTTTCAAAACGTGTTTTTCAGCCCGAAATAAACGCGTTTTTTCAGACAACTGAATCCCCATGTAACAGCAAGGCTCAGAGGAGCCCACACACTCAGCTCTTAACCCCAGTGTGCAGAAAGGGTCACAACGTGTTTTTCAGCAGAAATAAACATGTTTCTGCAAGTTTGGTCAACCCCATGTAAGTTATGGGACAGTAACAGAACACTTTTGAAAACGTGTTTTTCAGCCCGAAATAAACGCGTTTTTTCAGACAACTGAATCCCCATGTAACAGCAAGGCTCAGAGGAGCCCACACACTCAGCTCTTAACCCCAGTGTGCAGAAAGGGTCAAAACGTGTTTTTCAGCAGAAATAAACATGTTTCTGCAAGTTTGGTCAACCCCATGTAAGTTATGGGGCAGTAACAGCACACTTTTCAAAACGTGTTTTTCAGCCCGAAATAAACGCGTTTTTTCAGACAACTGAATCCCCATGTAACAGCAAGGCTCAGAAGAGCCCACACACTCAGCTCTTAACCCCAGTGTGCAGAAAGGGTCACAACGTGTTTTTCAGCAGAAATAAACATGTTTCTGCAAGTTTGGTCAACCCCATGTAAGTTATGGGGCAGTAACAGCACACTTTTCAAAACGTGTTTTTCAGCCCGAAATAAACGCGTTTTTTCAGACAACTGAATCCCCATGTAACAGCAAGGCTCAGAGGAGCCCACACACTCAGCTCTTAACCCCAGTGTGCAGAAAGGGTCACAACGTGTTTTTCAGCAGAAATAAACATGTTTCTGCAAGTTTGGTCAACCCCATGTAAGTTATGGGACAGTAACAGAACACTTTTCAAAACGTGTTTTTCAGCCCGAAATAAACGCGTTTTTTCAGACAACTGAATCCCCATGTAACAGCAAGGCTCAGAGGAGCCCACACACTCAGCTCTTAACCCCAGTGTGCAGAAAGGGTCAAAACGTGTTTTTCAGCAGAAATAAACATGTTTCTGCAAGTTTGGTCAACCCCATGTAAGTTATGGGATAGTAACAGAACACTTTTCAAAACGTGTTTTTCAGCCCGAAATAAACGCTTTTTTTCAGACAACTGAATCCCCATGCAACAGCAAGGCTCAGAAGAGCCCACACACTCAGCTCTTAACCCCAGTGTGCAGAAAGAGTCAAAACGTGTTTTTCAGCAGAAATAAACATGTTTCTGCAAGTTTGGTCAACCCCATGTAAGTTATGGGGCAGTAACAGAACACTTTTCAAAACGTGTTTTTCAGCCCGAAATAAACGCGTTTTTTCAGACAACTGAATCCCCATGCAACAGCAAGGCTCAGAAGAGCCCACACACTCAGCTCTTAACCCCAGTGTGCAGAAAGAGTCAAAACGTGTTTTTCAGCAGAAATAAACATGTTTCTGCAAGTTTGGTCAACCCCATGTAAGTTATGGGGCAGTAACAGCACACTTTTCAAAACGTGTTTTTCAGCCCGAAATAAACGCGTTTTTTCAGACAACTGAATCCCCATGTAACAGCAAGGCTCAGAGGAGCCCACACACTCAGCTCTTAACCCAAGTGTGCAGAAAGGGTCAAAACGTGTTTTTCAGCAGAAATAAACATGTTTCTGCAAGTTTGGTCAACCCCATGTAAGTTATGGGGCAGTAACAGAACACTTTTCAAAACGTGTTTTTCAGCCCGAAATAAACGCGTTTTTTCAGACAACTGAATCCCCATGTAACAGCAAGGCTCAGAGGAGCCCACACACTCAGCTCTTAACCCCAGTGTGCAGAAAGGGTCACAACGTGTTTTTCAGCAGAAATAAACATGTTTCTGCAAGTTTGGTCAACCCCATGTAAGTTATGGGACAGTAACAGAACACTTTTGAAAACGTGTTTTTCAGCCCGAAATAAACGCGTTTTTTCAGACAACTGAATCCCCATGTAACAGCAAGGCTCAGAGGAGCCCACACACTCAGCTCTTAACCCCAGTGTGCAGAAAGGGTCAAAACGTGTTTTTCAGCAGAAATAAACATGTTTCTGCAAGTTTGGTCAACCCCATGTAAGTTATGGGATAGTAACAGAACACTTTTCAAAACGTGTTTTTCAGCCCGAAATAAACGCTTTTTTTCAGACAACTGAATCCCCATGCAACAGCAAGGCTCAGAAGAGCCCACACACTCAGCTCTTAACCCCAGTGTGCAGAAAGAGTCAAAACGTGTTTTTCAGCAGAAATAAACATGTTTCTGCAAGTTTGGTCAACCCCATGTAAGTTATGGGGCAGTAACAGAACACTTTTCAAAACGTGTTTTTCAGCCCGAAATAAACGCGTTTTTTCAGACAACTGAATCCCCATGCAACAGCAAGGCTCAGAAGAGCCCACACACTCAGCTCTTAACCCCAGTGTGCAGAAAGAGTCAAAACGTGTTTTTCAGCAGAAATAAACATGTTTCTGCAAGTTTGGTCAACCCCATGTAAGTTATGGGGCAGTAACAGCACACTTTTCAAAACGTGTTTTTCAGCCCGAAATAAACGCGTTTTTTCAGACAACTGAATCCCCATGTAACAGCAAGGCTCAGAGGAGCCCACACACTCAGCTCTTAACCCCAGTGTGCAGAAAGGGTCAAAACGTGTTTTTCAGCAGAAATAAACATGTTTCTGCAAGTTTGGTCAACCCCATGTAAGTTATGGGGCAGTAACAGAACACTTTTCAAAACGTGTTTTTCAGCCCGAAATAAACGCGTTTTTTCAGACAACTGAATCCCCATGTAACAGCAAGGCTCAGAGGAGCCCACACACTCAGCTCTTAACCCCAGTGTGCAGAAAGGGTCACAACGTGTTTTTCAGCAGAAATAAACATGTTTCTGCAAGTTTGGTCAACCCCATGTAAGTTATGGGACAGTAACAGAACACTTTTGAAAACGTGTTTTTCAGCCCGAAATAAACGCGTTTTTTCAGACAACTGAATCCCCATGTAACAGCAAGGCTCAGAGGAGCCCACACACTCAGCTCTTAACCCCAGTGTGCAGAAAGGGTCAAAACGTGTTTTTCAGCAGAAATAAACATGTTTCTGCAAGTTTGGTCAACCCCATGTAAGTTATGGGGCAGTAACAGCACACTTTTCAAAACGTGTTTTTCAGCCCGAAATAAACGCGTTTTTTCAGACAACTGAATCCCCATGTAACAGCAAGGCTCAGAAGAGCCCACACACTCAGCTCTTAACCCCAGTGTGCAGAAAGGGTCACAACGTGTTTTTCAGCAGAAATAAACATGTTTCTGCAAGTTTGGTCAACCCCATGTAAGTTATGGGGCAGTAACAGCACACTTTTCAAAACGTGTTTTTCAGCCCGAAATAAACGCGTTTTTTCAGACAACTGAATCCCCATGTAACAGCAAGGCTCAGAGGAGCCCACACACTCAGCTCTTAACCCCAGTGTGCAGAAAGGGTCAAAACGTGTTTTTCAGCAGAAATAAACATGTTTCTGCAAGTTTGGTCAACCCCATGTAAGTTATGGGATAGTAACAGAACACTTTTCAAAACGTGTTTTTCAGCCCGAAATAAACGCTTTTTTTCAGACAACTGAATCCCCATGCAACAGCAAGGCTCAGAAGAGCCCACACACTCAGCTCTTAACCCCAGTGTGCAGAAAGAGTCAAAACGTGTTTTTCAGCAGAAATAAACATGTTTCTGCAAGTTTGGTCAACCCCATGTAAGTTATGGGGCAGTAACAGAACACTTTTCAAAACGTGTTTTTCAGCCCGAAATAAACGCGTTTTTTCAGACAACTGAATCCCCATGCAACAGCAAGGCTCAGAAGAGCCCACACACTCAGCTCTTAACCCCAGTGTGCAGAAAGAGTCAAAACGTGTTTTTCAGCAGAAATAAACATGTTTCTGCAAGTTTGGTCAACCCCATGTAAGTTATGGGGCAGTAACAGCACACTTTTCAAAACGTGTTTTTCAGCCCGAAATAAACGCGTTTTTTCAGACAACTGAATCCCCATGTAACAGCAAGGCTCAGAGGAGCCCACACACTCAGCTCTTAACCCCAGTGTGCAGAAAGGGTCAAAACGTGTTTTTCAGCAGAAATAAACATGTTTCTGCAAGTTTGGTCAACCCCATGTAAGTTATGGGGCAGTAACAGAACACTTTTCAAAACGTGTTTTTCAGCCCGAAATAAACGCGTTTTTTCAGACAACTGAATCCCCATGTAACAGCAAGGCTCAGAGGAGCCCACACACTCAGCTCTTAACCCCAGTGTGCAGAAAGGGTCACAACGTGTTTTTCAGCAGAAATAAACATGTTTCTGCAAGTTTGGTCAACCCCATGTAAGTTATGGGACAGTAACAGAACACTTTTGAAAACGTGTTTTTCAGCCCGAAATAAACGCGTTTTTTCAGACAACTGAATCCCCATGTAACAGCAAGGCTCAGAGGAGCCCACACACTCAGCTCTTAACCCCAGTGTGCAGAAAGGGTCAAAACGTGTTTTTCAGCAGAAATAAACATGTTTCTGCAAGTTTGGTCAACCCCATGTAAGTTATGGGATAGTAACAGAACACTTTTCAAAACGTGTTTTTCAGCCCGAAATAAACGCTTTTTTTCAGACAACTGAATCCCCATGCAACAGCAAGGCTCAGAAGAGCCCACACACTCAGCTCTTAACCCCAGTGTGCAGAAAGAGTCAAAACGTGTTTTTCAGCAGAAATAAACATGTTTCTGCAAGTTTGGTCAACCCCATGTAAGTTATGGGGCAGTAACAGAACACTTTTCAAAACGTGTTTTTCAGCCCGAAATAAACGCGTTTTTTCAGACAACTGAATCCCCATGCAACAGCAAGGCTCAGAAGAGCCCACACACTCAGCTCTTAACCCCAGTGTGCAGAAAGAGTCAAAACGTGTTTTTCAGCAGAAATAAACATGTTTCTGCAAGTTTGGTCAACCCCATGTAAGTTATGGGGCAGTAACAGCACACTTTTCAAAACGTGTTTTTCAGCCCGAAATAAACGCGTTTTTTCAGACAACTGAATCCCCATGTAACAGCAAGGCTCAGAGGAGCCCACACACTCAGCTCTTAACCCCAGTGTGCAGAAAGGGTCAAAACGTGTTTTTCAGCAGAAATAAACATGTTTCTGCAAGTTTGGTCAACCCCATGTAAGTTATGGGGCAGTAACAGAACACTTTTCAAAACGTGTTTTTCAGCCCGAAATAAACGCGTTTTTTCAGACAACTGAATCCCCATGTAACAGCAAGGCTCAGAGGAGCCCACACACTCAGCTCTTAACCCCAGTGTGCAGAAAGGGTCACAACGTGTTTTTCAGCAGAAATAAACATGTTTCTGCAAGTTTGGTCAACCCCATGTAAGTTATGGGACAGTAACAGAACACTTTTGAAAACGTGTTTTTCAGCCCGAAATAAACGCGTTTTTTCAGACAACTGAATCCCCATGTAACAGCAAGGCTCAGAGGAGCCCACACACTCAGCTCTTAACCCCAGTGTGCAGAAAGGGTCAAAACGTGTTTTTCAGCAGAAATAAACATGTTTCTGCAAGTTTGGTCAACCCCATGTAAGTTATGGGGCAGTAACAGCACACTTTTCAAAACGTGTTTTTCAGCCCGAAATAAACGCGTTTTTTCAGACAACTGAATCCCCATGTAACAGCAAGGCTCAGAAGAGCCCACACACTCAGCTCTTAACCCCAGTGTGCAGAAAGGGTCACAACGTGTTTTTCAGCAGAAATAAACATGTTTCTGCAAGTTTGGTCAACCCCATGTAAGTTATGGGGCAGTAACAGCACACTTTTCAAAACGTGTTTTTCAGCCCGAAATAAACGCGTTTTTTCAGACAACTGAATCCCCATGTAACAGCAAGGCTCAGAGGAGCCCACACACTCAGCTCTTAACCCCAGTGTGCAGAAAGGGTCACAACGTGTTTTTCAGCAGAAATAAACATGTTTCTGCAAGTTTGGTCAACCCCATGTAAGTTATGGGACAGTAACAGAACACTTTTCAAAACGTGTTTTTCAGCCCGAAATAAACGCGTTTTTTCAGACAACTGAATCCCCATGTAACAGCAAGGCTCAGAGGAGCCCACACACTCAGCTCTTAACCCCAGTGTGCAGAAAGGGTCAAAACGTGTTTTTCAGCAGAAATAAACATGTTTCTGCAAGTTTGGTCAACCCCATGTAAGTTATGGGACAGTAACAGAACACTTTTCAAAACGTGTTTTTCAGCCCGAAATAAACGCGTTTTTTCAGACAACTGAATCCCCATGTAACAGCAAGGCTCAGAGGAGCCCACACACTCAGCTCTTAACCCCAGTGTGCAGAAAGGGTCAAAACGTGTTTTTCAGCAGAAATAAACATGTTTCTGCAAGTTTGGTCAACCCCATGTAAGTTATGGGACAGTAACAGAACACTTTTCAAAACGTGTTTTTCAGCCCGAAATAAACGCGTTTTTTCAGACAACTGAATCCCCATGCAACAGCAAGGCTCAGAAGAGCCCACACACTCAGCTCTTAACCCCAGTGTGCAGAAAGGGTCAAAACGTGTTTTTCAGCAGAAATAAACATGTTTCTGCAAGTTTGGTCAACCCCATGTAAGTTATGGGGCAGTAACAGAACACTTTTCAAAACGTGTTTTACAGCCCGAAATAAACGCGTTTTTTCAGACAACTGAATCCCCATGTAACAGCAAGGCTCAGAGGAGCCCACACACTCAGCTCTTAACCCCAGTGTGCAGAAAGGGTCAAAACGTGTTTTTCAGCAGAAATAAACATGTTTCTGCAAGTTTGGTCAACCCCATGTAAGTTATGGGGCAGTAACAGAACACTTTTCAAAACGTGTTTTTCAGCCCGAAATAAACGCGTTTTTTCAGACAACTGAATCCCCATGTAACAGCAAGGCTCAGAGGAGCCCACACACTCAGCTCTTAACCCCAGTGTGCAGAAAGTGTCACAACGTGTTTTTCAGCAGAAATAAACATGTTTCTGCAAGTTTGGTCAACCCCATGTAAGTTATGGGGCAGTAACAGAACACTTTTCAAAACGTGTTTTTCAGCCCGAAATAAACGCGTTTTTTCAGACAACTGAATCCCCATGTAACAGCAAGGCTCAGAGGAGCCCACACACTCAGCTCTTAACCCCAGTGTGCAGAAAGGGTCACAACGTGTTTTTCAGCAGAAATAAACATGTTTCTGCAAGTTTGGTCAACCCCATGTAAGTTATGGGACAGTAACAGAACACTTTTGAAAACGTGTTTTTCAGCCCGAAATAAACGCGTTTTTTCAGACAACTGAATCCCCATGTAACAGCAAGGCTCAGAGGAGCCCACACACTCAGCTCTTAACCCCAGTGTGCAGAAAGGGTCAAAACGTGTTTTTCAGCAGAAATAAACATGTTTCTGCAAGTTTGGTCAACCCCATGTAAGTTATGGGGCAGTAACAGCACACTTTTCAAAACGTGTTTTTCAGCCCGAAATAAACGCGTTTTTTCAGACAACTGAATCCCCATGTAACAGCAAGGCTCAGAAGAGCCCACACACTCAGCTCTTAACCCCAGTGTGCAGAAAGGGTCACAACGTGTTTTTCAGCAGAAATAAACATGTTTCTGCAAGTTTGGTCAACCCCATGTAAGTTATGGGGCAGTAACAGCACACTTTTCAAAACGTGTTTTTCAGCCCGAAATAAACGCGTTTTTTCAGACAACTGAATCCCCATGTAACAGCAAGGCTCAGAGGAGCCCACACACTCAGCTCTTAACCCCAGTGTGCAGAAAGGGTCACAACGTGTTTTTCAGCAGAAATAAACATGTTTCTGCAAGTTTGGTCAACCCCATGTAAGTTATGGGACAGTAACAGAACACTTTTCAAAACGTGTTTTTCAGCCCGAAATAAACGCGTTTTTTCAGACAACTGAATCCCCATGTAACAGCAAGGCTCAGAGGAGCCCACACACTCAGCTCTTAACCCCAGTGTGCAGAAAGGGTCAAAACGTGTTTTTCAGCAGAAATAAACATGTTTCTGCAAGTTTGGTCAACCCCATGTAAGTTATGGGACAGTAACAGAACACTTTTCAAAACGTGTTTTTCAGCCCGAAATAAACGCGTTTTTTCAGACAACTGAATCCCCATGTAACAGCAAGGCTCAGAGGAGCCCACACACTCAGCTCTTAACCCCAGTGTGCAGAAAGGGTCAAAACGTGTTTTTCAGCAGAAATAAACATGTTTCTGCAAGTTTGGTCAACCCCATGTAAGTTATGGGACAGTAACAGAACACTTTTCAAAACGTGTTTTTCAGCCCGAAATAAACGCGTTTTTTCAGACAACTGAATCCCCATGTAACAGCAAGGCTCAGAGGAGCCCACACACTCAGCTCTTAACCCCAGTGTGCAGAAAGGGTAAAAACGTGTTTTTCAGCAGAAATAAACATGTTTCTGCAAGTTTGGTCAACCCCATGTAAGTTATGGGATAGTAACAGAACACTTTTCAAAACGTGTTTTTCAGCCCGAAATAAACGCTTTTTTTCAGACAACTGAATCCCCATGCAACAGCAAGGCTCAGAAGAGCCCACACACTCAGCTCTTAACCCCAGTGTGCAGAAAGAGTCAAAACGTGTTTTTCAGCAGAAATAAACATGTTTCTGCAAGTTTGGTCAACCCCATGTAAGTTATGGGGCAGTAACAGAACACTTTTCAAAACGTGTTTTTCAGCCCGAAATAAACGCGTTTTTTCAGACAACTGAATCCCCATGCAACAGCAAGGCTCAGAAGAGCCCACACACTCAGCTCTTAACCCCAGTGTGCAGAAAGAGTCAAAACGTGTTTTTCAGCAGAAATAAACATGTTTCTGCAAGTTTGGTCAACCCCATGTAAGTTATGGGGCAGTAACAGCACACTTTTCAAAACGTGTTTTTCAGCCCGAAATAAACGCGTTTTTTCAGACAACTGAATCCCCATGTAACAGCAAGGCTCAGAGGAGCCCACACACTCAGCTCTTAACCCCAGTGTGCAGAAAGGGTCAAAACGTGTTTTTCAGCAGAAATAAACATGTTTCTGCAAGTTTGGTCAACCCCATGTAAGTTATGGGGCAGTAACAGAACACTTTTCAAAACGTGTTTTTCAGCCCGAAATAAACGCGTTTTTTCAGACAACTGAATCCCCATGTAACAGCAAGGCTCAGAGGAGCCCACACACTCAGCTCTTAACCCCAGTGTGCAGAAAGGGTCACAACGTGTTTTTCAGCAGAAATAAACATGTTTCTGCAAGTTTGGTCAACCCCATGTAAGTTATGGGACAGTAACAGAACACTTTTGAAAACGTGTTTTTCAGCCCGAAATAAACGCGTTTTTTCAGACAACTGAATCCCCATGTAACAGCAAGGCTCAGAGGAGCCCACACACTCAGCTCTTAACCCCAGTGTGCAGAAAGGGTCAAAACGTGTTTTTCAGCAGAAATAAACATGTTTCTGCAAGTTTGGTCAACCCCATGTAAGTTATGGGGCAGTAACAGCACACTTTTCAAAACGTGTTTTTCAGCCCGAAATAAACGCGTTTTTTCAGACAACTGAATCCCCATGTAACAGCAAGGCTCAGAAGAGCCCACACACTCAGCTCTTAACCCCAGTGTGCAGAAAGGGTCACAACGTGTTTTTCAGCAGAAATAAACATGTTTCTGCAAGTTTGGTCAACCCCATGTAAGTTATGGGGCAGTAACAGCACACTTTTCAAAACGTGTTTTTCAGCCCGAAATAAACGCGTTTTTTCAGACAACTGAATCCCCATGTAACAGCAAGGCTCAGAGGAGCCCACACACTCAGCTCTTAACCCCAGTGTGCAGAAAGGGTCAAAACGTGTTTTTCAGCAGAAATAAACATGTTTCTGCAAGTTTGGTCAACCCCATGTAAGTTATGGGATAGTAACAGAACACTTTTCAAAACGTGTTTTTCAGCCCGAAATAAACGCTTTTTTTCAGACAACTGAATCCCCATGCAACAGCAAGGCTCAGAAGAGCCCACACACTCAGCTCTTAACCCCAGTGTGCAGAAAGAGTCAAAACGTGTTTTTCAGCAGAAATAAACATGTTTCTGCAAGTTTGGTCAACCCCATGTAAGTTATGGGGCAGTAACAGAACACTTTTCAAAACGTGTTTTTCAGCCCGAAATAAACGCGTTTTTTCAGACAACTGAATCCCCATGCAACAGCAAGGCTCAGAAGAGCCCACACACTCAGCTCTTAACCCCAGTGTGCAGAAAGAGTCAAAACGTGTTTTTCAGCAGAAATAAACATGTTTCTGCAAGTTTGGTCAACCCCATGTAAGTTATGGGGCAGTAACAGCACACTTTTCAAAACGTGTTTTTCAGCCCGAAATAAACGCGTTTTTTCAGACAACTGAATCCCCATGTAACAGCAAGGCTCAGAGGAGCCCACACACTCAGCTCTTAACCCCAGTGTGCAGAAAGGGTCAAAACGTGTTTTTCAGCAGAAATAAACATGTTTCTGCAAGTTTGGTCAACCCCATGTAAGTTATGGGGCAGTAACAGAACACTTTTCAAAACGTGTTTTTCAGCCCGAAATAAACGCGTTTTTTCAGACAACTGAATCCCCATGTAACAGCAAGGCTCAGAGGAGCCCACACACTCAGCTCTTAACCCCAGTGTGCAGAAAGGGTCACAACGTGTTTTTCAGCAGAAATAAACATGTTTCTGCAAGTTTGGTCAACCCCATGTAAGTTATGGGACAGTAACAGAACACTTTTGAAAACGTGTTTTTCAGCCCGAAATAAACGCGTTTTTTCAGACAACTGAATCCCCATGTAACAGCAAGGCTCAGAGGAGCCCACACACTCAGCTCTTAACCCCAGTGTGCAGAAAGGGTCAAAACGTGTTTTTCAGCAGAAATAAACATGTTTCTGCAAGTTTGGTCAACCCCATGTAAGTTATGGGGCAGTAACAGCACACTTTTCAAAACGTGTTTTTCAGCCCGAAATAAACGCGTTTTTTCAGACAACTGAATCCCCATGTAACAGCAAGGCTCAGAAGAGCCCACACACTCAGCTCTTAACCCCAGTGTGCAGAAAGGGTCACAACGTGTTTTTCAGCAGAAATAAACATGTTTCTGCAAGTTTGGTCAACCCCATGTAAGTTATGGGGCAGTAACAGCACACTTTTCAAAACGTGTTTTTCAGCCCGAAATAAACGCGTTTTTTCAGACAACTGAATCCCCATGTAACAGCAAGGCTCAGAGGAGCCCACACACTCAGCTCTTAACCCCAGTGTGCAGAAAGGGTCACAACGTGTTTTTCAGCAGAAATAAACATGTTTCTGCAAGTTTGGTCAACCCCATGTAAGTTATGGGACAGTAACAGAACACTTTTCAAAACGTGTTTTTCAGCCCGAAATAAACGCGTTTTTTCAGACAACTGAATCCCCATGTAACAGCAAGGCTCAGAGGAGCCCACACACTCAGCTCTTAACCCCAGTGTGCAGAAAGGGTCAAAACGTGTTTTTCAGCAGAAATAAACATGTTTCTGCAAGTTTGGTCAACCCCATGTAAGTTATGGGATAGTAACAGAACACTTTTCAAAACGTGTTTTTCAGCCCGAAATAAACGCTTTTTTTCAGACAACTGAATCCCCATGCAACAGCAAGGCTCAGAAGAGCCCACACACTCAGCTCTTAACCCCAGTGTGCAGAAAGAGTCAAAACGTGTTTTTCAGCAGAAATAAACATGTTTCTGCAAGTTTGGTCAACCCCATGTAAGTTATGGGGCAGTAACAGAACACTTTTCAAAACGTGTTTTTCAGCCCGAAATAAACGCGTTTTTTCAGACAACTGAATCCCCATGCAACAGCAAGGCTCAGAAGAGCCCACACACTCAGCTCTTAACCCCAGTGTGCAGAAAGAGTCAAAACGTGTTTTTCAGCAGAAATAAACATGTTTCTGCAAGTTTGGTCAACCCCATGTAAGTTATGGGGCAGTAACAGCACACTTTTCAAAACGTGTTTTTCAGCCCGAAATAAACGCGTTTTTTCAGACAACTGAATCCCCATGTAACAGCAAGGCTCAGAGGAGCCCACACACTCAGCTCTTAACCCCAGTGTGCAGAAAGGGTCAAAACGTGTTTTTCAGCAGAAATAAACATGTTTCTGCAAGTTTGGTCAACCCCATGTAAGTTATGGGGCAGTAACAGAACACTTTTCAAAACGTGTTTTTCAGCCCGAAATAAACGCGTTTTTTCAGACAACTGAATCCCCATGTAACAGCAAGGCTCAGAGGAGCCCACACACTCAGCTCTTAACCCCAGTGTGCAGAAAGGGTCACAACGTGTTTTTCAGCAGAAATAAACATGTTTCTGCAAGTTTGGTCAACCCCATGTAAGTTATGGGACAGTAACAGAACACTTTTGAAAACGTGTTTTTCAGCCCGAAATAAACGCGTTTTTTCAGACAACTGAATCCCCATGTAACAGCAAGGCTCAGAGGAGCCCACACACTCAGCTCTTAACCCCAGTGTGCAGAAAGGGTCAAAACGTGTTTTTCAGCAGAAATAAACATGTTTCTGCAAGTTTGGTCAACCCCATGTAAGTTATGGGATAGTAACAGAACACTTTTCAAAACGTGTTTTTCAGCCCGAAATAAACGCTTTTTTTCAGACAACTGAATCCCCATGCAACAGCAAGGCTCAGAAGAGCCCACACACTCAGCTCTTAACCCCAGTGTGCAGAAAGAGTCAAAACGTGTTTTTCAGCAGAAATAAACATGTTTCTGCAAGTTTGGTCAACCCCATGTAAGTTATGGGGCAGTAACAGCACACTTTTCAAAACGTGTTTTTCAGCCCGAAATAAACGCGTTTTTTCAGACAACTGAATCCCCATGTAACAGCAAGGCTCAGAGGAGCCCACACACTCAGCTCTTAACCCCAGTGTGCAGAAAGGGTCACAACGTGTTTTTCAGCAGAAATAAACATGTTTCTGCAAGTTTGGTCAACCCCATGTAAGTTATGGGACAGTAACAGAACACTTTTGAAAACGTGTTTTTCAGCCCGAAATAAACGCGTTTTTTCAGACAACTGAATCCCCATGTAACAGCAAGGCTCAGAGGAGCCCACACACTCAGCTCTTAACCCCAGTGTGCAGAAAGGGTCAAAACGTGTTTTTCAGCAGAAATAAACATGTTTCTGCAAGTTTGGTCAACCCCATGTAAGTTATGGGGCAGTAACAGCACACTTTTCAAAACGTGTTTTTCAGCCCGAAATAAACGCGTTTTTTCAGACAACTGAATCCCCATGTAACAGCAAGGCTCAGAAGAGCCCACACACTCAGCTCTTAACCCCAGTGTGCAGAAAGGGTCACAACGTGTTTTTCAGCAGAAATAAACATGTTTCTGCAAGTTTGGTCAACCCCATGTAAGTTATGGGGCAGTAACAGAACACTTTTCAAAACGTGTTTTTCAGCCCGAAATAAACGCGTTTTTTCAGACAACTGAATCCCCATGTAACAGCAAGGCTCAGAGGAGCCCACACACTCAGCTCTTAACCCCAGTGTGCAGAAAGGGTCAAAACGTGTTTTTCAGCAGAAATAAACATGTTTCTGCAAGTTTGGTCAACCCCATGTAAGTTATGGGATAGTAACAGAACACTTTTCAAAACGTGTTTTTCAGCCCGAAATAAACGCTTTTTTTCAGACAACTGAATCCCCATGCAACAGCAAGGCTCAGAAGAGCCCACACACTCAGCTCTTAACCCCAGTGTGCAGAAAGAGTCAAAACGTGTTTTTCAGCAGAAATAAACATGTTTCTGCAAGTTTGGTCAACCCCATGTAAGTTATGGGGCAGTAACAGAACACTTTTCAAAACGTGTTTTTCAGCCCGAAATAAACGCGTTTTTTCAGACAACTGAATCCCCATGCAACAGCAAGGCTCAGAAGAGCCCACACACTCAGCTCTTAACCCCAGTGTGCAGAAAGAGTCAAAACGTGTTTTTCAGCAGAAATAAACATGTTTCTGCAAGTTTGGTCAACCCCATGTAAGTTATGGGGCAGTAACAGCACACTTTTCAAAACGTGTTTTTCAGCCCGAAATAAACGCGTTTTTTCAGACAACTGAATCCCCATGTAACAGCAAGGCTCAGAGGAGCCCACACACTCAGCTCTTAACCCCAGTGTGCAGAAAGGGTCAAAACGTGTTTTTCAGCAGAAATAAACATGTTTCTGCAAGTTTGGTCAACCCCATGTAAGTTATGGGGCAGTAACAGAACACTTTTCAAAACGTGTTTTTCAGCCCGAAATAAACGCGTTTTTTCAGACAACTGAATCCCCATGTAACAGCAAGGCTCAGAGGAGCCCACACACTCAGCTCTTAACCCCAGTGTGCAGAAAGGGTCACAACGTGTTTTTCAGCAGAAATAAACATGTTTCTGCAAGTTTGGTCAACCCCATGTAAGTTATGGGACAGTAACAGAACACTTTTGAAAACGTGTTTTTCAGCCCGAAATAAACGCGTTTTTTCAGACAACTGAATCCCCATGTAACAGCAAGGCTCAGAGGAGCCCACACACTCAGCTCTTAACCCCAGTGTGCAGAAAGGGTCAAAACGTGTTTTTCAGCAGAAATAAACATGTTTCTGCAAGTTTGGTCAACCCCATGTAAGTTATGGGATAGTAACAGAACACTTTTCAAAACGTGTTTTTCAGCCCGAAATAAACGCTTTTTTTCAGACAACTGAATCCCCATGCAACAGCAAGGCTCAGAAGAGCCCACACACTCAGCTCTTAACCCCAGTGTGCAGAAAGAGTCAAAACGTGTTTTTCAGCAGAAATAAACATGTTTCTGCAAGTTTGGTCAACCCCATGTAAGTTATGGGGCAGTAACAGCACACTTTTCAAAACGTGTTTTTCAGCCCGAAATAAACGCGTTTTTTCAGACAACTGAATCCCCATGTAACAGCAAGGCTCAGAGGAGCCCACACACTCAGCTCTTAACCCCAGTGTGCAGAAAGGGTCACAACGTGTTTTTCAGCAGAAATAAACATGTTTCTGCAAGTTTGGTCAACCCCATGTAAGTTATGGGACAGTAACAGAACACTTTTGAAAACGTGTTTTTCAGCCCGAAATAAACGCGTTTTTTCAGACAACTGAATCCCCATGTAACAGCAAGGCTCAGAGGAGCCCACACACTCAGCTCTTAACCCCAGTGTGCAGAAAGGGTCAAAACGTGTTTTTCAGCAGAAATAAACATGTTTCTGCAAGTTTGGTCAACCCCATGTAAGTTATGGGGCAGTAACAGCACACTTTTCAAAACGTGTTTTTCAGCCCGAAATAAACGCGTTTTTTCAGACAACTGAATCCCCATGTAACAGCAAGGCTCAGAAGAGCCCACACACTCAGCTCTTAACCCCAGTGTGCAGAAAGGGTCACAACGTGTTTTTCAGCAGAAATAAACATGTTTCTGCAAGTTTGGTCAACCCCATGTAAGTTATGGGGCAGTAACAGCACACTTTTCAAAACGTGTTTTTCAGCCCGAAATAAACGCGTTTTTTCAGACAACTGAATCCCCATGTAACAGCAAGGCTCAGAGGAGCCCACACACTCAGCTCTTAACCCCAGTGTGCAGAAAGGGTCACAACGTGTTTTTCAGCAGAAATAAACATGTTTCTGCAAGTTTGGTCAACCCCATGTAAGTTATGGGACAGTAACAGAACACTTTTCAAAACGTGTTTTTCAGCCCGAAATAAACGCGTTTTTTCAGACAACTGAATCCCCATGTAACAGCAAGGCTCAGAGGAGCCCACACACTCAGCTCTTAACCCCAGTGTGCAGAAAGGGTCAAAACGTGTTTTTCAGCAGAAATAAACATGTTTCTGCAAGTTTGGTCAACCCCATGTAAGTTATGGGATAGTAACAGAACACTTTTCAAAACGTGTTTTTCAGCCCGAAATAAACGCTTTTTTTCAGACAACTGAATCCCCATGCAACAGCAAGGCTCAGAAGAGCCCACACACTCAGCTCTTAACCCCAGTGTGCAGAAAGAGTCAAAACGTGTTTTTCAGCAGAAATAAACATGTTTCTGCAAGTTTGGTCAACCCCATGTAAGTTATGGGGCAGTAACAGAACACTTTTCAAAACGTGTTTTTCAGCCCGAAATAAACGCGTTTTTTCAGACAACTGAATCCCCATGCAACAGCAAGGCTCAGAAGAGCCCACACACTCAGCTCTTAACCCCAGTGTGCAGAAAGAGTCAAAACGTGTTTTTCAGCAGAAATAAACATGTTTCTGCAAGTTTGGTCAACCCCATGTAAGTTATGGGGCAGTAACAGCACACTTTTCAAAACGTGTTTTTCAGCCCGAAATAAACGCGTTTTTTCAGACAACTGAATCCCCATGTAACAGCAAGGCTCAGAGGAGCCCACACACTCAGCTCTTAACCCCAGTGTGCAGAAAGGGTCAAAACGTGTTTTTCAGCAGAAATAAACATGTTTCTGCAAGTTTGGTCAACCCCATGTAAGTTATGGGGCAGTAACAGAACACTTTTCAAAACGTGTTTTTCAGCCCGAAATAAACGCGTTTTTTCAGACAACTGAATCCCCATGTAACAGCAAGGCTCAGAGGAGCCCACACACTCAGCTCTTAACCCCAGTGTGCAGAAAGGGTCACAACGTGTTTTTCAGCAGAAATAAACATGTTTCTGCAAGTTTGGTCAACCCCATGTAAGTTATGGGACAGTAACAGAACACTTTTGAAAACGTGTTTTTCAGCCCGAAATAAACGCGTTTTTTCAGACAACTGAATCCCCATGTAACAGCAAGGCTCAGAGGAGCCCACACACTCAGCTCTTAACCCCAGTGTGCAGAAAGGGTCAAAACGTGTTTTTCAGCAGAAATAAACATGTTTCTGCAAGTTTGGTCAACCCCATGTAAGTTATGGGATAGTAACAGAACACTTTTCAAAACGTGTTTTTCAGCCCGAAATAAACGCTTTTTTTCAGACAACTGAATCCCCATGCAACAGCAAGGCTCAGAAGAGCCCACACACTCAGCTCTTAACCCCAGTGTGCAGAAAGAGTCAAAACGTGTTTTTCAGCAGAAATAAACATGTTTCTGCAAGTTTGGTCAACCCCATGTAAGTTATGGGGCAGTAACAGAACACTTTTCAAAACGTGTTTTTCAGCCCGAAATAAACGCGTTTTTTCAGACAACTGAATCCCCATGCAACAGCAAGGCTCAGAAGAGCCCACACACTCAGCTCTTAACCCCAGTGTGCAGAAAGAGTCAAAACGTGTTTTTCAGCAGAAATAAACATGTTTCTGCAAGTTTGGTCAACCCCATGTAAGTTATGGGGCAGTAACAGCACACTTTTCAAAACGTGTTTTTCAGCCCGAAATAAACGCGTTTTTTCAGACAACTGAATCCCCATGTAACAGCAAGGCTCAGAGGAGCCCACACACTCAGCTCTTAACCCCAGTGTGCAGAAAGGGTCAAAACGTGTTTTTCAGCAGAAATAAACATGTTTCTGCAAGTTTGGTCAACCCCATGTAAGTTATGGGGCAGTAACAGAACACTTTTCAAAACGTGTTTTTCAGCCCGAAATAAACGCGTTTTTTCAGACAACTGAATCCCCATGTAACAGCAAGGCTCAGAGGAGCCCACACACTCAGCTCTTAACCCCAGTGTGCAGAAAGGGTCACAACGTGTTTTTCAGCAGAAATAAACATGTTTCTGCAAGTTTGGTCAACCCCATGTAAGTTATGGGACAGTAACAGAACACTTTTGAAAACGTGTTTTTCAGCCCGAAATAAACGCGTTTTTTCAGACAACTGAATCCCCATGTAACAGCAAGGCTCAGAGGAGCCCACACACTCAGCTCTTAACCCCAGTGTGCAGAAAGGGTCAAAACGTGTTTTTCAGCAGAAATAAACATGTTTCTGCAAGTTTGGTCAACCCCATGTAAGTTATGGGGCAGTAACAGCACACTTTTCAAAACGTGTTTTTCAGCCCGAAATAAACGCGTTTTTTCAGACAACTGAATCCCCATGTAACAGCAAGGCTCAGAAGAGCCCACACACTCAGCTCTTAACCCCAGTGTGCAGAAAGGGTCACAACGTGTTTTTCAGCAGAAATAAACATGTTTCTGCAAGTTTGGTCAACCCCATGTAAGTTATGGGGCAGTAACAGCACACTTTTCAAAACGTGTTTTTCAGCCCGAAATAAACGCGTTTTTTCAGACAACTGAATCCCCATGTAACAGCAAGGCTCAGAGGAGCCCACACACTCAGCTCTTAACCCCAGTGTGCAGAAAGGGTCACAACGTGTTTTTCAGCAGAAATAAACATGTTTCTGCAAGTTTGGTCAACCCCATGTAAGTTATGGGACAGTAACAGAACACTTTTCAAAACGTGTTTTTCAGCCCGAAATAAACGCGTTTTTTCAGACAACTGAATCCCCATGTAACAGCAAGGCTCAGAGGAGCCCACACACTCAGCTCTTAACCCCAGTGTGCAGAAAGGGTCAAAACGTGTTTTTCAGCAGAAATAAACATGTTTCTGCAAGTTTGGTCAACCCCATGTAAGTTATGGGATAGTAACAGAACACTTTTCAAAACGTGTTTTTCAGCCCGAAATAAACGCTTTTTTTCAGACAACTGAATCCCCATGCAACAGCAAGGCTCAGAAGAGCCCACACACTCAGCTCTTAACCCCAGTGTGCAGAAAGAGTCAAAACGTGTTTTTCAGCAGAAATAAACATGTTTCTGCAAGTTTGGTCAACCCCATGTAAGTTATGGGGCAGTAACAGAACACTTTTCAAAACGTGTTTTTCAGCCCGAAATAAACGCGTTTTTTCAGACAACTGAATCCCCATGCAACAGCAAGGCTCAGAAGAGCCCACACACTCAGCTCTTAACCCCAGTGTGCAGAAAGAGTCAAAACGTGTTTTTCAGCAGAAATAAACATGTTTCTGCAAGTTTGGTCAACCCCATGTAAGTTATGGGGCAGTAACAGCACACTTTTCAAAACGTGTTTTTCAGCCCGAAATAAACGCGTTTTTTCAGACAACTGAATCCCCATGTAACAGCAAGGCTCAGAGGAGCCCACACACTCAGCTCTTAACCCCAGTGTGCAGAAAGGGTCAAAACGTGTTTTTCAGCAGAAATAAACATGTTTCTGCAAGTTTGGTCAACCCCATGTAAGTTATGGGGCAGTAACAGAACACTTTTCAAAACGTGTTTTTCAGCCCGAAATAAACGCGTTTTTTCAGACAACTGAATCCCCATGTAACAGCAAGGCTCAGAGGAGCCCACACACTCAGCTCTTAACCCCAGTGTGCAGAAAGGGTCACAACGTGTTTTTCAGCAGAAATAAACATGTTTCTGCAAGTTTGGTCAACCCCATGTAAGTTATGGGACAGTAACAGAACACTTTTGAAAACGTGTTTTTCAGCCCGAAATAAACGCGTTTTTTCAGACAACTGAATCCCCATGTAACAGCAAGGCTCAGAGGAGCCCACACACTCAGCTCTTAACCCCAGTGTGCAGAAAGGGTCAAAACGTGTTTTTCAGCAGAAATAAACATGTTTCTGCAAGTTTGGTCAACCCCATGTAAGTTATGGGATAGTAACAGAACACTTTTCAAAACGTGTTTTTCAGCCCGAAATAAACGCTTTTTTTCAGACAACTGAATCCCCATGCAACAGCAAGGCTCAGAAGAGCCCACACACTCAGCTCTTAACCCCAGTGTGCAGAAAGAGTCAAAACGTGTTTTTCAGCAGAAATAAACATGTTTCTGCAAGTTTGGTCAACCCCATGTAAGTTATGGGGCAGTAACAGAACACTTTTCAAAACGTGTTTTTCAGCCCGAAATAAACGCGTTTTTTCAGACAACTGAATCCCCATGCAACAGCAAGGCTCAGAAGAGCCCACACACTCAGCTCTTAACCCCAGTGTGCAGAAAGAGTCAAAACGTGTTTTTCAGCAGAAATAAACATGTTTCTGCAAGTTTGGTCAACCCCATGTAAGTTATGGGGCAGTAACAGCACACTTTTCAAAACGTGTTTTTCAGCCCGAAATAAACGCGTTTTTTCAGACAACTGAATCCCCATGTAACAGCAAGGCTCAGAGGAGCCCACACACTCAGCTCTTAACCCCAGTGTGCAGAAAGGGTCAAAACGTGTTTTTCAGCAGAAATAAACATGTTTCTGCAAGTTTGGTCAACCCCATGTAAGTTATGGGGCAGTAACAGAACACTTTTCAAAACGTGTTTTTCAGCCCGAAATAAACGCGTTTTTTCAGACAACTGAATCCCCATGCAACAGCAAGGCTCAGAAGAGCCCACACACTCAGCTCTTAACCCCAGTGTGCAGAAAGAGTCAAAACGTGTTTTTCAGCAGAAATAAACATGTTTCTGCAAGTTTGGTCAACCCCATGTAAGTTATGGGGCAGTAACAGCACACTTTTCAAAACGTGTTTTTCAGCCCGAAATAAACGCGTTTTTTCAGACAACTGAATCCCCATGTAACAGCAAGGCTCAGAGGAGCCCACACACTCAGCTCTTAACCCCAGTGTGCAGAAAGGGTCAAAACGTGTTTTTCAGCAGAAATAAACATGTTTCTGCAAGTTTGGTCAACCCCATGTAAGTTATGGGGCAGTAACAGAACACTTTTCAAAACGTGTTTTTCAGCCCGAAATAAACGCGTTTTTTCAGACAACTGAATCCCCATGTAACAGCAAGGCTCAGAGGAGCCCACACACTCAGCTCTTAACCCCAGTGTGCAGAAAGGGTCACAACGTGTTTTTCAGCAGAAATAAACATGTTTCTGCAAGTTTGGTCAACCCCATGTAAGTTATGGGACAGTAACAGAACACTTTTGAAAACGTGTTTTTCAGCCCGAAATAAACGCGTTTTTTCAGACAACTGAATCCCCATGTAACAGCAAGGCTCAGAGGAGCCCACACACTCAGCTCTTAACCCCAGTGTGCAGAAAGGGTCAAAACGTGTTTTTCAGCAGAAATAAACATGTTTCTGCAAGTTTGGTCAACCCCATGTAAGTTATGGGATAGTAACAGAACACTTTTCAAAACGTGTTTTTCAGCCCGAAATAAACGCTTTTTTTCAGACAACTGAATCCCCATGCAACAGCAAGGCTCAGAAGAGCCCACACACTCAGCTCTTAACCCCAGTGTGCAGAAAGAGTCAAAACGTGTTTTTCAGCAGAAATAAACATGTTTCTGCAAGTTTGGTCAACCCCATGTAAGTTATGGGGCAGTAACAGAACACTTTTCAAAACGTGTTTTTCAGCCCGAAATAAACGCGTTTTTTCAGACAACTGAATCCCCATGCAACAGCAAGGCTCAGAAGAGCCCACACACTCAGCTCTTAACCCCAGTGTGCAGAAAGAGTCAAAACGTGTTTTTCAGCAGAAATAAACATGTTTCTGCAAGTTTGGTCAACCCCATGTAAGTTATGGGGCAGTAACAGCACACTTTTCAAAACGTGTTTTTCAGCCCGAAATAAACGCGTTTTTTCAGACAACTGAATCCCCATGTAACAGCAAGGCTCAGAGGAGCCCACACACTCAGCTCTTAACCCCAGTGTGCAGAAAGGGTCAAAACGTGTTTTTCAGCAGAAATAAACATGTTTCTGCAAGTTTGGTCAACCCCATGTAAGTTATGGGGCAGTAACAGAACACTTTTCAAAACGTGTTTTTCAGCCCGAAATAAACGCGTTTTTTCAGACAACTGAATCCCCATGTAACAGCAAGGCTCAGAGGAGCCCACACACTCAGCTCTTAACCCCAGTGTGCAGAAAGGGTCACAACGTGTTTTTCAGCAGAAATAAACATGTTTCTGCAAGTTTGGTCAACCCCATGTAAGTTATGGGACAGTAACAGAACACTTTTGAAAACGTGTTTTTCAGCCCGAAATAAACGCGTTTTTTCAGACAACTGAATCCCCATGTAACAGCAAGGCTCAGAGGAGCCCACACACTCAGCTCTTAACCCCAGTGTGCAGAAAGGGTCAAAACGTGTTTTTCAGCAGAAATAAACATGTTTCTGCAAGTTTGGTCAACCCCATGTAAGTTATGGGGCAGTAACAGCACACTTTTCAAAACGTGTTTTTCAGCCCGAAATAAACGCGTTTTTTCAGACAACTGAATCCCCATGTAACAGCAAGGCTCAGAAGAGCCCACACACTCAGCTCTTAACCCCAGTGTGCAGAAAGGGTCACAACGTGTTTTTCAGCAGAAATAAACATGTTTCTGCAAGTTTGGTCAACCCCATGTAAGTTATGGGGCAGTAACAGCACACTTTTCAAAACGTGTTTTTCAGCCCGAAATAAACGCGTTTTTTCAGACAACTGAATCCCCATGTAACAGCAAGGCTCAGAGGAGCCCACACACTCAGCTCTTAACCCCAGTGTGCAGAAAGGGTCACAACGTGTTTTTCAGCAGAAATAAACATGTTTCTGCAAGTTTGGTCAACCCCATGTAAGTTATGGGACAGTAACAGAACACTTTTCAAAACGTGTTTTTCAGCCCGAAATAAACGCGTTTTTTCAGACAACTGAATCCCCATGTAACAGCAAGGCTCAGAGGAGCCCACACACTCAGCTCTTAACCCCAGTGTGCAGAAAGGGTCAAAACGTGTTTTTCAGCAGAAATAAACATGTTTCTGCAAGTTTGGTCAACCCCATGTAAGTTATGGGACAGTAACAGAACACTTTTCAAAACGTGTTTTTCAGCCCGAAATAAACGCGTTTTTTCAGACAACTGAATCCCCATGTAACAGCAAGGCTCAGAGGAGCCCACACACTCAGCTCTTAACCCCAGTGTGCAGAAAGGGTCAAAACGTGTTTTTCAGCAGAAATAAACATGTTTCTGCAAGTTTGGTCAACCCCATGTAAGTTATGGGACAGTAACAGAACACTTTTCAAAACGTGTTTTTCAGCCCGAAATAAACGCGTTTTTTCAGACAACTGAATCCCCATGCAACAGCAAGGCTCAGAAGAGCCCACACACTCAGCTCTTAACCCCAGTGTGCAGAAAGGGTCAAAACGTGTTTTTCAGCAGAAATAAACATGTTTCTGCAAGTTTGGTCAACCCCATGTAAGTTATGGGGCAGTAACAGAACACTTTTCAAAACGTGTTTTACAGCCCGAAATAAACGCGTTTTTTCAGACAACTGAATCCCCATGTAACAGCAAGGCTCAGAGGAGCCCACACACTCAGCTCTTAACCCCAGTGTGCAGAAAGGGTCAAAACGTGTTTTTCAGCAGAAATAAACATGTTTCTGCAAGTTTGGTCAACCCCATGTAAGTTATGGGGCAGTAACAGAACACTTTTCAAAACGTGTTTTTCAGCCCGAAATAAACGCGTTTTTTCAGACAACTGAATCCCCATGTAACAGCAAGGCTCAGAGGAGCCCACACACTCAGCTCTTAACCCCAGTGTGCAGAAAGTGTCACAACGTGTTTTTCAGCAGAAATAAACATGTTTCTGCAAGTTTGGTCAACCCCATGTAAGTTATGGGGCAGTAACAGAACACTTTTCAAAACGTGTTTTTCAGCCCGAAATAAACGCGTTTTTTCAGACAACTGAATCCCCATGTAACAGCAAGGCTCAGAGGAGCCCACACACTCAGCTCTTAACCCCAGTGTGCAGAAAGGGTCACAACGTGTTTTTCAGCAGAAATAAACATGTTTCTGCAAGTTTGGTCAACCCCATGTAAGTTATGGGACAGTAACAGAACACTTTTGAAAACGTGTTTTTCAGCCCGAAATAAACGCGTTTTTTCAGACAACTGAATCCCCATGTAACAGCAAGGCTCAGAGGAGCCCACACACTCAGCTCTTAACCCCAGTGTGCAGAAAGGGTCAAAACGTGTTTTTCAGCAGAAATAAACATGTTTCTGCAAGTTTGGTCAACCCCATGTAAGTTATGGGGCAGTAACAGCACACTTTTCAAAACGTGTTTTTCAGCCCGAAATAAACGCGTTTTTTCAGACAACTGAATCCCCATGTAACAGCAAGGCTCAGAAGAGCCCACACACTCAGCTCTTAACCCCAGTGTGCAGAAAGGGTCACAACGTGTTTTTCAGCAGAAATAAACATGTTTCTGCAAGTTTGGTCAACCCCATGTAAGTTATGGGGCAGTAACAGCACACTTTTCAAAACGTGTTTTTCAGCCCGAAATAAACGCGTTTTTTCAGACAACTGAATCCCCATGTAACAGCAAGGCTCAGAGGAGCCCACACACTCAGCTCTTAACCCCAGTGTGCAGAAAGGGTCACAACGTGTTTTTCAGCAGAAATAAACATGTTTCTGCAAGTTTGGTCAACCCCATGTAAGTTATGGGACAGTAACAGAACACTTTTCAAAACGTGTTTTTCAGCCCGAAATAAACGCGTTTTTTCAGACAACTGAATCCCCATGTAACAGCAAGGCTCAGAGGAGCCCACACACTCAGCTCTTAACCCCAGTGTGCAGAAAGGGTCAAAACGTGTTTTTCAGCAGAAATAAACATGTTTCTGCAAGTTTGGTCAACCCCATGTAAGTTATGGGACAGTAACAGAACACTTTTCAAAACGTGTTTTTCAGCCCGAAATAAACGCGTTTTTTCAGACAACTGAATCCCCATGTAACAGCAAGGCTCAGAGGAGCCCACACACTCAGCTCTTAACCCCAGTGTGCAGAAAGGGTCAAAACGTGTTTTTCAGCAGAAATAAACATGTTTCTGCAAGTTTGGTCAACCCCATGTAAGTTATGGGACAGTAACAGAACACTTTTCAAAACGTGTTTTTCAGCCCGAAATAAACGCGTTTTTTCAGACAACTGAATCCCCATGCAACAGCAAGGCTCAGAAGAGCCCACACACTCAGCTCTTAACCCCAGTGTGCAGAAAGGGTCAAAACGTGTTTTTCAGCAGAAATAAACATGTTTCTGCAAGTTTGGTCAACCCCATGTAAGTTATGGGGCAGTAACAGAACACTTTTCAAAACGTGTTTTACAGCCCGAAATAAACGCGTTTTTTCAGACAACTGAATCCCCATGTAACAGCAAGGCTCAGAGGAGCCCACACACTCAGCTCTTAACCCCAGTGTGCAGAAAGGGTCAAAACGTGTTTTTCAGCAGAAATAAACATGTTTCTGCAAGTTTGGTCAACCCCATGTAAGTTATGGGGCAGTAACAGAACACTTTTCAAAACGTGTTTTTCAGCCCGAAATAAACGCGTTTTTTCAGACAACTGAATCCCCATGTAACAGCAAGGCTCAGAGGAGCCCACACACTCAGCTCTTAACCCCAGTGTGCAGAAAGTGTCACAACGTGTTTTTCAGCAGAAATAAACATGTTTCTGCAAGTTTGGTCAACCCCATGTAAGTTATGGGACAGTAACAGAACACTTTTGAAAACGTGTTTTTCAGCCCGAAATAAACGCGTTTTTTCAGACAACTGAATCCCCATGTAACAGCAAGGCTCAGAGGAGCCCACACACTCAGCTCTTAACCCCAGTGTGCAGAAAGGGTCAAAACGTGTTTTTCAGCAGAAATAAACATGTTTCTGCAAGTTTGGTCAACCCCATGTAAGTTATGGGGCAGTAACAGCACACTTTTCAAAACGTGTTTTTCAGCCCGAAATAAACGCGTTTTTTCAGACAACTGAATCCCCATGTAACAGCAAGGCTCAGAAGAGCCCACACACTCAGCTCTTAACCCCAGTGTGCAGAAAGGGTCACAACGTGTTTTTCAGCAGAAATAAACATGTTTCTGCAAGTTTGGTCAACCCCATGTAAGTTATGGGGCAGTAACAGCACACTTTTCAAAACGTGTTTTTCAGCCCGAAATAAACGCGTTTTTTCAGACAACTGAATCCCCATGTAACAGCAAGGCTCAGAGGAGCCCACACACTCAGCTCTTAACCCCAGTGTGCAGAAAGGGTCACAACGTGTTTTTCAGCAGAAATAAACATGTTTCTGCAAGTTTGGTCAACCCCATGTAAGTTATGGGACAGTAACAGAACACTTTTCAAAACGTGTTTTTCAGCCCGAAATAAACGCGTTTTTTCAGACAACTGAATCCCCATGTAACAGCAAGGCTCAGAGGAGCCCACACACTCAGCTCTTAACCCCAGTGTGCAGAAAGGGTCAAAACGTGTTTTTCAGCAGAAATAAACATGTTTCTGCAAGTTTGGTCAACCCCATGTAAGTTATGGGACAGTAACAGAACACTTTTCAAAACGTGTTTTTCAGCCCGAAATAAACGCGTTTTTTCAGACAACTGAATCCCCATGCAACAGCAAGGCTCAGAAGAGCCCACACACTCAGCTCTTAACCCCAGTGTGCAGAAAGGGTCAAAACGTGTTTTTCAGCAGAAATAAACATGTTTCTGCAAGTTTGGTCAACCCCATGTAAGTTATGGGGCAGTAACAGAACACTTTTCAAAACGTGTTTTTCAGCCCGAAATAAACGCGTTTTTTCAGACAACTGAATCCCCATGTAACAGCAAGGCTCAGAGGAGCCCACACACTCAGCTCTTAACCCCAGTGTGCAGAAAGGGTCAAAACGTGTTTTTCAGCAGAAATAAACATGTTTCTGCAAGTTTGGTCAACCCCATGTAAGTTATGGGGCAGTAACAGAACACTTTTCAAAACGTGTTTTTCAGCCCGAAATAAACGCGTTTTTTCA
The DNA here is from genome assembly GCF_059453375.1 of Lepisosteus platostomus. Lineage (NCBI taxonomy): Eukaryota > Metazoa > Chordata > Actinopteri > Semionotiformes > Lepisosteidae > Lepisosteus > Lepisosteus platostomus. The sequence goes on from NC_142623.1 coordinate 23,653,702, forward strand.
GACAACTGAATCCCCATGTAACAGCAAGGCTCAGAGGAGCCCACACACTCAGCTCTTAACCCCAGTGTGCAGAAAGGGTCAAAACGTGTTTTTCAGCAGAAATAAACATGTTTCTGCAAGTTTGGTCAACCCCATGTAAGTTATGGGGCAGTAACAGAACACTTTTCAAAACGTGTTTTTCAGCCCGAAATAAACGCGTTTTTTCAGACAACTGAATCCCCATGTAACAGCAAGGCTCAGAGGAGCCCACACACTCAGCTCTTAACCCCAGTGTGCAGAAAGGGTCACAACGTGTTTTTCAGCAGAAATAAACATGTTTCTGCAAGTTTGGTCAACCCCATGTAAGTTATGGGACAGTAACAGAACACTTTTCAAAACGTGTTTTTCAGCCCGAAATAAACGCGTTTTTTCAGACAACTGAATCCCCATGTAACAGCAAGGCTCAGAGGAGCCCACACACTCAGCTCTTAACCCCAGTGTGCAGAAAGGGTCAAAACGTGTTTTTCAGCAGAAATAAACATGTTTCTGCAAGTTTGGTCAACCCCATGTAAGTTATGGGGCAGTAACAGAACACTTTTCAAAACGTGTTTTTCAGCCCGAAATAAACGCGTTTTTTCAGACAACTGAATCCCCATGTAACAGCAAGGCTCAGAGGAGCCCACACACTCAGCTCTTAACCCCAGTGTGCAGAAAGGGTCAAAACATGTTTTTCAGCAGAAATAAACATGTTTCTGCAAGTTTGGTCAACCCCATGTAAGTTATGGGGCAGTAACAGCACACTTTTCAAAACGTGTTTTTCAGCCCGAAATAAACGCGTTTTTTCAGTCAACTGAATCCCCATGTAACAGCAAGGCTCAGAGGAGCCCACACACTCAGCTCTTAACCCCAGTGTGCAGAAAGGGTCAAAACGTGTTTTTCAGCAGAAATAAACATGTTTCTGCAAGTTTGGTCAACCCCATGTAAGTTATGGGACAGTAACAGAACACTTTTCAAAACGTGTTTTTCAGCCCGAAATAAACGCGTTTTTTCAGACAACTGAATCCCCATGTAACAGCAAGGCTCAGAGGAGCCCACACACTCAGCTCTTAACCCCAGTGTGCAGAAAGGGTCAAAACGTGTTTTTCAGCAGAAATAAACATGTTTCTGCAAGTTTGGTCAACCCCATGTAAGTTATGGGGCAGTAACAGCACACTTTTCAAAACGTGTTTTTCAGCCCGAAATAAACGCGTTTTTTCAGACAACTGAATCCCCATGTAACAGCAAGGCTCAGAAGAGCCCACACACTCAGCTCTTAACCCCAGTGTGCAGAAAGGGTAAAAACGTGTTTTTCAGCAGAAATAAACATGTTTCTGCAAGTTTGGTCAACCCCATGTAAGTTATGGGGCAGTAACAGCACACTTTTCAAAACGTGTTTTTCAGCCCGAAATAAACGCGTTTTTTCAGACAACTGAATCCCCATGTAACAGCAAGGCTCAGAAGAGCCCACACACTCAGCTCTTAACCCCAGTGTGCAGAAAGGGTAAAAACGTGTTTTTCAGCAGAAATAAACATGTTTCTGCAAGTTTGGTCAACCCCATGTAAGTTATGGGGCAGTAACAGCACACTTTTCAAAACGTGTTTTTCAGCCCGAAATAAACGCGTTTTTTCAGACAACTGAATCCCCATGTAACAGCAAGGCTCAGAGGAGCCCACACACTCAGCTCTTAACCCCAGTGTGCAGAAAGGGTCACAACGTGTTTTTCAGCAGAAATAAACATGTTTCTGCAAGTTTGGTCAACCCCATGTAAGTTATGGGACAGTAACAGAACACTTTTCAAAACGTGTTTTTCAGCCCGAAATAAACGCGTTTTTTCAGACAACTGAATCCCCATGTAACAGCAAGGCTCAGAGGAGCCCACACACTCAGCTCTTAACCCCAGTGTGCAGAAAGGGTCAAAACGTGTTTTTCAGCAGAAATAAACATGTTTCTGCAAGTTTGGTCAACCCCATGTAAGTTATGGGGCAGTAACAGAACACTTTTCAAAACGTGTTTTTCAGCCCGAAATAAACGCGTTTTTTCAGACAACTGAATCCCCATGTAACAGCAAGGCTCAGAGGAGCCCACACACTCAGCTCTTAACCCCAGTGTGCAGAAAGGGTCAAAACGTGTTTTTCAGCAGAAATAAACATGTTTCTGCAAGTTTGGTCAACCCCATGTAAGTTATGGGACAGTAACAGAACACTTTTCAAAACGTGTTTTTCAGCCCGAAATAAACGCGTTTTTTCAGACAACTGAATCCCCATGTAACAGCAAGGCTCAGAGGAGCCCACACACTCAGCTCTTAACCCCAGTGTGCAGAAAGGGTCAAAACGTGTTTTTCAGCAGAAATAAACATGTTTCTGCAAGTTTGGTCAACCCCATGTAAGTTATGGGGCAGTAACAGAACACTTTTCAAAACGTGTTTTTCAGCCCGAAATAAACGCGTTTTTTCAGACAACTGAATCCCCATGTAACAGCAAGGCTCAGAGGAGCCCACACACTCAGCTCTTAACCCCAGTGTGCAGAAAGGGTCACAACGTGTTTTTCAGCAGAAATAAACATGTTTCTGCAAGTTTGGTCAACCCCATGTAAGTTATGGGGCAGTAACAGAACACTTTTCAAAACGTGTTTTTCAGCCCGAAATAAACGCGTTTTTTCAGACAACTGAATCCCCATGTAACAGCAAGGCTCAGAGGAGCCCACACACTCAGCTCTTAACCCCAGTGTGCAGAAAGGGTCAAAACGTGTTTTTCAGCAGAAATAAACATGTTTCTGCAAGTTTGGTCAACCCCATGTAAGTTATGGGACAGTAACAGAACACTTTTCAAAACGTGTTTTTCAGCCCGAAATAAACGCGTTTTTTCAGACAACTGAATCCCCATGTAACAGCAAGGCTCAGAGGAGCCCACACACTCAGATCTTAACCCCAGTGTGCAGAAAGGGTCAAAACGTGTTTTTCAGCAGAAATAAACATGTTTCTGCAAGTTTGGTCAACCCCATGTAAGTTATGGGACAGTAACAGAACACTTTTCAAAACGTGTTTTTCAGCCCGAAATAAACGCTTTTTTTCAGACAACTGAATCCCCATGCAACAGCAAGGCTCAGAAGAGCCCACACACTCAGCTCTTAACCCCAGTGTGCAGAAAGAGTCAAAACGTGTTTTTCAGCAGAAATAAACATGTTTCTGCAAGTTTGGTCAACCCCATGTAAGTTATGGGGCAGTAACAGAACACTTTTCAAAACGTGTTTTTCAGCCCGAAATAAACGCGTTTTTTCAGACAACTGAATCCCCATGCAACAGCAAGGCTCAGAGGAGCCCACACACTCAGCTCTTAACCCCAGTGTGCAGAAAGAGTCAAAACGTGTTTTTCAGCAGAAATAAACGTTTCTGCAAGTTTGGTCAACCCCATGTAAGTTATGGGGCAGTAACAGCACACTTTTCAAAACGTGTTTTTCAGCCCGAAATAAACGCGTTTTTTCAGACAACTGAATCCCCATGTAACAGCAAGGCTCAGAGGAGCCCACACACTCAGCTCTTAACCCCAGTGTGCAGAAAGGGTCAAAACGTGTTTTTCAGCAGAAATAAACATGTTTCTGCAAGTTTGGTCAACCCCATGTAAGTTATGGGGCAGTAACAGAACACTTTTCAGAACGTGTTTTTCAGCCCGAAATAAACGCGTTTTTTCAGACAACTGAATCCCCATGTAACAGCAAGGCTCAGAGGAGCCCACACACTCAGCTCTTAACCCCAGTGTGCAGAAAGGGTCACAACGTGTTTTTCAGCAGAAATAAACATGTTTCTGCAAGTTTGGTCAACCCCATGTAAGTTATGGGGCAGTAACAGCACACTTTTCAAAACGTGTTTTTCAGCCCGAAATAAACGCGTTTTTTCAGACAACTGAATCCCCATGTAACAGCAAGGCTCAGAAGAGCCCACACACTCAGCTCTTAACCCCAGTGTGCAGAAAGGGTAAAAACGTGTTTTTCAGCAGAAATAAACATGTTTCTGCAAGTTTGGTCAACCCCATGTAAGTTATGGGGCAGTAACAGAACACTTTTCAAAACGTGTTTTTCAGCCCGAAATAAACGCGTTTTTTCAGACAACTGAATCCCCATGTAACAGCAAGGCTCAGAGGAGCCCACACACTCAGCTCTTAACCCCAGTGTGCAGAAAGGGTCACAACGTGTTTTTCAGCAGAAATAAACATGTTTCTGCAAGTTTGGTCAACCCCATGTAAGTTATGGGACAGTAACAGAACACTTTTCAAAACGTGTTTTTCAGCCCGAAATAAACGCGTTTTTTCAGACAACTGAATCCCCATGTAACAGCAAGGCTCAGAGGAGCCCACACACTCAGCTCTTAACCCCAGTGTGCAGAAAGGGTCAAAACGTGTTTTTCAGCAGAAATAAACATGTTTCTGCAAGTTTGGTCAACCCCATGTAAGTTATGGGGCAGTAACAGAACACTTTTCAAAACGTGTTTTTCAGCCCGAAATAAACGCGTTTTTTCAGACAACTGAATCCCCATGTAACAGCAAGGCTCAGAGGAGCCCACACACTCAGCTCTTAACCCCAGTGTGCAGAAAGGGTCAAAACGTGTTTTTCAGCAGAAATAAACATGTTTCTGCAAGTTTGGTCAACCCCATGTAAGTTATGGGACAGTAACAGAACACTTTTCAAAACGTGTTTTTCAGCCCGAAATAAACGCGTTTTTTCAGACAACTGAATCCCCATGTAACAGCAAGGCTCAGAGGAGCCCACACACTCAGCTCTTAACCCCAGTGTGCAGAAAGGGTCAAAACGTGTTTTTCAGCAGAAATAAACATGTTTCTGCAAGTTTGGTCAACCCCATGTAAGTTATGGGGCAGTAACAGAACACTTTTCAAAACGTGTTTTTCAGCCCGAAATAAACGCGTTTTTTCAGACAACTGAATCCCCATGTAACAGCAAGGCTCAGAGGAGCCCACACACTCAGCTCTTAACCCCAGTGTGCAGAAAGGGTCACAACGTGTTTTTCAGCAGAAATAAACATGTTTCTGCAAGTTTGGTCAACCCCATGTAAGTTATGGGACAGTAACAGAACACTTTTCAAAACGTGTTTTTCAGCCCGAAATAAACGCGTTTTTTCAGACAACTGAATCCCCATGTAACAGCAAGGCTCAGAGGAGCCCACACACTCAGCTCTTAACCCCATTGTGCAGAAAGGGTCACAACGTGTTTTTCAGCAGAAATAAACATGTTTCTGCAAGTTTGGTCAACCCCATGTAAGTTATGGGGCAGTAACAGAACACTTTTCAAAACGTGTTTTTCAGCCCGAAATAAACGCGTTTTTTCAGACAACTGAATCCCCATGTAACAGCAAGGCTCAGAGGAGCCCACACACTCAGCTCTTAACCCCAGTGTGCAGAAAGGGTCAAAACGTGTTTTTCAGCAGAAATAAACATGTTTTTGCAAGTTTGGTCAACCCCATGTAAGTTATGGGGCAGTAACAGAACACTTTTCAAAACGTGTTTTTCAGCCCGAAATAAACGCGTTTTTTCAGACAACTGAATCCCCATGTAACAGCAAGGCTCAGAGGAGCCCACACACTCAGCTCTTAACCCCAGTGTGCAGAAAGGGTCAAAACGTGTTTTTCAGCAGAAATAAACATGTTTCTGCAAGTTTGGTCAACCCCATGTAAGTTATGGGGCAGTAACAGCACACTTTTCAAAACGTGTTTTTCAGCCCGAAATAAACGCGTTTTTTCAGACAACTGAATCCCCATGTAACAGCAAGGCTCAGAAGAGCCCACACACTCAGCTCTTAACCCCAGTGTGCAGAAAGGGTAAAAACGTGTTTTTCAGCAGAAATAAACATGTTTCTGCAAGTTTGGTCAACCCCATGTAAGTTATGGGGCAGTAACAGCACACTTTTCAAAACGTGTTTTTCAGCCCGAAATAAACGCGTTTTTTCAGACAACTGAATCCCCATGTAACAGCAAGGCTCAGAGGAGCCCACACACTCAGCTCTTAACCCCAGTGTGCAGAAAGGGTCACAACGTGTTTTTCAGCAGAAATAAACATGTTTCTGCAAGTTTGGTCAACCCCATGTAAGTTATGGGACAGTAACAGAACACTTTTCAAAACGTGTTTTTCAGCCCGAAATAAACGCGTTTTTTCAGACAACTGAATCCCCATGTAACAGCAAGGCTCAGAGGAGCCCACACACTCAGATCTTAACCCCAGTGTGCAGAAAGGGTCAAAACGTGTTTTTCAGCAGAAATAAACATGTTTCTGCAAGTTTGGTCAACCCCATGTAAGTTATGGGACAGGAACAGAACACTTTTCAAAACGTGTTTTTCAGCCCGAAATAAATGCTTTTTTTCAGACAACTGAATCCCCATGCAACAGCAAGGCTCAGAAGAGCCCACACACTCAGCTCTTAACCATAGTGTGCAGAAAGAGTCAAAACGTGTTTTTCAGCAGAAATAAACATGTTTCTGCAAGTTTAGTCAACCCCATGTAAGTTATGGGGCAGTAACAGAACACTTTTCAAAACGTGTTTTTCAGCCCGAAATAAACGCGTTTTTTCAGACAACTGAATCCCCATGCAACAGCAAGGCTCAGAAGAGCCCACACACTCAGCTCTTAACCCCAGTGTGCAGAAAGAGTCAAAACGTGTTTTTCAGCAGAAATAAACATGTTTCTGCAAGTTTGGTCAACCCCATGTAAGTTATGGGGCAGTAACAGCACACTTTTCAAAACGTGTTTTTCAGCCCGAAATAAACGCGTTTTTTCAGACAACTGAATCCCCATGTAACAGCAAGGCTCAGAGGAGCCCACACACTCAGCTCTTAACCCCAGTGTGCAGAAAGGGTCAAAACGTGTTTTTCAGCAGAAATAAACATGTTTCTGCAAGTTTGGTCAACCCCATGTAAGTTATGGGGCAGTAACAGAACACTTTTCAAAACGTGTTTTTCAGCCCGAAATAAACGCGTTTTTTCAGACAACTGAATCCCCATGTAACAGCAAGGCTCAGAGGAGCCCACACACTCAGCTCTTAACCCCAGTGTGCAGAAAGGGTCACAACGTGTTTTTCAGCAGAAATAAACATGTTTCTGCAAGTTTGGTCAACCCCATGTAAGTTATGGGACAGTAACAGAACACTTTTCAAAACGTGTTTTTCAGCCCGAAATAAACGCGTTTTTTCAGACAACTGAATCCCCATGTAACAGCAAGGCTCAGAGGAGCCCACACACTCAGCTCTTAACCCCAGTGTGCAGAAAGGGTCAAAACGTGTTTTTCAGCAGAAATAAACATGTTTCTGCAAGTTTGGTCAACCCCATGTAAGTTATGGGGCAGTAACAGCACACTTTTCAAAACGTGTTTTTCAGCCCGAAATAAACGCGTTTTTTCAGACAACTGAATCCCCATGTAACAGCAAGGCTCAGAAGAGCCCACACACTCAGCTCTTAACCCCAGTGTGCAGAAAGGGTAAAAACGTGTTTTTCAGCAGAAATAAACATGTTTCTGCAAGTTTGGTCAACCCCATGTAAGTTATGGGGCAGTAACAGCACACTTTTCAAAACGTGTTTTTCAGCCCGAAACAAACGCGTTTTTTCAGACAACTGAATCCCCATGTAACAGCAAGGCTCAGAGGAGCCCACACACTAAGCTCTTAACCCCAGTGTGCAGAAAGGGTCACAACGTGTTTTTCAGCAGAAATAAACATGTTTCTGCAAGTTTGGTCAACCCCATGTAAGTTATGGGACAGTAACAGAACACTTTTCAAAACGTGTTTTTCAGCCCGAAATAAACGCGTTTTTTCAGACAACTGAATCCCCATGTAACAGCAAGGCTCAGAGGAGCCCACACACTCAGCTCTTAACCCCAGTGTGCAGAAAGGGTCAAAACGTGTTTTTCAGCAGAAATAAACATGTTTCTGCAAGTTTGGTCAACCCCATGTAAGTTATGGGGCAGTAACAGAACACTTTTCAAAACGTGTTTTTCAGCCCGAAATAAACGCGTTTTTTCAGACAACTGAATCCCCATGTAACAGCAAGGCTCAGAGGAGCCCACACACTCAGCTCTTAACCCCAGTGTGCAGAAAGGGTCACAACGTGTTTTTCAGCAGAAATAAACATGTTTCTGCAAGTTTGGTCAACCCCATGTAAGTTATGGGACAGTAACAGAACACTTTTCAAAACGTGTTTTTCAGCCCGAAATAAACGCGTTTTTTCAGACAACTGAATCCCCATGTAACAGCAAGGCTCAGAGGAGCCCACACACTCAGCTCTTAACCCCAGTGTGCAGAAAGGGTCACAACGTGTTTTTCAGCAGAAATAAACATGTTTCTGCAAGTTTGGTCAACCCCATGTAAGTTATGGGGCAGTAACAGAACACTTTTCAAAACGTGTTTTTCAGCCCGAAATAAACGCGTTTTTTCAGACAACTGAATCCCCATGTAACAGCAAGGCTCAGAGGAGCCCACACACTCAGCTCTTAACCCCAGTGTGCAGAAAGGGTCAAAACGTGTTTTTCAGCAGAAATAAACATGTTTCTGCAAGTTTGGTCAACCCCATCTAAGTTATGGGGCAGTAACAGAACACTTTTCAAAACGTGTTTTTCAGCCCGAAATAAACGCGTTTTTTCAGACAACTGAATCCCCATGTAACAGCAAGGCTCAGAGGAGCCCACACACTCAGCTCTTAACCCCAGTGTGCAGAAAGGGTCAAAACGTGTTTTTCAGCAGAAATAAACATGTTTCTGCAAGTTTGGTCAACCCCATGTAAGTTATGGGGCAGTAACAGCACACTTTTCAAAACGTGTTTTTCAGCCCGAAATAAACGCGTTTTTTCAGACAACTGAATCCCCATGTAACAGCAAGGCTCAGAAGAGCCCACACACTCAGCTCTTAACCCCAGTGTGCAGAAAGGGTAAAAACGTGTTTTTCAGCAGAAATAAACATGTTTCTGCAAGTTTGGTCAACCCCATGTAAGTTATGGGGCAGTAACAGCACACTTTTCAAAACGTGTTTTTCAGCCCGAAATAAACACGTTTTTTCAGACAACTGAATCCCCATGTAACAGCAAGGCTCAGAGGAGCCCACACACTCAGCTCTTAACCCCAGTGTGCAGAAAGGGTCACAACGTGTTTTTCAGCAGAAATAAACATGTTTCTGCAAGTTTGGTCAACCCCATGTAAGTTATGGGACAGTAACAGAACACTTTTCAAAACGTGTTTTTCAGCCCGAAATAAACGCGTTTTTTCAGACAACTGAATCCCCATGTAACAGCAAGGCTCAGAGGAGCCCACACACTCAGATCTTAACCCCAGTGTGCAGAAAGGGTCAAAACGTGTTTTTCAGCAGAAATAAACATGTTTCTGCAAGTTTGGTCAACCCCATGTAAGTTATGGGACAGTAACAGAACACTTTTCAAAACGTGTTTTTCAGCCCGAAATAAACGCTTTTTTTCAGACAACTGAATCCCCATGCAACAGCAAGGCTCAGAAGAGCCCACACACTCAGCTCTTAACCCCAGTGTGCAGAAAGAGTCAAAACGTGTTTTTCAGCAGAAATAAACATGTTTCTGCAAGTTTGGTCAACCCCATGTAAGTTATGGGGCAGTAACAGCACACTTTTCAAAACGTGTTTTTCAGCCCGAAATAAACGCGTTTTTTCAGACAACTGAATCCCCATGTAACAGCAAGGCTCAGAAGAGCCCACACACTCAGCTCTTAACCCCAGTGTGCAGAAAGGGTAAAAACGTGTTTTTCAGCAGAAATAAACATGTTTCTGCAAGTTTGGTCAACCCCATGTAAGTTATGGGGCAGTAACAGCACACTTTTCAAAACGTGTTTTTCAGCCCGAAATAAACGCGTTTTTTCAGACAACTGAATCCCCATGTAACAGCAAGGCTCAGAGGAGCCCACACACTCAGCTCTTAACCCCAGTGTGCAGAAAGGGTCACAACGTGTTTTTCAGCAGAAATAAACATGTTTCTGCAAGTTTGGTCAACCCCATGTAAGTTATGGGACAGTAACAGAACACTTTTCAAAACGTGTTTTTCAGCCCGAAATAAACGCGTTTTTTCAGACAACTGAATCCCCATGTAACAGCAAGGCTCAGAGGAGCCCACACACTCAGATCTTAACCCCAGTGTGCAGAAAGGGTCAAAACGTGTTTTTCAGCAGAAATAAACATGTTTCTGCAAGTTTGGTCAACCCCATGTAAGTTATGGGACAGTAACAGAACACTTTTCAAAACGTGTTTTTCAGCCCGAAATAAACGCTTTTTTTCAGACAACTGAATCCCCATGCAACAGCAAGGCTCAGAAGAGCCCACACACTCAGCTCTTAACCCCAGTGTGCAGAAAGAGTCAAAACGTGTTTTTCAGCAGAAATAAACATGTTTCTGCAAGTTTGGTCAACCCCATGTAAGTTATGGGGCAGTAACAGAACACTTTTCAAAACGTGTTTTTCAGCCCGAAATAAACGCGTTTTTTCAGACAACTGAATCCCCATGCAACAGCAAGGCTCAGAAGAGCCCACACACTCAGCTCTTAACCCCAGTGTGCAGAAAGAGTCACAACGTGTTTTTCAGCAGAAATAAACATGTTTCTGCAAGTTTGGTCAACCCCATGTAAGTTATGGGACAGTAACAGAACACTTTTCAAAACGTGTTTTTCAGCCCGAAATAAACGCGTTTTTTCAGACAACTGATTCCCCATGTAACAGCAAGGCTCAGAGGAGCCCACACACTCAGCTCTTAACCCCAGTGTGCAGAAAGGGTCAAAACGTGTTTTTCAGCAGAAATAAACATGTTTCTGCAAGTTTGGTCAACCCCATGTAAGTTATGGGGCAGTAACAGCACACTTTTCAAAACGTGTTTTTCAGCCAGAAATAAACGCGTTTTTTCAGACAACTGAATCCCCATGTAACAGCAAGGCTCAGAAGAGCCCACACACTCAGCTCTTAACCCCAGTGTGCAGAAAGGGTAAAAACGTGTTTTTCAGCAGAAATAAACATGTTTCTGCAAGTTTGGTCAACCCCATGTAAGTTATGGGGCAGTAACAGCACACTTTTCAAAACGTGTTTTTCAGCCCGAAATAAACGCGTTTTTTCAGACAACTGAATCCCCATGTAACAGCAAGGCTCAGAGGAGCCCACACACTCAGCTCTTAACCCCAGTGTGCAGAAAGGGTCACAACGTGTTTTTCAGCAGAAATAAACATGTTTCTGCAAGTTTGGTCAACCCCATGTAAGTTATGGGACAGTAACAGAACACTTTTCAAAACGTGTTTTTCAGCCCGAAATAAACGCGTTTTTTCAGACAACTGAATCCCCATGTAACAGCAAGGCTCAGAGGAGCCCACACACTCAGATCTTAACCCCAGTGTGCAGAAAGGGTCAAAACGTGTTTTTCAGCAGAAATAAACATGTTTCTGCAAGTTTGGTCAACCCCATGTAAGTTATGGGGCAGTAACAGAACACTTTTCAAAACGTGTTTTTCAGCCCGAAATAAACGCGTTTTTTCAGACAACTGAATCCCCATGTAACAGCAAGGCTCAGAGGAGCCCACACACTCAGCTCTTAACCCCAGTGTGCAGAAAGGGTCACAACGTGTTTTTCAGCAGAAATAAACATGTTTCTGCAAGTTTGGTCAACCCCATGTAAGTTATGGGACAGTAACAGAACACTTTTCAAAACGTGTTTTTCAGCCCGAAATAAACGCGTTTTTTCAGACAACTGAATCCCCATGTAACAGCAAGGCTCAGAGGAGCCCACACACTCAGCTCTTAACCCCATTGTGCAGAAAGGGTCACAACGTGTTTTTCAGCAGAAATAAACATGTTTCTGCAAGTTTGGTCAACCCCATGTAAGTTATGGGGCAGTAACAGAACACTTTTCAAAACGTGTTTTTCAGCCCGAAATAAACGCGTTTTTTCAGACAACTGAATCCCCATGTAACAGCAAGGCTCAGAGGAGCCCACACACTCAGCTCTTAACCCCAGTGTGCAGAAAGGGTCAAAACGTGTTTTTCAGCAGAAATAAACATGTTTTTGCAAGTTTGGTCAACCCCATGTAAGTTATGGGGCAGTAACAGAACACTTTTCAAAACGTGTTTTTCAGCCCGAAATAAACGCGTTTTTTCAGACAACTGAATCCCCATGTAACAGCAAGGCTCAGAGGAGCCCACACACTCAGCTCTTAACCCCAGTGTGCAGAAAGGGTCAAAACGTGTTTTTCAGCAGAAATAAACATGTTTCTGCAAGTTTGGTCAACCCCATGTAAGTTATGGGGCAGTAACAGCACACTTTTCAAAACGTGTTTTTCAGCCCGAAATAAACGCGTTTTTTCAGACAACTGAATCCCCATGTAACAGCAAGGCTCAGAAGAGCCCACACACTCAGCTCTTAACCCCAGTGTGCAGAAAGGGTAAAAACGTGTTTTTCAGCAGAAATAAACATGTTTCTGCAAGTTTGGTCAACCCCATGTAAGTTATGGGGCAGTAACAGCACACTTTTCAAAACGTGTTTTTCAGCCCGAAATAAACGCGTTTTTTCAGACAACTGAATCCCCATGTAACAGCAAGGCTCAGAGGAGCCCACACACTCAGCTCTTAACCCCAGTGTGCAGAAAGGGTCACAACGTGTTTTTCAGCAGAAATAAACATGTTTCTGCAAGTTTGGTCAACCCCATGTAAGTTATGGGACAGTAACAGAACACTTTTCAAAACGTGTTTTTCAGCCCGAAATAAACGCGTTTTTTCAGACAACTGAATCCCCATGTAACAGCAAGGCTCAGAGGAGCCCACACACTCAGATCTTAACCCCAGTGTGCAGAAAGGGTCAAAACGTGTTTTTCAGCAGAAATAAACATGTTTCTGCAAGTTTGGTCAACCCCATGTAAGTTATGGGACAGGAACAGAACACTTTTCAAAACGTGTTTTTCAGCCCGAAATAAATGCTTTTTTTCAGACAACTGAATCCCCATGCAACAGCAAGGCTCAGAAGAGCCCACACACTCAGCTCTTAACCATAGTGTGCAGAAAGAGTCAAAACGTGTTTTTCAGCAGAAATAAACATGTTTCTGCAAGTTTAGTCAACCCCATGTAAGTTATGGGGCAGTAACAGAACACTTTTCAAAACGTGTTTTTCAGCCCGAAATAAACGCGTTTTTTCAGACAACTGAATCCCCATGCAACAGCAAGGCTCAGAAGAGCCCACACACTCAGCTCTTAACCCCAGTGTGCAGAAAGAGTCAAAACGTGTTTTTCAGCAGAAATAAACATGTTTCTGCAAGTTTGGTCAACCCCATGTAAGTTATGGGGCAGTAACAGCACACTTTTCAAAACGTGTTTTTCAGCCCGAAATAAACGCGTTTTTTCAGACAACTGAATCCCCATGTAACAGCAAGGCTCAGAGGAGCCCACACACTCAGCTCTTAACCCCAGTGTGCAGAAAGGGTCAAAACGTGTTTTTCAGCAGAAATAAACATGTTTCTGCAAGTTTGGTCAACCCCATGTAAGTTATGGGGCAGTAACAGAACACTTTTCAAAACGTGTTTTTCAGCCCGAAATAAACGCGTTTTTTCAGACAACTGAATCCCCATGTAACAGCAAGGCTCAGAGGAGCCCACACACTCAGCTCTTAACCCCAGTGTGCAGAAAGGGTCACAACGTGTTTTTCAGCAGAAATAAACATGTTTCTGCAAGTTTGGTCAACCCCATGTAAGTTATGGGACAGTAACAGAACACTTTTCAAAACGTGTTTTTCAGCCCGAAATAAACGCGTTTTTTCAGACAACTGAATCCCCATGTAACAGCAAGGCTCAGAGGAGCCCACACACTCAGCTCTTAACCCCAGTGTGCAGAAAGGGTCAAAACGTGTTTTTCAGCAGAAATAAACATGTTTCTGCAAGTTTGGTCAACCCCATGTAAGTTATGGGGCAGTAACAGCACACTTTTCAAAACGTGTTTTTCAGCCCGAAATAAACGCGTTTTTTCAGACAACTGAATCCCCATGTAACAGCAAGGCTCAGAAGAGCCCACACACTCAGCTCTTAACCCCAGTGTGCAGAAAGGGTAAAAACGTGTTTTTCAGCAGAAATAAACATGTTTCTGCAAGTTTGGTCAACCCCATGTAAGTTATGGGGCAGTAACAGCACACTTTTCAAAACGTGTTTTTCAGCCCGAAACAAACGCGTTTTTTCAGACAACTGAATCCCCATGTAACAGCAAGGCTCAGAGGAGCCCACACACTAAGCTCTTAACCCCAGTGTGCAGAAAGGGTCACAACGTGTTTTTCAGCAGAAATAAACATGTTTCTGCAAGTTTGGTCAACCCCATGTAAGTTATGGGACAGTAACAGAACACTTTTCAAAACGTGTTTTTCAGCCCGAAATAAACGCGTTTTTTCAGACAACTGAATCCCCATGTAACAGCAAGGCTCAGAGGAGCCCACACACTCAGCTCTTAACCCCAGTGTGCAGAAAGGGTCAAAACGTGTTTTTCAGCAGAAATAAACATGTTTCTGCAAGTTTGGTCAACCCCATGTAAGTTATGGGGCAGTAACAGAACACTTTTCAAAACGTGTTTTTCAGCCCGAAATAAACGCGTTTTTTCAGACAACTGAATCCCCATGTAACAGCAAGGCTCAGAGGAGCCCACACACTCAGCTCTTAACCCCAGTGTGCAGAAAGGGTCACAACGTGTTTTTCAGCAGAAATAAACATGTTTCTGCAAGTTTGGTCAACCCCATGTAAGTTATGGGACAGTAACAGAACACTTTTCAAAACGTGTTTTTCAGCCCGAAATAAACGCGTTTTTTCAGACAACTGAATCCCCATGTAACAGCAAGGCTCAGAGGAGCCCACACACTCAGCTCTTAACCCCAGTGTGCAGAAAGGGTCACAACGTGTTTTTCAGCAGAAATAAACATGTTTCTGCAAGTTTGGTCAACCCCATGTAAGTTATGGGGCAGTAACAGAACACTTTTCAAAACGTGTTTTTCAGCCCGAAATAAACGCGTTTTTTCAGACAACTGAATCCCCATGTAACAGCAAGGCTCAGAGGAGCCCACACACTCAGCTCTTAACCCCAGTGTGCAGAAAGGGTCAAAACGTGTTTTTCAGCAGAAATAAACATGTTTCTGCAAGTTTGGTCAACCCCATCTAAGTTATGGGGCAGTAACAGAACACTTTTCAAAACGTGTTTTTCAGCCCGAAATAAACGCGTTTTTTCAGACAACTGAATCCCCATGTAACAGCAAGGCTCAGAGGAGCCCACACACTCAGCTCTTAACCCCAGTGTGCAGAAAGGGTCAAAACGTGTTTTTCAGCAGAAATAAACATGTTTCTGCAAGTTTGGTCAACCCCATGTAAGTTATGGGGCAGTAACAGCACACTTTTCAAAACGTGTTTTTCAGCCCGAAATAAACGCGTTTTTTCAGACAACTGAATCCCCATGTAACAGCAAGGCTCAGAAGAGCCCACACACTCAGCTCTTAACCCCAGTGTGCAGAAAGGGTAAAAACGTGTTTTTCAGCAGAAATAAACATGTTTCTGCAAGTTTGGTCAACCCCATGTAAGTTATGGGGCAGTAACAGCACACTTTTCAAAACGTGTTTTTCAGCCCGAAATAAACACGTTTTTTCAGACAACTGAATCCCCATGTAACAGCAAGGCTCAGAGGAGCCCACACACTCAGCTCTTAACCCCAGTGTGCAGAAAGGGTCACAACGTGTTTTTCAGCAGAAATAAACATGTTTCTGCAAGTTTGGTCAACCCCATGTAAGTTATGGGACAGTAACAGAACACTTTTCAAAACGTGTTTTTCAGCCCGAAATAAACGCGTTTTTTCAGACAACTGAATCCCCATGTAACAGCAAGGCTCAGAGGAGCCCACACACTCAGATCTTAACCCCAGTGTGCAGAAAGGGTCAAAACGTGTTTTTCAGCAGAAATAAACATGTTTCTGCAAGTTTGGTCAACCCCATGTAAGTTATGGGACAGTAACAGAACACTTTTCAAAACGTGTTTTTCAGCCCGAAATAAACGCTTTTTTTCAGACAACTGAATCCCCATGCAACAGCAAGGCTCAGAAGAGCCCACACACTCAGCTCTTAACCCCAGTGTGCAGAAAGAGTCAAAACGTGTTTTTCAGCAGAAATAAACATGTTTCTGCAAGTTTGGTCAACCCCATGTAAGTTATGGGGCAGTAACAGCACACTTTTCAAAACGTGTTTTTCAGCCCGAAATAAACGCGTTTTTTCAGACAACTGAATCCCCATGTAACAGCAAGGCTCAGAAGAGCCCACACACTCAGCTCTTAACCCCAGTGTGCAGAAAGGGTAAAAACGTGTTTTTCAGCAGAAATAAACATGTTTCTGCAAGTTTGGTCAACCCCATGTAAGTTATGGGGCAGTAACAGCACACTTTTCAAAACGTGTTTTTCAGCCCGAAATAAACGCGTTTTTTCAGACAACTGAATCCCCATGTAACAGCAAGGCTCAGAGGAGCCCACACACTCAGCTCTTAACCCCAGTGTGCAGAAAGGGTCACAACGTGTTTTTCAGCAGAAATAAACATGTTTCTGCAAGTTTGGTCAACCCCATGTAAGTTATGGGACAGTAACAGAACACTTTTCAAAACGTGTTTTTCAGCCCGAAATAAACGCGTTTTTTCAGACAACTGAATCCCCATGTAACAGCAAGGCTCAGAGGAGCCCACACACTCAGATCTTAACCCCAGTGTGCAGAAAGGGTCAAAACGTGTTTTTCAGCAGAAATAAACATGTTTCTGCAAGTTTGGTCAACCCCATGTAAGTTATGGGACAGTAACAGAACACTTTTCAAAACGTGTTTTTCAGCCCGAAATAAACGCTTTTTTTCAGACAACTGAATCCCCATGCAACAGCAAGGCTCAGAAGAGCCCACACACTCAGCTCTTAACCCCAGTGTGCAGAAAGAGTCAAAACGTGTTTTTCAGCAGAAATAAACATGTTTCTGCAAGTTTGGTCAACCCCATGTAAGTTATGGGACAGTAACAGAACACTTTTCAAAACGTGTTTTTCAGCCCGAAATAAACGCGTTTTTTCAGACAACTGAATCCCCATGTAACAGCAAGGCTCAGAGGAGCCCACACACTCAGATCTTAACCCCAGTGTGCAGAAAGGGTCAAAACGTGTTTTTCAGCAGAAATAAACATGTTTCTGCAAGTTTGGTCAACCCCATGTAAGTTATGGGACAGTAACAGAACACTTTTCAAAACGTGTTTTTCAGCCCGAAATAAACGCTTTTTTTCAGACAACTGAATCCCCATGCAACAGCAAGGCTCAGAAGAGCCCACACACTCAGCTCTTAACCCCAGTGTGCAGAAAGAGTCAAAACGTGTTTTTCAGCAGAAATAAACATGTTTCTGCAAGTTTGGTCAACCCCATGTAAGTTATGGGGCAGTAACAGCACACTTTTCAAAACGTGTTTTTCAGCCCGAAATAAACGCGTTTTTTCAGACAACTGAATCCCCATGTAACAGCAAGGCTCAGAAGAGCCCACACACTCAGCTCTTAACCCCAGTGTGCAGAAAGGGTAAAAACGTGTTTTTCAGCAGAAATAAACATGTTTCTGCAAGTTTGGTCAACCCCATGTAAGTTATGGGGCAGTAACAGCACACTTTTCAAAACGTGTTTTTCAGCCCGAAATAAACGCGTTTTTTCAGACAACTGAATCCCCATGTAACAGCAAGGCTCAGAGGAGCCCACACACTCAGCTCTTAACCCCAGTGTGCAGAAAGGGTCACAACGTGTTTTTCAGCAGAAATAAACATGTTTCTGCAAGTTTGGTCAACCCCATGTAAGTTATGGGACAGTAACAGAACACTTTTCAAAACGTGTTTTTCAGCCCGAAATAAACGCGTTTTTTCAGACAACTGAATCCCCATGTAACAGCAAGGCTCAGAGGAGCCCACACACTCAGATCTTAACCCCAGTGTGCAGAAAGGGTCAAAACGTGTTTTTCAGCAGAAATAAACATGTTTCTGCAAGTTTGGTCAACCCCATGTAAGTTATGGGACAGTAACAGAACACTTTTCAAAACGTGTTTTTCAGCCCGAAATAAACGCTTTTTTTCAGACAACTGAATCCCCATGCAACAGCAAGGCTCAGAAGAGCCCACACACTCAGCTCTTAACCCCAGTGTGCAGAAAGAGTCAAAACGTGTTTTTCAGCAGAAATAAACATGTTTCTGCAAGTTTGGTCAACCCCATGTAAGTTATGGGGCAGTAACAGAACACTTTTCAAAACGTGTTTTTCAGCCCGAAATAAACGCGTTTTTTCAGACAACTGAATCCCCATGCAACAGCAAGGCTCAGAAGAGCCCACACACTCAGCTCTTAACCCCAGTGTGCAGAAAGAGTCACAACGTGTTTTTCAGCAGAAATAAACATGTTTCTGCAAGTTTGGTCAACCCCATGTAAGTTATGGGACAGTAACAGAACACTTTTCAAAACGTGTTTTTCAGCCCGAAATAAACGCGTTTTTTCAGACAACTGATTCCCCATGTAACAGCAAGGCTCAGAGGAGCCCACACACTCAGCTCTTAACCCCAGTGTGCAGAAAGGGTCAAAACGTGTTTTCCAGCAGAAATAAACATGTTTCTGCAAGTTTGGTCAACCCCATGTAAGTTATGGGGCAGTAACAGCACACTTTTCAAAACGTGTTTTTCAGCCCGAAATAAACGCGTTTTTTCAGACAACTGAATCCCCATGTAACAGCAAGGCTCAGAGGAGCCCACACACTCAGCTCTTAACCCCAGTGTGCAGAAAGGGTCACAACGTGTTTTTCAGCAGAAATAAACATGTTTCTGCAAGTTTGGTCAACCCCATGTAAGTTATGGGACAGTAACAGAACACTTTTCAAAACGTGTTTTTCAGCCCGAAATAAACGCGTTTTTTCAGACAACTGAATCCCCATGTAACAGCAAGGCTCAGAGGAGCCCACACACTCAGATCTTAACCCCAGTGTGCAGAAAGGGTCAAAACGTGTTTTTCAGCAGAAATAAACATGTTTCTGCAAGTTTGGTCAACCCCATGTAAGTTATGGGACAGTAACAGAACACTTTTCAAAACGTGTTTTTCAGCCCGAAATAAACGCTTTTTTTCAGACAACTGAATCCCCATGCAACAGCAAGGCTCAGAAGAGCCCACACACTCAGCTCTTAACCCCAGTGTGCAGAAAGAGTCAAAACGTGATTTTCAGCAGAAATAAACATGTTTCTGCAAGTTTGGTCAACCCCATGTAAGTTATGGGGCAGTAACAGAACACTTTTCAAAACGTGTTTTTCAGCCCGAAATAAACGCGTTTTTTCAGACAACTGAATCCCCATGCAACAGCAAGGCTCAGAAGAGCCCACACACTCAGCTCTTAACCCCAGTGTGCAGAAAGAGTCAAAACGTGTTTTTCAGCAGAAATAAACATGTTTCTGCAAGTTTGGTCAACCCCATGTAAGTTATGGGGCAGTAACAGCACACTTTTCAAAACGTGTTTTTCAGCCCGAAATAAACGCGTTTTTTCAGACAACTGAATCCCCATGTAACAGCAAGGCTCAGAGGAGCCCACACACTCAGCTCTTAACCCCAGTGTGCAGAAAGGGTCAAAACGTGTTTTTCAGCAGAAATAAACATGTTTCTGCAAGTTTGGTCAACCCCATGTAAGTTATGGGGCAGTAACAGCACACTTTTCAAAACGTGTTTTTCAGCCCGAAATAAACGCGTTTTTTCAGACAACTGAATCCCCATGTAACAGCAAGGCTCAGAAGAGCCCACACACTCAGCTCTTAACCCCAGTGTGCAGAAAGGGTAAAAACGTGTTTTTCAGCAGAAATAAACATGTTTCTGCAAGTTTGGTCAACCCCATGTAAGTTATGGGGCAGTAACAGCACACTTTTCAAAACGTGTTTTTCAGCCCGAAATAAACGCGTTTTTTCAGACAACTGAATCCCCATGTAACAGCAAGGCTCAGAGGAGCCCACACACTCAGCTCTTAACCCCAGTGTGCAGAAAGGGTCACAACGTGTTTTTCAGCAGAAATAAACATGTTTCTGCAAGTTTGGTCAACCCCATGTAAGTTATGGGACAGTAACAGAACACTTTTCAAAACGTGTTTTTCAGCCCGAAATAAACGCGTTTTTTCAGACAACTGAATCCCCATGTAACAGCAAGGCTCAGAGGAGCCCACACACTCAGCTCTTAACAACAGTGTGCAGAAAGGGTCAAAACGTGTTTTTCAGCAGAAATAAACATGTTTCTGCAAGTTTGGTCAACCCCATGTAAGTTATGGGACAGTAACAGAACACTTTTCAAAACGTGTTTTTCAGCCCGAAATAAACGCGTTTTTTCAGACAACTGAATCCCCATGCAACAGCAAGGCTCAGAAGAGCCCACACACTCAGCTCTTAACCCCAGTGTGCAGAAAGAGTCAAAACGTGTTTTTCAGCAGAAATAAACATGTTTCTGCAAGTTTGGTCAACCCCATGTAAGTTATGGGGCAGTAACAGCACACTTTTCAAAACGTGTTTTTCAGCCCGAAATAAACGCGTTTTTTCAGACAACTGAATCCCCATGTAACAGCAAGGCTCAGAGGAGCCCACACACTCAGCTCTTAACCCCAGTGTGCAGAAAGGGTCAAAACGTGTTTTTCAGCAGAAATAAACATGTTTCTGCAAGTTTGGTCAACCCCATGTAAGTTATGGGGCAGTAACAGAACACTTTTCAAAACGTGTTTTTCAGCCCGAAATAAACGCGTTTTTTCAGACAACTGAATCCCCATGTAACAGCAAGGCTCAGAGGAGCCCACACACTCAGCTCTTAACCCCAGTGTGCAGAAAGGGTCACAACGTGTTTTTCAGCAGAAATAAACATGTTTCTGCAAGTTTGGTCAACCCCATGTAAGTTATGGGACAGTAACAGAACACTTTTCAAAACGTGTTTTTCAGCCCGAAATAAACGCGTTTTTTCAGACAACTGAATCCCCATGTAACAGCAAGGCTCAGAGGAGCCCACACACTCAGCTCTTAACCCCAGTGTGCAGAAAGGGTCAAAACGTGTTTTTCAGCAGAAATAAACATGTTTCTGCAAGTTTGGTCAACCCCATGTAAGTTATGGGGCAGTAACAGCACACTTTTCAAAACGTGTTTTTCAGCCCGAAATAAACGCGTTTTTTCAGACAACTGAATCCCCATGTAACAGCAAGGCTCAGAAGAGCCCACACACTCAGCTCTTAACCCCAGTGTGCAGAAAGGGTAAAAACGTGTTTTTCAGCAGAAATAAACATGTTTCTGCAAGTTTGGTCAACCCCATGTAAGTTATGGGGCAGTAACAGCACACTTTTCAAAACGTGTTTTTCAGCCCGAAATAAACGCGTTTTTTCAGACAACTGAATCCCCATGTAACAGCAAGGCTCAGAGGAGCCCACACACTCAGCTCTTAACCCCAGTGTGCAGAAAGGGTCACAACGTGTTTTTCAGCAGAAATAAACATGTTTCTGCAAGTTTGGTCAACCCCATGTAAGTTATGGGGCAGTAACAGAACACTTTTCAAAACGTGTTTTTCAGCCCTAAATAAACGCGTTTTTTCAGACAACTGAATCCCCATGCAACAGCAAGGCTCAGAAGAGCCCACACACTCAGCTCTTAACCCCAGTGTGCAGAAAGAGTCAAAACGTGTTTTTCAGCAGAAATAAACATGTTTCTGCAAGTTTGGTCAACCCCATGTAAGTTATGGGGCAGTAACAGCACACTTTTCAAAACGTGTTTTTCAGCCCGAAATAAACGCGTTTTTTCAGACAACTGAATCCCCATGTAACAGCAAGGCTCAGAGGAGCCCACACACTCAGCTCTTAACCCCAGTGTGCAGAAAGGGTCAAAACGTGTTTTTCAGCAGAAATAAACATGTTTCTGCAAGTTTGGTCAACCCCATGTAAGTTATGGGGCAGTAACAGAACACTTTTCAAAACGTGTTTTTCAGCCCGAAATAAACGCGTTTTTTCAGACAACTGAATCCCCATGTAACAGCAAGGCTCAGAGGAGCCCACACACTCAGCTCTTAACCCCAGTGTGCAGAAAGGGTCACAACGTGTTTTTCAGCAGAAATAAACATGTTTCTGCAAGTTTGGTCAACCCCATGTAAGTTATGGGACAGTAACAGAACACTTTTGAAAACGTGTTTTTCAGCCCGAAATAAACGCGTTTTTTCAGACAACTGAATCCCCATGTAACAGCTAGGCTCAGAGGAGCCCACACACTCAGCTCTTAACCCCAGTGTGCAGAAAGGGTCAAAACGTGTTTTTCAGCAGAAATAAACATGTTTCTGCAAGTTTGGTCAACCCCATGTAAGTTATGGGGCAGTAACAGCACACTTTTCAAAACGTGTTTTTCAGCCCGAAATAAACGCGTTTTTTCAGACAACTGAATCCCCATGTAACAGCAAGGCTCAGAAGAGCCCACACACTCAGCTCTTAACCCCAGTGTGCAGAAAGGGTAAAAACGTGTTTTTCAGCAGAAATAAACATGTTTCTGCAAGTTTGGTCAACCCCATGTAAGTTATGTGGCAGTAACAGCACACTTTTCAAAACGTGTTTTTCAGCCCGAAATAAACGCGTTTTTTCAGACAACTGAATCCCCATGTAACAGCAAGGCTCAGAGGAGCCCACACACTCAGCTCTTAACCCCAGTGTGCAGAAAGGGTCAAAACGTGTTTTTCAGCAGAAATAAACATGTTTCTGCAAGTTTGGTCAACCCCATGTAAGTTATGGGACAGTAACAGAACACTTTTCAAAACGTGTTTTTCAGCCTGAAATAAACGCGTTTTTTCAGACAACTGAATCCCCATGTAACAGCAAGGCTCAGAGGAGCCCACACACTCAGCTCTTAACCCCAGTGTGCAGAAAGGGTCAAAACGTGTTTTTCAGCAGAAATAAACATGTTTCTGCAAGTTTGGTCAACCCCATGTAAGTTATGGGACAGTAACAGAACACTTTTCAAAACGTGTTTTTCAGCCCGAAATAAACGCGTTTTTTCAGACAACTGAATCCCCATGCAACAGCAAGGCTCAGAAGAGCCCACACACTCAGCTCTTAACCCCAGTGTGCAGAAAGGGTCAAAACGTGTTTTTCAGCAGAAATAAACATGTTTCTGCAAGTTTGGTCAACCCCATGTAAGTTATAGGGCAGTAACAGAACACTTTTCAAAACGTGTTTTTCAGCCCGAAATAAACGCGTTTTTTCAGACAACTGAATCCCCATGTAACAGCAAGGCTCAGAGGAGCCCACACACTCAGCTCTTAACCCCAGTGTGCAGAAAGGGTCAAAACGTGTTTTTCAGCAGAAATAAACATGTTTCTTCAAGTTTGGTCAACCCCATGTAAGTTATGGGGCAGTAACAGAACACTTTTCAAAACGTGTTTTTCAGCCCGAAATAAACGCGTTTTTTCAGACAACTGAATCCCCATGTAACAGCAAGGCTCAGAGGAGCCCACACACTCAGCTCTTAACCCCAGTGTGCAGAAAGGGTCAAAACGTGTTTTTCAGCAGAAATAAACATGTTTCTGCAAGTTTGGTCAACCCCATGTAAGTTATGGGGCAGTAACAGAAGACTTTTCAAAACGTGTTTTTCAGCCCGAAATAAACGCGTTTTTTCAGACAACTGAATCCCCATGTAACAGCAAGGCTCAGAGGAGCCCACACACTCAGCTCTTAACCCCAGTGTGCAGAAAGGGTCACAACGTGTTTTTCAGCAGAAATAAACATGTTTCTGCAAGTTTGGTCAACCCCATGTAAGTTATGGGACAGTAACAGAACACTTTTCAAAACGTGTTTTTCAGCCCGAAATAAACGCGTTTTTTCAGACAACTGAATCCCCATGTAACAGCAAGGCTCAGAGGAGCCCACACACTCAGCTCTTAACCCCAGTGTGCAGAAAGGGTCACAACGTGTTTTTTAGCAGAAATAAACATGTTTCTGCAAGTTTGGTCAACCCCATGTAAGTTATGGGGCAGTAACAGAACACTTTTCAAAACGTGTTTTTCAGCCCGAAATAAACGCGTTTTTTCAGACAACTGAATCCCCATGTAACAGCAAGGCTCAGAAGAGCCCACACACTCAGCTCTTAACCCCAGTGTGCAGAAAGGGTAAAAACGTGTTTTTCAGCAGAAATAAACATGTTTCTGCAAGTTTGGTCAACCCCATGTAAGTTATGGGGCAGTAACAGCACACTTTTCAAAACGTGTTTTTCAGCCCGAAATAAACGCGTTTTTTCAGACAACTGAATCCCCATGTAACAGCAAGGCTCAGAGGAGCCCACACACTCAGCTCTTAACCCCAGTGTGCAGAAAGGGTCAAAACGTGTTTTTCAGCAGAAATAAACATGTTTCTGCAAGTTTGGTCAACCCCATGTAAGTTATGGGGCAGTAACAGCACACTTTTCAAAACGTGTTTTTCAGCCCGAAATAAACGCGTTTTTTCAGACAACTGAATCCCCATGTAACAGCAAGGCTCAGAAGAGCCCACACACTCAGCTCTTAACCCCAGTGTGCAGAAAGGGTCAAAACGTGTTTTTCAGCAGAAATAAACATGTTTCTGCAAGTTTGGTCAACCCCATGTAAGTTATGGGGCAGTAACAGCACACTTTTCAAAACGTGTTTTTCAGCCCGAAATAAACGCGTTTTTTCAGACAACTGAATCCCCATGTAACAGCAAGGCTCAGAAGAGCCCACACACTCAGCTCTTAACCCCAGTGTGCAGAAAGGGTAAAAACGTGTTTTTCAGCAGAAATAAACATGTTTCTGCAAGTTTGGTCAACCCCATGTAAGTTATAGGGCAGTAACAGCACACTTTTCAAAACGTGTTTTTCAGCCCGAAATAAACGCGTTTTTTCAGACAACTGAATCCCCATGTAACAGCAAGGCTCAGAGGAGCCCACACACTCAGCTCTTAACCCCAGTGTGCAGAAAGGGTCAAAACGTGTTTTTCAGCAGAAATAAACATGTTTCTGCAAGTTTGGTCAACCCCATGTAAGTTATGGGGCAGTAACAGCACACTTTTCAAAACGTGTTTTTCAGCCCGAAATAAACGCGTTTTTTCAGACAACTGAATCCCCATGTAACAGCAAGGCTCAGAAGAGCCCACACACTCAGCTCTTAACCCCAGTGTGCAGAAAGGGTCAAAACGTGTTTTTCAGCAGAAATAAACATGTTTCTGCAAGTTTGGTCAACCCCATGTAAGTTATGGGGCAGTAACAGCACACTTTTCAAAACGTGTTTTTCAGCCCGAAATAAACGCGTTTTTTCAGACAACTGAATCCCCATGTAACAGCAAGGCTCAGAAGAGCCCACACACTCAGCTCTTAACCCCAGTGTGCAGAAAGGGTAAAAACGTGTTTTTCAGCAGAAATAAACATGTTTCTGCAAGTTTGGTCAACCCCATGTAAGTTATGGGGCAGTAACAGCACACTTTTCAAAACGTGTTTTTCAGCCCGAAATAAACGCGTTTTTTCAGACAACTGAATCCCCATGTAACAGCAAGGCTCAGAGGAGCCCACACACTCAGCTCTTAACCCCAGTGTGCAGAAAGGGTCACAACGTGTTTTTCAGCAGAAATAAACATGTTTCTGCAAGTTTGGTCAACCCCATGTAAGTTATGGGGCAGTAACAGAACACTTTTCAAAACGTGTTTTTCAGCCCGAAATAAACGCGTTTTTTCAGACAACTGAATCCCCATGCAACAGCAAGGCTCAGAAGAGCCCACACACTCAGCTCTTAACCCCAGTGTGCAGAAAGAGTCAAAACGTGTTTTTCAGCAGAAATAAACATGTTTCTGCAAGTTTGGTCAACCCCATGTAAGTTATGGGGCAGTAACAGCACACTTTTCAAAACGTGTTTTTCAGCCCGAAATAAACGCGTTTTTTCAGACAACTGAATCCCCATGTAACAGCAAGGCTCAGAGGAGCCCACACACTCAGCTCTTAACCCCAGTGTGCAGAAAGGGTCAAAACGTGTTTTTCAGCAGAAATAAACATGTTTCTGCAAGTTTGGTCAACCCCATGTAAGTTATGGGGCAGTAACAGAACACTTTTCAAAACGTGTTTTTCAGCCCGAAATAAACGCGTTTTTTCAGACAACTGAATCCCCATGTAACAGCAAGGCTCAGAGGAGCCCACACACTCAGCTCTTAACCCCAGTGTGCAGAAAGGGTCACAACGTGTTTTTCAGCAGAAATAAACATGTTTCTGCAAGTTTGGTCAACCCCATGTAAGTTATGGGACAGTAACAGAACACTTTTGAAAACGTGTTTTTCAGCCCGAAATAAACGCGTTTTTTCAGACAACTGAATCCCCATGTAACAGCTAGGCTCAGAGGAGCCCACACACTCAGCTCTTAACCCCAGTGTGCAGAAAGGGTCAAAACGTGTTTTTCAGCAGAAATAAACATGTTTCTGCAAGTTTGGTCAACCCCATGTAAGTTATGGGGCAGTAACAGCACACTTTTCAAAACGTGTTTTTCAGCCCGAAATAAACGCGTTTTTTCAGACAACTGAATCCCCATGTAACAGAAAGGCTCAGAAGAGCCCACACACTCAGCTCTTAACCCCAGTGTGCAGAAAGGGTAAAAACATGTTTTTCAGCAGAAATAAACATGTTTCTGCAAGTTTGGTCAACCCCATGTAAGTTATGTGGCAGTAACAGCACACTTTTCAAAACGTGTTTTTCAGCCCGAAATAAACGCGTTTTTTCAGACAACTGAATCCCCATGTAACAGCAAGGCTCAGAGGAGCCCACACACTCAGCTCTTAACCCCAGTGTGCAGAAAGGGTCAAAACGTGTTTTTCAGCAGAAATAAACATGTTTCTGCAAGTTTGGTCAACCCCATGTAAGTTATGGGACAGTAACAGAACACTTTTCAAAACGTGTTTTTCAGCCTGAAATAAACGCGTTTTTTCAGACAACTGAATCCCCATGTAACAGCAAGGCTCAGAGGAGCCCACACACTCAGCTCTTAACCCCAGTGTGCAGAAAGGGTCAAAACGTGTTTTTCAGCAGAAATAAACATGTTTCTGCAAGTTTGGTCAACCCCATGTAAGTTATGGGACAGTAACAGAACACTTTTCAAAACGTGTTTTTCAGCCCGAAATAAACGCGTTTTTTCAGACAACTGAATCCCCATGCAACAGCAAGGCTCAGAAGAGCCCACACACTCAGCTCTTAACCCCAGTGTGCAGAAAGGGTCAAAACGTGTTTTTCAGCAGAAATAAACATGTTTCTGCAAGTTTGGTCAACCCCATGTAAGTTATAGGGCAGTAACAGAACACTTTTCAAAACGTGTTTTTCAGCCCGAAATAAACGCGTTTTTTCAGACAACTGAATCCCCATGTAACAGCAAGGCTCAGAGGAGCCCACACACTCAGCTCTTAACCCCAGTGTGCAGAAAGGGTCAAAACGTGTTTTTCAGCAGAAATAAACATGTTTCTGCAAGTTTGGTCAACCCCATGTAAGTTATGGGGCAGTAACAGAACACTTTTCAAAACGTGTTTTTCAGCCCGAAATAAACGCGTTTTTTCAGACAACTGAATCCCCATGTAACAGCAAGGCTCAGAGGAGCCCACACACTCAGCTCTTAACCCCAGTGTGCAGAAAGGGTCAAAACGTGTTTTTCAGCAGAAATAAACATGTTTCTGCAAGTTTGGTCAACCCCATGTAAGTTATGGGGCAGTAACAGAAGACTTTTCAAAACGTGTTTTTCAGCCCGAAATAAACGCGTTTTTTCAGACAACTGAATCCCCATGTAACAGCAAGGCTCAGAGGAGCCCACACACTCAGCTCTTAACCCCAGTGTGCAGAAAGGGTCACAACGTGTTTTTCAGCAGAAATAAACATGTTTCTGCAAGTTTGGTCAACCCCATGTAAGTTATGGGACAGTAACAGAACACTTTTCAAAACGTGTTTTTCAGCCCGAAATAAACGCGTTTTTTCAGACAACTGAATCCCCATGTAACAGCAAGGCTCAGAGGAGCCCACACACTCAGCTCTTAACCCCAGTGTGCAGAAAGGGTCACAACGTGTTTTTTAGCAGAAATAAACATGTTTCTGCAAGTTTGGTCAACCCCATGTAAGTTATGGGGCAGTAACAGCACACTTTTCAAAACGTGTTTTTCAGCCCGAAATAAACGCGTTTTTTCAGACAACTGAATCCCCATGTAACAGCAAGGCTCAGAGGAGCCCACACACTCAGCTCTTAACCCCAGTGTGCAGAAAGGGTCAAAACGTGTTTTTCAGCAGAAATAAACATGTTTCTGCAAGTTTGGTCAACCCCATGTAAGTTATGGGGCAGTAACAGCACACTTTTCAAAACGTGTTTTTCAGCCCGAAATAAACGCGTTTTTTCAGACAACTGAATCCCCATGTAACAGCAAGGCTCAGAAGAGCCCACACACTCAGCTCTTAACCCCAGTGTGCAGAAAGGGTCAAAACGTGTTTTTCAGCAGAAATAAACATGTTTCTGCAAGTTTGGTCAACCCCATGTAAGTTATGGGGCAGTAACAGCACACTTTTCAAAACGTGTTTTTCAGCCCGAAATAAACGCGTTTTTTCAGACAACTGAATCCCCATGTAACAGCAAGGCTCAGAAGAGCCCACACACTCAGCTCTTAACCCCAGTGTGCAGAAAGGGTAAAAACGTGTTTTTCAGCAGAAATAAACGTGTTTCTGCAAGTTTGGTCAACCCCATGTAAGTTATGGGGCAGTAACAGCACACTTTTCAAAACGTGTTTTTCAGCCCGAAATAAACGCGTTTTTTCAGACAACTGAATCCCCATGTAACAGCAAGGCTCAGAGGAGCCCACACACTCAGCTCTTAACCCCAGTGTGCAGAAAGGGTCACAACGTGTTTTTCAGCAGAAATAAACATGTTTCTGCAAGTTTGGTCAACCCCATGTAAGTTATGGGGCAGTAACAGAACACTTTTCAAAACGTGTTTTTCAGCCCGAAATAAACGCGTTTTTTCAGACAACTGAATCCCCATGCAACAGCAAGGCTCAGAAGAGCCCACACACTCAGCTCTTAACCCCAGTGTGCAGAAAGAGTCAAAACGTGTTTTTCAGCAGAAATAAACATGTTTCTGCAAGTTTGGTCAACCCCATGTAAGTTATGGGGCAGTAACAGCACACTTTTCAAAACGTGTTTTTCAGCCCGAAATAAACGCGTTTTTTCAGACAACTGAATCCCCATGTAACAGCAAGGCTCAGAGGAGCCCACACACTCAGCTCTTAACCCCAGTGTGCAGAAAGGGTCAAAACGTGTTTTTCAGCAGAAATAAACATGTTTCTGCAAGTTTGGTCAACCCCATGTAAGTTATGGGGCAGTAACAGAACACTTTTCAAAACGTGTTTTTCAGCCCGAAATAAACGCGTTTTTTCAGACAACTGAATCCCCATGTAACAGCAAGGCTCAGAGGAGCCCACACACTCAGCTCTTAACCCCAGTGTGCAGAAAGGGTCACAACGTGTTTTTCAGCAGAAATAAACATGTTTCTGCAAGTTTGGTCAACCCCATGTAAGTTATGGGACAGTAACAGAACACTTTTGAAAACGTGTTTTTCAGCCCGAAATAAACGCGTTTTTTCAGACAACTGAATCCCCATGTAACAGCTAGGCTCAGAGGAGCCCACACACTCAGCTCTTAACCCCAGTGTGCAGAAAGGGTCAAAACGTGTTTTTCAGCAGAAATAAACATGTTTCTGCAAGTTTGGTCAACCCCATGTAAGTTATGGGGCAGTAACAGCACACTTTTCAAAACGTGTTTTTCAGCCCGAAATAAACGCGTTTTTTCAGACAACTGAATCCCCATGTAACAGCAAGGCTCAGAAGAGCCCACACACTCAGCTCTTAACCCCAGTGTGCAGAAAGGGTAAAAACGTGTTTTTCAGCAGAAATAAACATGTTTCTGCAAGTTTGGTCAACCCCATGTAAGTTATGTGGCAGTAACAGCACACTTTTCAAAACGTGTTTTTCAGCCCGAAATAAACGCGTTTTTTCAGACAACTGAATCCCCATGTAACAGCAAGGCTCAGAGGAGCCCACACA
The DNA here is from genome assembly GCF_059453375.1 of Lepisosteus platostomus. NCBI lineage: Eukaryota > Metazoa > Chordata > Actinopteri > Semionotiformes > Lepisosteidae > Lepisosteus > Lepisosteus platostomus. The sequence goes on from NC_142623.1 coordinate 23,683,823, forward strand.
CTCAGCTCTTAACCCCAGTGTGCAGAAAGGGTCAAAACGTGTTTTTCAGCAGAAATAAACATGTTTCTGCAAGTTTGGTCAACCCCATGTAAGTTATGGGACAGTAACAGAACACTTTTCAAAACGTGTTTTTCAGCCTGAAATAAACGCGTTTTTTCAGACAACTGAATCCCCATGTAACAGCAAGGCTCAGAGGAGCCCACACACTCAGCTCTTAACCCCAGTGTGCAGAAAGGGTCAAAACGTGTTTTTCAGCAGAAATAAACATGTTTCTGCAAGTTTGGTCAACCCCATGTAAGTTATGGGACAGTAACAGAACACTTTTCAAAACGTGTTTTTCAGCCCGAAATAAACGCGTTTTTTCAGACAACTGAATCCCCATGCAACAGCAAGGCTCAGAAGAGCCCACACACTCAGCTCTTAACCCCAGTGTGCAGAAAGGGTCAAAACGTGTTTTTCAGCAGAAATAAACATGTTTCTGCAAGTTTGGTCAACCCCATGTAAGTTATAGGGCAGTAACAGAACACTTTTCAAAACGTGTTTTTCAGCCCGAAATAAACGCGTTTTTTCAGACAACTGAATCCCCATGTAACAGCAAGGCTCAGAGGAGCCCACACACTCAGCTCTTAACCCCAGTGTGCAGAAAGGGTCAAAACGTGTTTTTCAGCAGAAATAAACATGTTTCTGCAAGTTTGGTCAACCCCATGTAAGTTATGGGGCAGTAACAGAACACTTTTCAAAACGTGTTTTTCAGCCCGAAATAAACGCGTTTTTTCAGACAACTGAATCCCCATGTAACAGCAAGGCTCAGAGGAGCCCACACACTCAGCTCTTAACCCCAGTGTGCAGAAAGGGTCAAAACGTGTTTTTCAGCAGAAATAAACATGTTTCTGCAAGTTTGGTCAACCCCATGTAAGTTATGGGGCAGTAACAGAAGACTTTTCAAAACGTGTTTTTCAGCCCGAAATAAACGCGTTTTTTCAGACAACTGAATCCCCATGTAACAGCAAGGCTCAGAGGAGCCCACACACTCAGCTCTTAACCCCAGTGTGCAGAAAGGGTCACAACGTGTTTTTCAGCAGAAATAAACATGTTTCTGCAAGTTTGGTCAACCCCATGTAAGTTATGGGACAGTAACAGAACACTTTTCAAAACGTGTTTTTCAGCCCGAAATAAACGCGTTTTTTCAGACAACTGAATCCCCATGTAACAGCAAGGCTCAGAGGAGCCCACACACTCAGCTCTTAACCCCAGTGTGCAGAAAGGGTCACAACGTGTTTTTTAGCAGAAATAAACATGTTTCTGCAAGTTTGGTCAACCCCATGTAAGTTATGGGGCAGTAACAGAACACTTTTCAAAACGTGTTTTTCAGCCCGAAATAAACGCGTTTTTTCAGACAACTGAATCCCCATGTAACAGCAAGGCTCAGAGGAGCCCACACACTCAGCTCTTAACCCCAGTGTGCAGAAAGGGTCAAAACGTGTTTTTCAGCAGAAATAAACATGTTTCTGCAAGTTTGGTCAACCCCATGTAAGTTATGGGGCAGTAACAGAACACTTTTCAAAACGTGTTTTTCAGCCCGAAATAAACGCGTTTTTTCAGACAACTGAATCCCCATGTAACAGCAAGGCTCAGAGGAGCCCACACACTCAGCTCTTAACCCCAGTGTGCAGAAAGGGTCAAAACGTGTTTTTCAGCAGAAATAAACATGTTTCTGCAAGTTTGGTCAACCCCATGTAAGTTATGGGGCAGTAACAGCACACTTTTCAAAACGTGTTTTTCAGCCCGAAATAAACGCGTTTTTTCAGACAACTGAATCCCCATGTAACAGCAAGGCTCAGAAGAGCCCACACACTCAGCTCTTAACCCCAGTGTGCAGAAAGGGTAAAAACGTGTTTTTCAGCAGAAATAAACATGTTTCTGCAAGTTTGGTCAACCCCATGTAAGTTATGGGGCAGTAACAGCACACTTTTCAAAACGTGTTTTTCAGCCCGAAATAAACGCGTTTTTTCAGACAACTGAATCCCCATGTAACAGCAAGGCTCAGAGGAGCCCACACACTCAGCTCTTAACCCCAGTGTGCAGAAAGGGTCAAAACGTGTTTTTCAGCAGAAATAAACATGTTTCTGCAAGTTTGGTCAACCCCATGTAAGTTATGGGGCAGTAACAGCACACTTTTCAAAACGTGTTTTTCAGCCCGAAATAAACGCGTTTTTTCAGACAACTGAATCCCCATGTAACAGCAAGGCTCAGAAGAGCCCACACACTCAGCTCTTAACCCCAGTGTGCAGAAAGGGTAAAAACGTGTTTTTCAGCAGAAATAAACATGTTTCTGCAAGTTTGGTCAACCCCATGTAAGTTATGGGGCAGTAACAGCACACTTTTCAAAACGTGTTTTTCAGCCCGAAATAAACGCGTTTTTTCAGACAACTGAATCCCCATGTAACAGCAAGGCTCAGAAGAGCCCACACACTCAGCTCTTAACCCCAGTGTGCAGAAAGGGTAAAAACGTGTTTTTCAGCAGAAATAAACATGTTTCTGCAAGTTTGGTCAACCCCATGTAAGTTATGGGGCAGTAACAGCACACTTTTCAAAACGTGTTTTTCAGCCCGAAATAAACGCGTTTTTTCAGACAACTGAATCCCCATGTAACAGCAAGGCTCAGAGGAGCCCACACACTCAGCTCTTAACCCCAGTGTGCAGAAAGGGTCAAAACGTGTTTTTCAGCAGAAATAAACATGTTTCTGCAAGTTTGGTCAACCCCATGTAAGTTATGGGGCAGTAACAGCACACTTTTCAAAACGTGTTTTTCAGCCCGAAATAAACGTGTTTTTTCAGACAACTGAATCCCCATGTAACAGCAAGGCTCAGAAGAGCCCACACACTCAGCTCTTAACCCCAGTGTGCAGAAAGGGTAAAAACGTGTTTTTCAGCAGAAATAAACATGTTTCTGCAAGTTTGGTCAACCCCATGTAAGTTATGGGGCAGTAACAGCACACTTTTCAAAACGTGTTTTTCAGCCCGAAATAAACGCGTTTTTTCAGACAACTGAATCCCCATGTAACAGCAAGGCTCAGAGGAGCCCACACACTCAGCTCTTAACCCCAGTGTGCAGAAAGGATCACAACGTGTTTTTCAGCAGAAATAAACATGTTTCTGCAAGTTTGGTCAACCCCATGTAAGTTATGGGACAGTAACAGAACACTTTTCAAAACGTGTTTTTCAGCCCGAAATAAACGCGTTTTTTCAGACAACTGAATCCCCATGTAACAGCAAGGCTCAGAAGAGCCCACACACTCAGCTCTTAACCCCAGTGTGCAGAAAGGGTCAAACGTGTTTTTCAGCAGAAATAAACATGTTTCTGCAAGTTTGGTCAACCCCATGTAAGTTATGGGGCAGTAACAGCACACTTTTCAAAACGTGTTTTTCAGCCCGAAATAAACGCGTTTTTTCAGACAACTGAATCCCCATGTAACAGCAAGGCTCAGAAGAGCCCACACACTCAGCTCTTAACCCCAGTGTGCAGAAAGGGTAAAAACGTGTTTTTCAGCAGAAATAAACATGTTTCTGCAAGTTTGGTCAACCCCATGTAAGTTATGGGGCAGTAACAGCACACTTTTCAAAACGTGTTTTTCAGCCCGAAATAAACGCGTTTTTTCAGACAACTGAATCCCCATGTAACAGCAAGGCTCAGAGGAGCCCACACACTCAGCTCTTAACCCCAGTGTGCAGAAAGGATCACAACGTGTTTTTCAGCAGAAATAAACATGTTTCTGCAAGTTTGGTCAACCCCATGTAAGTTATGGGACAGTAACAGAACACTTTTCAAAACGTGTTTTTCAGCCCGAAATAAACGCGTTTTTTCAGACAACTGAATCCCCATGTAACAGCAAGGCTCAGAAGAGCCCACACACTCAGCTCTTAACCCCAGTGTGCAGAAAGGGTAAAAACGTGTTTTTCAGCAGAAATAAACATGTTTCTGCAAGTTTGGTCAACCCCATGTAAGTTATGGGGCAGTAACAGCACACTTTTCAAAACGTGTTTTTCAGCCCGAAATAAACGCGTTTTTTCAGACAACTGAATCCCCATGTAACAGCAAGGCTCAGAAGAGCCCACACACTCAGCTCTTAACCCCAGTGTGCAGAAAGGGTAAAAACGTGTTTTTCAGCAGAAATAAACATGTTTCTGCAAGTATGGTCAACCCCATGTAAGTTATGGGGCAGTAACAGCACACTTTTCAAAACGTGTTTTTCAGCCCGAAATAAACGCGTTTTTTCAGACAACTGAATCCCCATGTAACAGCAAGGCTCAGAGGAGCCCACACACTCAGCTCTTAACCCCAGTGTGCAGAAAGGGTCAAAACGTGTTTTTCAGCAGAAATAAACATGTTTCTGCAAGTTTGGTCAACCCCATGTAAGTTATGGGGCAGTAACAGAACACTTTTCAAAACGTGTTTTTCAGCCCGAAATAAACGCGTTTTTTCAGACAACTGAATCCCCATGTAACAGCAAGGCTCAGAGGAGCCCACACACTCAGCTCTTAACCCCAGTGTGCAGAAAGGGTCACAACGTGTTTTTCAGCAGAAATAAACATGTTTCTGCAAGTTTGGTCAACCCCATGTAAGTTATGGGACAGTAACAGAACACTTTTCAAAACGTGTTTTTCAGCCCGAAATAAACGCGTTTTTTCAGACAACTGAATCCCCATGTAACAGCAAGGCTCAGAGGAGCCCACACACTCAGCTCTTAACCCCAGTGTGCAGAAAGGGTCACAACGTGTTTTTCAGCAGAAATAAACATGTTTCTGCAAGTTTGGTCAACCCCATGTAAGTTATGGGGCAGTAACAGAACACTTTTCAAAACGTGTTTTTCAGCCCGAAATAAACGCGTTTTTTCAGACAACTGAATCCCCATGTAACAGCAAGGCTCAGAGGAGCCCACACACTCAGCTCTTAACCCCAGTGTGCAGAAAGGGTCAAAACGTGTTTTTCAGCAGAAATAAACATGTTTCTGCAAGTTTGGTCAACCCCATGTAAGTTATGGGGCAGTAACAGAACACTTTTCAAAACGTGTTTTTCAGCCCGAAATAAACGCGTTTTTTCAGACAACTGAATCCCCATGTAACAGCAAGGCTCAGAGGAGCCCACACACTCAGCTCTTAACCCCAGTGTGCAGAAAGGGTCAAAACGTGTTTTTCAGCAGAAATAAACATGTTTCTGCAAGTTTGGTCAACCCCATGTAAGTTATGGGGCAGTAACAGCACACTTTTCAAAACGTGTTTTTCAGCCCGAAATAAACGCGTTTTTTCAGACAACTGAATCCCCATGTAACAGCAAGGCTCAGAAGAGCCCACACACTCAGCTCTTAACCCCAGTGTGCAGAAAGGGTAAAAACGTGTTTTTCAGCAGAAATAAACATGTTTCTGCAAGTTTGGTCAACCCCATGTAAGTTATGGGGCAGTAACAGCACACTTTTCAAAACGTGTTTTTCAGCCCGAAATAAACGCGTTTTTTCAGACAACTGAATCCCCATGTAACAGCAAGGCTCAGAGGAGCCCACACACTCAGCTCTTAACCCCAGTGTGCAGAAAGGATCACAACGTGTTTTTCAGCAGAAATAAACATGTTTCTGCAAGTTTGGTCAACCCCATGTAAGTTATGGGACAGTAACAGAACACTTTTCAAAACGTGTTTTTCAGCCCGAAATAAACGCGTTTTTTCAGACAACTGAATCCCCATGTAACAGCAAGGCTCAGAAGAGCCCACACACTCAGCTCTTAACCCCAGTGTGCAGAAAGGGTCAAAACGTGTTTTTCAGCAGAAATAAACATGTTTCTGCAAGTTTGGTCAACCCCATGTAAGTTATGGGGCAGTAACAGCACACTTTTCAAAACGTGTTTTTCAGCCCGAAATAAACGTGTTTTTTCAGACAACTGAATCCCCATGTAACAGCAAGGCTCAGAAGAGCCCACACACTCAGCTCTTAACCCCAGTGTGCAGAAAGGGTAAAAACGTGTTTTTCAGCAGAAATAAACATGTTTCTGCAAGTTTGGTCAACCCCATGTAAGTTATGGGGCAGTAACAGCACACTTTTCAAAACGTGTTTTTCAGCCCGAAATAAACGCGTTTTTTCAGACAACTGAATCCCCATGTAACAGCAAGGCTCAGAGGAGCCCACACACTCAGCTCTTAACCCCAGTGTGCAGAAAGGATCACAACGTGTTTTTCAGCAGAAATAAACATGTTTCTGCAAGTTTGGTCAACCCCATGTAAGTTATGGGACAGTAACAGAACACTTTTCAAAACGTGTTTTTCAGCCCGAAATAAACGCGTTTTTTCAGACAACTGAATCCCCATGTAACAGCAAGGCTCAGAAGAGCCCACACACTCAGCTCTTAACCCCAGTGTGCAGAAAGGGTAAAAACGTGTTTTTCAGCAGAAATAAACATGTTTCTGCAAGTTTGGTCAACCCCATGTAAGTTATGGGGCAGTAACAGCACACTTTTCAAAACGTGTTTTTCAGCCCGAAATAAACGCGTTTTTTCAGACAACTGAATCCCCATGTAACAGCAAGGCTCAGAAGAGCCCACACACTCAGCTCTTAACCCCAGTGTGCAGAAAGGGTAAAAACGTGTTTTTCAGCAGAAATAAACATGTTTCTGCAAGTTTGGTCAACCCCATGTAAGTTATGGGGCAGTAACAGCACACTTTTCAAAACGTGTTTTTCAGCCCGAAATAAACGCGTTTTTTCAGACAACTGAATCCCCATGTAACAGCAAGGCTCAGAGGAGCCCACACACTCAGCTCTTAACCCCAGTGTGCAGAAAGGGTCAAAACGTGTTTTTCAGCAGAAATAAACATGTTTCTGCAAGTTTGGTCAACCCCATGTAAGTTATGGGGCAGTAACAGAACACTTTTCAAAACGTGTTTTTCAGCCCGAAATAAACGCGTTTTTTCAGACAACTGAATCCCCATGTAACAGCAAGGCTCAGAGGAGCCCACACACTCAGCTCTTAACCCCAGTGTGCAGAAAGGGTCACAACGTGTTTTTCAGCAGAAATAAACATGTTTCTGCAAGTTTGGTCAACCCCATGTAAGTTATGGGACAGTAACAGAACACTTTTCAAAACGTGTTTTTCAGCCCGAAATAAACGCGTTTTTTCAGACAACTGAATCCCCATGTAACAGCAAGGCTCAGAGGAGCCCACACACTCAGCTCTTAACCCCAGTGTGCAGAAAGGGTCAAAACGTGTTTTTCAGCAGAAATAAACATGTTTCTGCAAGTTTGGTCAACCCCATGTAAGTTATGGGGCAGTAACAGCACACTTTTCAAAACGTGTTTTTCAGCCCGAAATAAACGCGTTTTTTCAGACAACTGAATCCCCATGTAACAGCAAGGCTCAGAAGAGCCCACACACTCAGCTCTTAACCCCAGTGTGCAGAAAGGGTAAAAACGTGTTTTTCAGCAGAAATAAACATGTTTCTGCAAGTTTGGTCAACCCCATGTAAGTTATGGGGCAGTAACAGCACACTTTTCAAAACGTGTTTTTCAGCCCGAAATAAACGCGTTTTTTCAGACAACTGAATCCCCATGTAACAGCAAGGCTCAGAGGAGCCCACACACTCAGCTCTTAACCCCAGTGTGCAGAAAGGATCACAACGTGTTTTTCAGCAGAAATAAACATGTTTCTGCAAGTTTGGTCAACCCCATGTAAGTTATGGGACAGTAACAGAACACTTTTCAAAACGTGTTTTTCAGCCCGAAATAAACGCGTTTTTTCAGACAACTGAATCCCCATGTAACAGCAAGGCTCAGAAGAGCCCACACACTCAGCTCTTAACCCCAGTGTGCAGAAAGGGTCAAAACGTGTTTTTCAGCAGAAATAAACATGTTTCTGCAAGTTTGGTCAACCCCATGTAAGTTATGGGGCAGTAACAGCACACTTTTCAAAACGTGTTTTTCAGCCCGAAATAAACGTGTTTTTTCAGACAACTGAATCCCCATGTAACAGCAAGGCTCAGAAGAGCCCACACACTCAGCTCTTAACCCCAGTGTGCAGAAAGGGTAAAAACGTGTTTTTCAGCAGAAATAAACATGTTTCTGCAAGTTTGGTCAACCCCATGTAAGTTATGGGGCAGTAACAGCACACTTTTCAAAACGTGTTTTTCAGCCCGAAATAAACGCGTTTTTTCAGACAACTGAATCCCCATGTAACAGCAAGGCTCAGAGGAGCCCACACACTCAGCTCTTAACCCCAGTGTGCAGAAAGGATCACAACGTGTTTTTCAGCAGAAATAAACATGTTTCTGCAAGTTTGGTCAACCCCATGTAAGTTATGGGACAGTAACAGAACACTTTTCAAAACGTGTTTTTCAGCCCGAAATAAACGCGTTTTTTCAGACAACTGAATCCCCATGTAACAGCAAGGCTCAGAAGAGCCCACACACTCAGCTCTTAACCCCAGTGTGCAGAAAGGGTAAAAACGTGTTTTTCAGCAGAAATAAACATGTTTCTGCAAGTTTGGTCAACCCCATGTAAGTTATGGGGCAGTAACAGCACACTTTTCAAAACGTGTTTTTCAGCCCGAAATAAACGCGTTTTTTCAGACAACTGAATCCCCATGTAACAGCAAGGCTCAGAAGAGCCCACACACTCAGCTCTTAACCCCAGTGTGCAGAAAGGGTAAAAACGTGTTTTTCAGCAGAAATAAACATGTTTCTGCAAGTTTGGTCAACCCCATGTAAGTTATGGGGCAGTAACAGCACACTTTTCAAAACGTGTTTTTCAGCCCGAAATAAACGCGTTTTTTCAGACAACTGAATCCCCATGTAACAGCAAGGCTCAGAGGAGCCCACACACTCAGCTCTTAACCCCAGTGTGCAGAAAGGGTCAAAACGTGTTTTTCAGCAGAAATAAACATGTTTCTGCAAGTTTGGTCAACCCCATGTAAGTTATGGGGCAGTAACAGAACACTTTTCAAAACGTGTTTTTCAGCCCGAAATAAACGCGTTTTTTCAGACAACTGAATCCCCATGTAACAGCAAGGCTCAGAGGAGCCCACACACTCAGCTCTTAACCCCAGTGTGCAGAAAGGGTCACAACGTGTTTTTCAGCAGAAATAAACATGTTTCTGCAAGTTTGGTCAACCCCATGTAAGTTATGGGACAGTAACAGAACACTTTTCAAAACGTGTTTTTCAGCCCGAAATAAACGCGTTTTTTCAGACAACTGAATCCCCATGTAACAGCAAGGCTCAGAGGAGCCCACACACTCAGCTCTTAACCCCAGTGTGCAGAAAGGGTCACAACGTGTTTTTCAGCAGAAATAAACATGTTTCTGCAAGTTTGGTCAACCCCATGTAAGTTATGGGGCAGTAACAGAACACTTTTCAAAACGTGTTTTTCAGCCCGAAATAAACGCGTTTTTTCAGACAACTGAATCCCCATGTAACAGCAAGGCTCAGAGGAGCCCACACACTCAGCTCTTAACCCCAGTGTGCAGAAAGGGTCAAAACGTGTTTTTCAGCAGAAATAAACATGTTTCTGCAAGTTTGGTCAACCCCATGTAAGTTATGGGGCAGTAACAGAACACTTTTCAAAACGTGTTTTTCAGCCCGAAATAAACGCGTTTTTTCAGACAACTGAATCCCCATGTAACAGCAAGGCTCAGAGGAGCCCACACACTCAGCTCTTAACCCCAGTGTGCAGAAAGGGTCAAAACGTGTTTTTCAGCAGAAATAAACATGTTTCTGCAAGTTTGGTCAACCCCATGTAAGTTATGGGGCAGTAACAGCACACTTTTCAAAACGTGTTTTTCAGCCCGAAATAAACGCGTTTTTTCAGACAACTGAATCCCCATGTAACAGCAAGGCTCAGAAGAGCCCACACACTCAGCTCTTAACCCCAGTGTGCAGAAAGGGTAAAAACGTGTTTTTCAGCAGAAATAAACATGTTTCTGCAAGTTTGGTCAACCCCATGTAAGTTATGGGGCAGTAACAGCACACTTTTCAAAACGTGTTTTTCAGCCCGAAATAAACGCGTTTTTTCAGACAACTGAATCCCCATGTAACAGCAAGGCTCAGAGGAGCCCACACACTCAGCTCTTAACCCCAGTGTGCAGAAAGGATCACAACGTGTTTTTCAGCAGAAATAAACATGTTTCTGCAAGTTTGGTCAACCCCATGTAAGTTATGGGACAGTAACAGAACACTTTTCAAAACGTGTTTTTCAGCCCGAAATAAACGCGTTTTTTCAGACAACTGAATCCCCATGTAACAGCAAGGCTCAGAAGAGCCCACACACTCAGCTCTTAACCCCAGTGTGCAGAAAGGGTAAAAACGTGTTTTTCAGCAGAAATAAACATGTTTCTGCAAGTTTGGTCAACCCCATGTAAGTTATGGGGCAGTAACAGCACACTTTTCAAAACGTGTTTTTCAGCCCGAAATAAACGCGTTTTTTCAGACAACTGAATCCCCATGTAACAGCAAGGCTCAGAAGAGCCCACACACTCAGCTCTTAACCCCAGTGTGCAGAAAGGGTAAAAACGTGTTTTTCAGCAGAAATAAACATGTTTCTGCAAGTTTGGTCAACCCCATGTAAGTTATGGGGCAGTAACAGCACACTTTTCAAAACGTGTTTTTCAGCCCGAAATAAACGCGTTTTTTCAGACAACTGAATCCCCATGTATCAGCAAGGCTCAGAGGACTCCACACACTCAGCTCTTAACCCCAGTGTGCAGAAAGGATCACAACGTGTTTTTCAGCAGAAATAAACATGTTTCTGCAAGTTTGGTCAACCCCATGTAAGTTATGGGACAGTAACAGAACACTTTTCAAAACGTGTTTTTCAGCCCGAAATAAACGCGTTTTTTCAGACAACTGAATCCCCATGTAACAGCAAGGCTCAGAAGAGCCCACACACTCAGCTCTTAACCCTAGTGTGCAGAAAGGGTAAAAACGTGTTTTTCAGCAGAAATAAACATGTTTCTGCAAGTTTGGTCAACCCCATGTAAGTTATGGGGCAGTAACAGCACACTTTTCAAAACGTGTTTTTCAGCCCGAAATAAACGCGTTTTTTCAGACAACTGAATCCCCATGTAACAGCAAGGCTCAGAAGAGCCCACACACTCAGCTCTTAACCCCAGTGTGCAGAAAGGGTAAAAACGTGTTTTTCAGCAGAAATAAACATGTTTCTGCAAGTTTGGTCAACCCCATGTAAGTTATGGGGCAGTAACAGCACACTTTTCAAAACGTGTTTTTCAGCCCGAAATAAACGCGTTTTTTCAGACAACTGAATCCCCATGTAACAGCAAGGCTCAGAGGAGCCCACATACTCAGCTCTTAACCCCAGTGTGCAGAAAGGGTCAAAACGTGTTTTTCAGCAGAAATAAACATGTTTCTGCAAGTTTGGTCAACCCCATGTAAGTTATGGGGCAGTAACAGAACACTTTTCAAAACGTGTTTTTCAGCCCGAAATAAACGCGTTTTTTCAGACAACTGAATCCCCATGTAACAGCAAGGCTCAGAGGAGCCCACACACTCAGCTCTTAACCCCAGTGTGCAGAAAGGGTCACAACGTGTTTTTCAGCAGAAATAAACATGTTTCTGCAAGTTTGGTCAACCCCATGTAAGTTATGGGACAGTAACAGAACACTTTTCAAAACGTGTTTTTCAGCCCGAAATAAACGCGTTTTTTCAGACAACTGAATCCCCATGTAACAGCAAGGCTCAGAGGAGCCCACACACTCAGCTCTTAACCCCAGTGTGCAGAAAGGGTCACAACGTGTTTTTCAGCAGAAATAAACATGTTTCTGCAAGTTTGGTCAACCCCATGTAAGTTATGGGGCAGTAACAGAACACTTTTCAAAACGTGTTTTTCAGCCCGAAATAAACGCGTTTTTTCAGACAACTGAATCCCCATGTAACAGCAAGGCTCAGAGGAGCCCACACACTCAGCTCTTAACCCCAGTGTGCAGAAAGGGTCAAAACGTGTTTTTCAGCAGAAATAAACATGTTTCTGCAAGTTTGGTCAACCCCATGTAAGTTATGGGGCAGTAACAGAACACTTTTCAAAACGTGTTTTTCAGCCCGAAATAAACGCGTTTTTTCAGACAACTGAATCCCCATGTAACAGCAAGGCTCAGAGGAGCCCACACACTCAGCTCTTAACCCCAGTGTGCAGAAAGGGTCAAAACGTGTTTTTCAGCAGAAATAAACATGTTTCTGCAAGTTTGGTCAACCCCATGTAAGTTATGGGGCAGTAACAGCACACTTTTCAAAACGTGTTTTTCAGCCCGAAATAAACGCGTTTTTTCAGACAACTGAATCCCCATGTAACAGCAAGGCTCAGAAGAGCCCACACACTCAGCTCTTAACCCCAGTGTGCAGAAAGGGTAAAAACGTGTTTTTCAGCAGAAATAAACATGTTTCTGCAAGTTTGGTCAACCCCATGTAAGTTATGGGGCAGTAACAGCACACTTTTCAAAACGTGTTTTTCAGCCCTAAATAAACGCGTTTTTTCAGACAACTGAATCCCCATGTAACAGCAAGGCTCAGAGGAGCCCACACACTCAGCTCTTAACCCCAGTGTGCAGAAAGGATCACAACGTGTTTTTCAGCAGAAATAAACATGTTTCTGCAAGTTTGGTCAACCCCATGTAAGTTATGGGGCAGTAACAGAACACTTTTCAAAACGTGTTTTTCAGCCCGAAATAAACGCGTTTTTTCAGACAACTGAATCCCCATGTAACAGCAAGGCTCAGAGGAGCCCACACACTCAGCTCTTAACCCCAGTGTGCAGAAAGGGTCAAAACGTGTTTTTCAGCAGAAATAAACATGTTTTTGCAAGTTTGGTCAACCCCATGTAAGTTATGGGGCAGTAACAGAACACTTTTCAAAACGTGTTTTTCAGCCCGAAATAAACGCGTTTTTTCAGACAACTGAATCCCCATGTAACAGCAAGGCTCAGAGGAGCCCACACACTCAGCTCTTAACCCCAGTGTGCAGAAAGGGTCAAAACGTGTTTTTCAGCAGAAATAAACATGTTTCTGCAAGTTTGGTCAACCCCACGTAAGTTATGGGACAGTAACAGAACACTTTTCAAAACGTGTTTTTCAGCCCGAAATAAACGCGTTTTTTCAGACAACTGAATCCCCATGTAACAGCAAGGCTCAGAGGAGCCCACACACTCAGCTCTTAACCCCAGTGTGCAGAAAGGGTCAAAACGTGTTTTTCAGCAGAAATAAACATGTTTCTGCAAGTTTGGTCAACCCCATGTAAGTTATGGGGCAGTAACAGAACACTTTTCAAAACGTGTTTTTCAGCCCGAAATAAACGCGTTTTTTCAGACAACTGAATCCCCATGTAACAGCAAGGCTCAGAGGAGCCCACACACTCAGCTCTTAACCCCAGTGTGCAGAAAGGGTCACAACGTGTTTTTCAGCAGAAATAAACATGTTTCTGCAAGTTTGGTCAACCCCATGTAAGTTATGGGACAGTAACAGAACACTTTTCAAAACGTGTTTTTCAGCCCGAAATAAACGCGTTTTTTCAGACATCTGAATCCCCATGTAACAGCAAGGCTCAGAGGAGCCCACACACTCAGCTCTTAACCCCAGTGTGCAGAAAGGGTCAAAACGTGTTTTTCAGCAGAAATAAACATGTTTCTGCAAGTTTGGTCAACCCCATGTAAGTTATGGGGCAGTAACAGAAGACTTTTCAAAACGTGTTTTTCAGCCCGAAATAAACGCGTTTTTTCAGACAACTGAATCCCCATGTAACAGCAAGGCTCAGAGGAGCCCACACACTCAGCTCTTAACCCCATTGTGCAGAAAGGGTCACAACGTGTTTTTCAGCAGAAATAAACATGTTTCTGCAAGTTTGGTCAACCCCATGTAAGTTATGGGACAGTAACAGAACACTTTTCAAAACGTGTTTTTCAGCCCGAAATAAACGCGTTTTTTCAGACAACTGAATCCCCATGTAACAGCAAGGCTCAGAGGAGCCCACACACTCAGATCTTAACCCCAGTGTGCAGAAAGGGTCAAAACGTGTTTTTCAGCAGAAATAAACATGTTTCTGCAAGTTTGGTCAACCCCATGTAAGTTATGGGGCAGTAACAGAACACTTTTCAAAACGTGTTTTTCAGCCCGAAATAAACGCGTTTTTTCAGACAACTGAATCCCCATGTAACAGCAAGGCTCAGAGGAGCCCACACACTCAGCTCTTAACCCCAGTGTGCAGAAAAGGTCAAAACGTGTTTTTCAGCAGAAATAAACATGTTTCTGCAAGTTTGGTCAACCCCATGTAAGTTATGGGGCAGTAACAGAACACTTTTCAAAACGTGTTTTTCAGCCCGAAATAAACGCGTTTTTTCAGACAACTGAATCCCCATGTAACAGCAAGGCTCAGAGGAGCCCACACACTCAGCTCTTAACCCCAGTGTGCAGAAAGGGTCAAAACGTGTTTTTCAGCAGAAATAAACATGTTTCTGCAAGTTTGGTCAACCCCATGTAAGTTATGGGATAGTAACAGAACACTTTTCAAAACGTGTTTTTCAGCCCGAAATAAACGCTTTTTTTCAGACAACTGAATCCCCATGCAACAGCAAGGCTCAGAAGAGCCCACACACTCAGCTCTTAACCCCAGTGTGCAGAAAGAGTCAAAACGTGTTTTTCAGCAGAAATAAACATGTTTCTGCAAGTTTGGTCAACCCCATGTAAGTTATGGGGCAGTAACAGAACACTTTTCAAAACGTGTTTTTCAGCCCGAAATAAACGCGTTTTTTCAGACAACTGAATCCCCATGCAACAGCAAGGCTCAGAAGAGCCCACACACTCAGCTCTTAACCCCAGTGTGCAGAAAGAGTCAAAACGTGTTTTTCAGCAGAAATAAACATGTTTCTGCAAGTTTGGTCAACCCCATGTAAGTTATGGGGCAGTAACAGCACACTTTTCAAAACGTGTTTTTCAGCCCGAAATAAACGCGTTTTTTCAGACAACTGAATCCCCATGTAACAGCAAGGCTCAGAGGAGCCCACACACTCAGCTCTTAACCCCAGTGTGCAGAAAGGGTCAAAACGTGTTTTTCAGCAGAAATAAACATGTTTCTGCAAGTTTGGTCAACCCCATGTAAGTTATGGGGCAGTAACAGAACACTTTTCAAAACGTGTTTTTCAGCCCGAAATAAACGCGTTTTTTCAGACAACTGAATCCCCATGTAACAGCAAGGCTCAGAGGAGCCCACACACTCAGCTCTTAACCCCAGTGTGCAGAAAGGGTCACAACGTGTTTTTCAGCAGAAATAAACATGTTTCTGCAAGTTTGGTCAACCCCATGTAAGTTATGGGACAGTAACAGAACACTTTTGAAAACGTGTTTTTCAGCCCGAAATAAACGCGTTTTTTCAGACAACTGAATCCCCATGTAACAGCAAGGCTCAGAGGAGCCCACACACTCAGCTCTTAACCCCAGTGTGCAGAAAGGGTCAAAACGTGTTTTTCAGCAGAAATAAACATGTTTCTGCAAGTTTGGTCAACCCCATGTAAGTTATGGGGCAGTAACAGCACACTTTTCAAAACGTGTTTTTCAGCCCGAAATAAACGCGTTTTTTCAGACAACTGAATCCCCATGTAACAGCAAGGCTCAGAAGAGCCCACACACTCAGCTCTTAACCCCAGTGTGCAGAAAGGGTCACAACGTGTTTTTCAGCAGAAATAAACATGTTTCTGCAAGTTTGGTCAACCCCATGTAAGTTATGGGGCAGTAACAGAACACTTTTCAAAACGTGTTTTTCAGCCCGAAATAAACGCGTTTTTTCAGACAACTGAATCCCCATGTAACAGCAAGGCTCAGAGGAGCCCACACACTCAGCTCTTAACCCCAGTGTGCAGAAAGGGTCACAACGTGTTTTTCAGCAGAAATAAACATGTTTCTGCAAGTTTGGTCAACCCCATGTAAGTTATGGGACAGTAACAGAACACTTTTCAAAACGTGTTTTTCAGCCCGAAATAAACGCGTTTTTTCAGACAACTGAATCCCCATGTAACAGCAAGGCTCAGAGGAGCCCACACACTCAGCTCTTAACCCCAGTGTGCAGAAAGGGTCAAAACGTGTTTTTCAGCAGAAATAAACATGTTTCTGCAAGTTTGGTCAACCCCATGTAAGTTATGGGACAGTAACAGAACACTTTTCAAAACGTGTTTTTCAGCCCGAAATAAACGCGTTTTTTCAGACAACTGAATCCCCATGCAACAGCAAGGCTCAGAAGAGCCCACACACTCAGCTCTTAACCCCAGTGTGCAGAAAGGGTCAAAACGTGTTTTTCAGCAGAAATAAACATGTTTCTGCAAGTTTGGTCAACCCCATGTAAGTTATGGGGCAGTAACAGAACACTTTTCAAAACGTGTTTTTCAGCCCGAAATAAACGCGTTTTTTCAGACAACTGAATCCCCATGTAACAGCAAGGCTCAGAGGAGCCCACACACTCAGCTCTTAAACCCAGTGTGCAGAAAGGGTCAAAACGTGTTTTTCAGCAGAAATAAACATGTTTCTGCAAGTTTGGTCAACCCCATGTAAGTTATGGGGCAGTAACAGAACACTTTTCAAAACGTGTTTTTCAGCCCGAAATAAACGCGTTTTTTCAGACAACTGAATCCCCATGTAACAGCAAGGCTCAGAGGAGCCCACACACTCAGCTCTTAACCCCAGTGTGCAGAAAGGGTCAAAACGTGTTTTTCAGCAGAAATAAACATGTTTCTGCAAGTTTGGTCAACCCCATGTAAGTTATGGGGCAGTAACAGAACACTTTTCAAAACGTGTTTTTCAGCCCGAAATAAACGCGTTTTTTCAGACAACTGAATCCCCATGTAACAGCAAGGCTCAGAGGAGCCCACACACTCAGCTCTTAACCCCAGTGTGCAGAAAGGGTCAAAACGTGTTTTTCAGCAGAAATAAACATGTTTCTGCAAGTTTGGTCAACCCCATGTAAGTTATGGGGCAGTAACAGCACACTTTTCAAAACGTGTTTTTCAGCCCGAAATAAACGCGTTTTTTCAGACAACTGAATCCCCATGTAACAGCAAGGCTCAGAAGAGCCCACACACTCAGCTCTTAACCCCAGTGTGCAGAAAGGGTAAAAACGTGTTTTTCAGCAGAAATAAACATGTTTCTGCAAGTTTGGTCAACCCCATGTAAGTTATGGGGCAGTAACAGCACACTTTTCAAAACGTGTTTTTCAGCCCGAAATAAACGCGTTTTTTCAGACAACTGAATCCCCATGTAACAGCAAGGCTCAGAGGAGCCCACACACTCAGCTCTTAACCCCAGTGTGCAGAAAGGATCACAACGTGTTTTTCAGCAGAAATAAACATGTTTCTGCAAGTTTGGTCAACCCCATGTAAGTTATGGGACAGTAACAGAACACTTTTCAAAACGTGTTTTTCAGCCCGAAATAAACGCGTTTTTTCAGACAACTGAATCCCCATGTAACAGCAAGGCTCAGAAGAGCCCACACACTCAGCTCTTAACCCCAGTGTGCAGAAAGGGTAAAAACGTGTTTTTCAGCAGAAATAAACATGTTTCTGCAAGTTTGGTCAACCCCATGTAAGTTATGGGGCAGTAACAGCACACTTTTCAAAACGTGTTTTTCAGCCCGAAATAAACGCGTTTTTTCAGACAACTGAATCCCCATGTAACAGCAAGGCTCAGAAGAGCCCACACACTCAGCTCTTAACCCCAGTGTGCAGAAAGGGTAAAAACGTGTTTTTCAGCAGAAATAAACATGTTTCTGCAAGTTTGGTCAACCCCATGTAAGTTATGGGGCAGTAACAGCACACTTTTCAAAACGTGTTTTTCAGCCCGAAATAAACGCGTTTTTTCAGACAACTGAATCCCCATGTATCAGCAAGGCTCAGAGGAGCCCACACACTCAGCTCTTAACCCCAGTGTGCAGAAAGGATCACAACGTGTTTTTCAGCAGAAATAAACATGTTTCTGCAAGTTTGGTCAACCCCATGTAAGTTATGGGACAGTAACAGAACACTTTTCAAAACGTGTTTTTCAGCCCGAAATAAACGCGTTTTTTCAGACAACTGAATCCCCATGTAACAGCAAGGCTCAGAAGAGCCCACACACTCAGCTCTTAACCCTAGTGTGCAGAAAGGGTAAAAACGTGTTTTTCAGCAGAAATAAACATGTTTCTGCAAGTTTGGTCAACCCCATGTAAGTTATGGGGCAGTAACAGCACACTTTTCAAAACGTGTTTTTCAGCCCGAAATAAACGCGTTTTTTCAGACAACTGAATCCCCATGTAACAGCAAGGCTCAGAAGAGCCCACACACTCAGCTCTTAACCCCAGTGTGCAGAAAGGGTAAAAACGTGTTTTTCAGCAGAAATAAACATGTTTCTGCAAGTTTGGTCAACCCCATGTAAGTTATGGGGCAGTAACAGCACACTTTTCAAAACGTGTTTTTCAGCCCGAAATAAACGCGTTTTTTCAGACAACTGAATCCCCATGTAACAGCAAGGCTCAGAGGAGCCCACATACTCAGCTCTTAACCCCAGTGTGCAGAAAGGGTCAAAACGTGTTTTTCAGCAGAAATAAACATGTTTCTGCAAGTTTGGTCAACCCCATGTAAGTTATGGGGCAGTAACAGAACACTTTTCAAAACGTGTTTTTCAGCCCGAAATAAACGCGTTTTTTCAGACAACTGAATCCCCATGTAACAGCAAGGCTCAGAGGAGCCCACACACTCAGCTCTTAACCCCAGTGTGCAGAAAGGGTCACAACGTGTTTTTCAGCAGAAATAAACATGTTTCTGCAAGTTTGGTCAACCCCATGTAAGTTATGGGACAGTAACAGAACACTTTTCAAAACGTGTTTTTCAGCCCGAAATAAACGCGTTTTTTCAGACAACTGAATCCCCATGTAACAGCAAGGCTCAGAGGAGCCCACACACTCAGCTCTTAACCCCAGTGTGCAGAAAGGGTCACAACGTGTTTTTCAGCAGAAATAAACATGTTTCTGCAAGTTTGGTCAACCCCATGTAAGTTATGGGGCAGTAACAGAACACTTTTCAAAACGTGTTTTTCAGCCCGAAATAAACGCGTTTTTTCAGACAACTGAATCCCCATGTAACAGCAAGGCTCAGAGGAGCCCACACACTCAGCTCTTAACCCCAGTGTGCAGAAAGGGTCAAAACGTGTTTTTCAGCAGAAATAAACATGTTTCTGCAAGTTTGGTCAACCCCATGTAAGTTATGGGGCAGTAACAGAACACTTTTCAAAACGTGTTTTTCAGCCCGAAATAAACGCGTTTTTTCAGACAACTGAATCCCCATGTAACAGCAAGGCTCAGAGGAGCCCACACACTCAGCTCTTAACCCCAGTGTGCAGAAAGGGTCAAAACGTGTTTTTCAGCAGAAATAAACATGTTTCTGCAAGTTTGGTCAACCCCATGTAAGTTATGGGGCAATAACAGCACACTTTTCAAAACGTGTTTTTCAGCCCGAAATAAACGCGTTTTTTCAGACAACTGAATCCCCATGTAACAGCAAGGCTCAGAAGAGCCCACACACTCAGCTCTTAACCCCAGTGTGCAGAAAGGGTAAAAACGTGTTTTTCAGCAGAAATAAACATGTTTCTGCAAGTTTGGTCAACCCCATGTAAGTTATGGGGCAGTAACAGCACACTTTTCAAAACGTGTTTTTCAGCCCTAAATAAACGCGTTTTTTCAGACAACTGAATCCCCATGTAACAGCAAGGCTCAGAGGAGCCCACACACTCAGCTCTTAACCCCAGTGTGCAGAAAGGATCACAACGTGTTTTTCAGCAGAAATAAACATGTTTCTGCAAGTTTGGTCAACCCCATGTAAGTTATGGGGCAGTAACAGAACACTTTTCAAAACGTGTTTTTCAGCCCGAAATAAACGCGTTTTTTCAGACAACTGAATCCCCATGTAACAGCAAGGCTCAGAGGAGCCCACACACTCAGCTCTTAACCCCAGTGTGCAGAAAGGGTCAAAACGTGTTTTTCAGCAGAAATAAACATGTTTTTGCAAGTTTGGTCAACCCCATGTAAGTTATGGGGCAGTAACAGAACACTTTTCAAAACGTGTTTTTCAGCCCGAAATAAACGCGTTTTTTCAGACAACTGAATCCCCATGTAACAGCAAGGCTCAGAGGAGCCCACACACTCAGCTCTTAACCCCAGTGTGCAGAAAGGGTCAAAACGTGTTTTTCAGCAGAAATAAACATGTTTCTGCAAGTTTGGTCAACCCCACGTAAGTTATGGGACAGTAACAGAACACTTTTCAAAACGTGTTTTTCAGCCCGAAATAAACGCGTTTTTTCAGACAACTGAATCCCCATGTAACAGCAAGGCTCAGAGGAGCCCACACACTCAGCTCTTAACCCCAGTGTGCAGAAAGGGTCAAAACGTGTTTTTCAGCAGAAATAAACATGTTTCTGCAAGTTTGGTCAACCCCATGTAAGTTATGGGGCAGTAACAGAACACTTTTCAAAACGTGTTTTTCAGCCCGAAATAAACGCGTTTTTTCAGACAACTGAATCCCCATGTAACAGCAAGGCTCAGAGGAGCCCACACACTCAGCTCTTAACCCCAGTGTGCAGAAAGGGTCACAACGTGTTTTTCAGCAGAAATAAACATGTTTCTGCAAGTTTGGTCAACCCCATGTAAGTTATGGGACAGTAACAGAACACTTTTCAAAACGTGTTTTTCAGCCCGAAATAAACGCGTTTTTTCAGACATCTGAATCCCCATGTAACAGCAAGGCTCAGAGGAGCCCACACACTCAGCTCTTAACCCCAGTGTGCAGAAAGGGTCAAAACGTGTTTTTCAGCAGAAATAAACATGTTTCTGCAAGTTTGGTCAACCCCATGTAAGTTATGGGGCAGTAACAGAAGACTTTTCAAAACGTGTTTTTCAGCCCGAAATAAACGCGTTTTTTCAGACAACTGAATCCCCATGTAACAGCAAGGCTCAGAGGAGCCCACACACTCAGCTCTTAACCCCATTGTGCAGAAAGGGTCACAACGTGTTTTTCAGCAGAAATAAACATGTTTCTGCAAGTTTGGTCAACCCCATGTAAGTTATGGGACAGTAACAGAACACTTTTCAAAACGTGTTTTTCAGCCCGAAATAAACGCGTTTTTTCAGACAACTGAATCCCCATGTAACAGCAAGGCTCAGAGGAGCCCACACACTCAGATCTTAACCCCAGTGTGCAGAAAGGGTCAAAACGTGTTTTTCAGCAGAAATAAACATGTTTCTGCAAGTTTGGTCAACCCCATGTAAGTTATGGGGCAGTAACAGAACACTTTTCAAAACGTGTTTTTCAGCCCGAAATAAACGCGTTTTTTCAGACAACTGAATCCCCATGTAACAGCAAGGCTCAGAGGAGCCCACACACTCAGCTCTTAACCCCAGTGTGCAGAAAAGGTCAAAACGTGTTTTTCAGCAGAAATAAACATGTTTCTGCAAGTTTGGTCAACCCCATGTAAGTTATGGGGCAGTAACAGAACACTTTTCAAAACGTGTTTTTCAGCCCGAAATAAACGCGTTTTTTCAGACAACTGAATCCCCATGTAACAGCAAGGCTCAGAGGAGCCCACACACTCAGCTCTTAACCCCAGTGTGCAGAAAGGGTCAAAACGTGTTTTTCAGCAGAAATAAACATGTTTCTGCAAGTTTGGTCAACCCCATGTAAGTTATGGGATAGTAACAGAACACTTTTCAAAACGTGTTTTTCAGCCCGAAATAAACGCTTTTTTTCAGACAACTGAATCCCCATGCAACAGCAAGGCTCAGAAGAGCCCACACACTCAGCTCTTAACCCCAGTGTGCAGAAAGAGTCAAAACGTGTTTTTCAGCAGAAATAAACATGTTTCTGCAAGTTTGGTCAACCCCATGTAAGTTATGGGGCAGTAACAGAACACTTTTCAAAACGTGTTTTTCAGCCCGAAATAAACGCGTTTTTTCAGACAACTGAATCCCCATGCAACAGCAAGGCTCAGAAGAGCCCACACACTCAGCTCTTAACCCCAGTGTGCAGAAAGAGTCAAAACGTGTTTTTCAGCAGAAATAAACATGTTTCTGCAAGTTTGGTCAACCCCATGTAAGTTATGGGGCAGTAACAGCACACTTTTCAAAACGTGTTTTTCAGCCCGAAATAAACGCGTTTTTTCAGACAACTGAATCCCCATGTAACAGCAAGGCTCAGAGGAGCCCACACACTCAGCTCTTAACCCCAGTGTGCAGAAAGGGTCAAAACGTGTTTTTCAGCAGAAATAAACATGTTTCTGCAAGTTTGGTCAACCCCATGTAAGTTATGGGGCAGTAACAGAACACTTTTCAAAACGTGTTTTTCAGCCCGAAATAAACGCGTTTTTTCAGACAACTGAATCCCCATGTAACAGCAAGGCTCAGAGGAGCCCACACACTCAGCTCTTAACCCCAGTGTGCAGAAAGGGTCAAAACGTGTTTTTCAGCAGAAATAAACATGTTTCTGCAAGTTTGGTCAACCCCATGTAAGTTATGGGGCAGTAACAGCACACTTTTCAAAACGTGTTTTTCAGCCCGAAATAAACGCGTTTTTTCAGACAACTGAATCCCCATGTAACAGCAAGGCTCAGAAGAGCCCACACACTCAGCTCTTAACCCCAGTGTGCAGAAAGGGTCACAACGTGTTTTTCAGCAGAAATAAACATGTTTCTGCAAGTTTGGTCAACCCCATGTAAGTTATGGGGCAGTAACAGCACACTTTTCAAAACGTGTTTTTCAGCCCGAAATAAACGCGTTTTTTCAGACAACTGAATCCCCATGTAACAGCAAGGCTCAGAGGAGCCCACACACTCAGCTCTTAACCCCAGTGTGCAGAAAGGGTCACAACGTGTTTTTCAGCAGAAATAAACATGTTTCTGCAAGTTTGGTCAACCCCATGTAAGTTATGGGACAGTAACAGAACACTTTTCAAAACGTGTTTTTCAGCCCGAAATAAACGCGTTTTTTCAGACAACTGAATCCCCATGTAACAGCAAGGCTCAGAGGAGCCCACACACTCAGCTCTTAACCCCAGTGTGCAGAAAGGGTCAAAACGTGTTTTTCAGCAGAAATAAACATGTTTCTGCAAGTTTGGTCAACCCCATGTAAGTTATGGGACAGTAACAGAACACTTTTCAAAACGTGTTTTTCAGCCCGAAATAAACGCGTTTTTTCAGACAACTGAATCCCCATGCAACAGCAAGGCTCAGAAGAGCCCACACACTCAGCTCTTAACCCCAGTGTGCAGAAAGGGTCAAAACGTGTTTTTCAGCAGAAATAAACATGTTTCTGCAAGTTTGGTCAACCCCATGTAAGTTATGGGGCAGTAACAGAACACTTTTCAAAACGTGTTTTTCAGCCCGAAATAAACGCGTTTTTTCAGACAACTGAATCCCCATGTAACAGCAAGGCTCAGAGGAGCCCACACACTCAGCTCTTAACCCCAGTGTGCAGAAAGGGTCAAAACGTGTTTTTCAGCAGAAATAAACATGTTTCTGCAAGTTTGGTCAACCCCATGTAAGTTATGGGGCAGTAACAGAACACTTTTCAAAACGTGTTTTTCAGCCCGAAATAAACGCGTTTTTTCAGACAACTGAATCCCCATGTAACAGCAAGGCTCAGAGGAGCCCACACACTCAGCTCTTAACCCCAGTGTGCAGAAAGGGTCAAAACGTGTTTTTCAGCAGAAATAAACATGTTTCTGCAAGTTTGGTCAACCCCATGTAAGTTATGGGGCAGTAACAGAACACTTTTCAAAACGTGTTTTTCAGCCCGAAATAAACGCGTTTTTTCAGACAACTGAATCCCCATGTAACAGCAAGGCTCAGAGGAGCCCACACACTCAGCTCTTAACCCCAGTGTGCAGAAAGGGTCACAACGTGTTTTTCAGCAGAAATAAACATGTTTCTGCAAGTTTGGTCAACCCCATGTAAGTTATGGGACAGTAACAGAACACTTTTGAAAACGTGTTTTTCAGCCCGAAATAAACGCGTTTTTTCAGACAACTGAATCCCCATGTAACAGCAAGGCTCAGAGGAGCCCACACACTCAGCTCTTAACCCCAGTGTGCAGAAAGGGTCAAAACGTGTTTTTCAGCAGAAATAAACATGTTTCTGCAAGTTTGGTCAACCCCATGTAAGTTATGGGGCAGTAACAGCACACTTTTCAAAACGTGTTTTTCAGCCCGAAATAAACGCGTTTTTTCAGACAACTGAATCCCCATGTAACAGCAAGGCTCAGAAGAGCCCACACACTCAGCTCTTAACCCCAGTGTGCAGAAAGGGTCACAACGTGTTTTTCAGCAGAAATAAACATGTTTCTGCAAGTTTGGTCAACCCCATGTAAGTTATGGGGCAGTAACAGCACACTTTTCAAAACGTGTTTTTCAGCCCGAAATAAACGCGTTTTTTCAGACAACTGAATCCCCATGTAACAGCAAGGCTCAGAGGAGCCCACACACTCAGCTCTTAACCCCAGTGTGCAGAAAGGGTCACAACGTGTTTTTCAGCAGAAATAAACATGTTTCTGCAAGTTTGGTCAACCCCATGTAAGTTATGGGACAGTAACAGAACACTTTTCAAAACGTGTTTTTCAGCCCGAAATAAACGCGTTTTTTCAGACAACTGAATCCCCATGTAACAGCAAGGCTCAGAGGAGCCCACACACTCAGCTCTTAACCCCAGTGTGCAGAAAGGGTCAAAACGTGTTTTTCAGCAGAAATAAACATGTTTCTGCAAGTTTGGTCAACCCCATGTAAGTTATGGGACAGTAACAGAACACTTTTCAAAACGTGTTTTTCAGCCCGAAATAAACGCGTTTTTTCAGACAACTGAATCCCCATGCAACAGCAAGGCTCAGAAGAGCCCACACACTCAGCTCTTAACCCCAGTGTGCAGAAAGGGTCAAAACGTGTTTTTCAGCAGAAATAAACATGTTTCTGCAAGTTTGGTCAACCCCATGTAAGTTATGGGGCAGTAACAGAACACTTTTCAAAACGTGTTTTTCAGCCCGAAATAAACGCGTTTTTTCAGACAACTGAATCCCCATGTAACAGCAAGGCTCAGAGGAGCCCACACACTCAGCTCTTAACCCCAGTGTGCAGAAAGGGTCACAACGTGTTTTTCAGCAGAAATAAACATGTTTCTGCAAGTTTGGTCAACCCCATGTAAGTTATGGGACAGTAACAGAACACTTTTGAAAACGTGTTTTTCAGCCCGAAATAAACGCGTTTTTTCAGACAACTGAATCCCCATGTAACAGCAAGGCTCAGAGGAGCCCACACACTCAGCTCTTAACCCCAGTGTGCAGAAAGGGTCAAAACGTGTTTTTCAGCAGAAATAAACATGTTTCTGCAAGTTTGGTCAACCCCATGTAAGTTATGGGGCAGTAACAGCACACTTTTCAAAACGTGTTTTTCAGCCCGAAATAAACGCGTTTTTTCAGACAACTGAATCCCCATGTAACAGCAAGGCTCAGAAGAGCCCACACACTCAGCTCTTAACCCCAGTGTGCAGAAAGGGTCACAACGTGTTTTTCAGCAGAAATAAACATGTTTCTGCAAGTTTGGTCAACCCCATGTAAGTTATGGGGCAGTAACAGCACACTTTTCAAAACGTGTTTTTCAGCCCGAAATAAACGCGTTTTTTCAGACAACTGAATCCCCATGTAACAGCAAGGCTCAGAGGAGCCCACACACTCAGCTCTTAACCCCATTGTGCAGAAAGGGTCACAACGTGTTTTTCAGCAGAAATAAACATGTTTCTGCAAGTTTGGTCAACCCCATGTAAGTTATGGGACAGTAACAGAACACTTTTCAAAACGTGTTTTTCAGCCCGAAATAAACGCGTTTTTTCAGACAACTGAATCCCCATGTAACAGCAAGGCTCAGAGGAGCCCACACACTCAGCTCTTAACCCCAGTGTGCAGAAAGGGTCAAAACGTGTTTTTCAGCAGAAATAAACATGTTTCTGCAAGTTTGGTCAACCCCATGTAAGTTATGGGACAGTAACAGAACACTTTTCAAAACGTGTTTTTCAGCCCGAAATAAACGCGTTTTTTCAGACAACTGAATCCCCATGCAACAGCAAGGCTCAGAAGAGCCCACACACTCAGCTCTTAACCCCAGTGTGCAGAAAGGGTCAAAACGTGTTTTTCAGCAGAAATAAACATGTTTCTGCAAGTTTGGTCAACCCCATGTAAGTTATGGGGCAGTAACAGAACACTTTTCAAAACGTGTTTTTCAGCCCGAAATAAACGCGTTTTTTCAGACAACTGAATCCCCATGTAACAGCAAGGCTCAGAGGAGCCCACACACTCAGCTCTTAACCCCAGTGTGCAGAAAGGGTCAAAACGTGTTTTTCAGCAGAAATAAACATGTTTCTGCAAGTTTGGTCAACCCCATGTAAGTTATGGGGCAGTAACAGAACACTTTTCAAAACGTGTTTTTCAGCCCGAAATAAACGCGTTTTTTCAGACAACTGAATCCCCATGTAACAGCAAGGCTCAGAGGAGCCCACACACTCAGCTCTTAACCCCAGTGTGCAGAAAGGGTCAAAACGTGTTTTTCAGCAGAAATAAACATGTTTCTGCAAGTTTGGTCAACCCCATGTAAGTTATGGGGCAGTAACAGAACACTTTTCAAAACGTGTTTTTCAGCCCGAAATAAACGCGTTTTTTCAGACAACTGAATCCCCATGTAACAGCAAGGCTCAGAGGAGCCCACACACTCAGCTCTTAACCCCAGTGTGCAGAAAGGGTCACAACGTGTTTTTCAGCAGAAATAAACATGTTTCTGCAAGTTTGGTCAACCCCATGTAAGTTATGGGACAGTAACAGAACACTTTTGAAAACGTGTTTTTCAGCCCGAAATAAACGCGTTTTTTCAGACAACTGAATCCCCATGTAACAGCAAGGCTCAGAGGAGCCCACACACTCAGCTCTTAACCCCAGTGTGCAGAAAGGGTCAAAACGTGTTTTTCAGCAGAAATAAACGTTTCTGCAAGTTTGGTCAACCCCATGTAAGTTATGGGGCAGTAACAGCACACTTTTCAAAACGTGTTTTTCAGCCCGAAATAAACGCGTTTTTTCAGACAACTGAATCCCCATGTAACAGCAAGGCTCAGAAGAGCCCACACACTCAGCTCTTAACCCCAGTGTGCAGAAAGGGTCACAACGTGTTTTTCAGCAGAAATAAACATGTTTCTGCAAGTTTGGTCAACCCCATGTAAGTTATGGGGCAGTAACAGCACACTTTTCAAAACGTGTTTTTCAGCCCGAAATAAACGCGTTTTTTCAGACAACTGAATCCCCATGTAACAGCAAGGCTCAGAGGAGCCCACACACTCAGCTCTTAACCCCAGTGTGCAGAAAGGGTCACAACGTGTTTTTCAGCAGAAATAAACATGTTTCTGCAAGTTTGGTCAACCCCATGTAAGTTATGGGACAGTAACAGAACACTTTTCAAAACGTGTTTTTCAGCCCGAAATAAACGCGTTTTTTCAGACAACTGAATCCCCATGTAACAGCAAGGCTCAGAGGAGCCCACACACTCAGCTCTTAACCCCAGTGTGCAGAAAGGGTCAAAACGTGTTTTTCAGCAGAAATAAACATGTTTCTGCAAGTTTGGTCAACCCCATGTAAGTTATGGGACAGTAACAGAACACTTTTCAAAACGTGTTTTTCAGCCCGAAATAAACGCGTTTTTTCAGACAACTGAATCCCCATGCAACAGCAAGGCTCAGAAGAGCCCACACACTCAGCTCTTAACCCCAGTGTGCAGAAAGGGTCAAAACGTGTTTTTCAGCAGAAATAAACATGTTTCTGCAAGTTTGGTCAACCCCATGTAAGTTATGGGGCAGTAACAGAACACTTTTCAAAACGTGTTTTTCAGCCCGAAATAAACGCGTTTTTTCAGACAACTGAATCCCCATGTAACAGCAAGGCTCAGAGGAGCCCACACACTCAGCTCTTAACCCCAGTGTGCAGAAAGGGTCAAAACGTGTTTTTCAGCAGAAATAAACATGTTTCTGCAAGTTTGGTCAACCCCATGTAAGTTATGGGGCAGTAACAGAACACTTTTCAAAACGTGTTTTTCAGCCCGAAATAAACGCGTTTTTTCAGACAACTGAATCCCCATGTAACAGCAAGGCTCAGAGGAGCCCACACACTCAGCTCTTAACCCCAGTGTGCAGAAAGGGTCAAAACGTGTTTTTCAGCAGAAATAAACATGTTTCTGCAAGTTTGGTCAACCCCATGTAAGTTATGGGGCAGTAACAGAACACTTTTCAAAACGTGTTTTTCAGCCCGAAATAAACGCGTTTTTTCAGACAACTGAATCCCCATGTAACAGCAAGGCTCAGAGGAGCCCACACACTCAGCTCTTAACCCCAGTGTGCAGAAAGGGTCACAACGTGTTTTTCAGCAGAAATAAACATGTTTCTGCAAGTTTGGTCAACCCCATGTAAGTTATGGGACAGTAACAGAACACTTTTCAAAACGTGTTTTTCAGCCCGAAATAAACGCGTTTTTTCAGACAACTGAATCCCCATGTAACAGCAAGGCTCAGAGGAGCCCACACACTCAGCTCTTAACCCCAGTGTGCAGAAAGGGTCAAAACGTGTTTTTCAGCAGAAATAAACATGTTTCTGCAAGTTTGGTCAACCCCATGTAAGTTATGGGGCAGTAACAGAACACTTTTCAAAACATGTTTTTCAGCCCGAAATAAACGCGTTTTTTCAGACAACTGAATCCCCATGTAACAGCAAGGCTCAGAGGAGCCCACACACTCAGCTCTTAACCCCAGTGTGCAGAAAGGGTCAAAACGTGTTTTTCAGCAGAAATAAACATGTTTCTGCAAGTTTGGTCAACCCCATGTAAGTTATGGGGCAGTAACAGAACACTTTTCAAAACGTGTTTTTCAGCCCGAAATAAACGCGTTTTTTCAGACAACTGAATCCCCATGTAACAGCAAGGCTCAGAGGAGCCCACACACTCAGCTCTTAACCCCAGTGTGCAGAAAGGGTCACAACGTGTTTTTCAGCAGAAATAAACATGTTTCTGCAAGTTTGGTCAACCCCATGTAAGTTATGGGACAGTAACAGAACACTTTTGAAAACGTGTTTTTCAGCCCGAAATAAACGCGTTTTTTCAGACAACTGAATCCCCATGTAACAGCAAGGCTCAGAGGAGCCCACACACTCAGCTCTTAACCCCAGTGTGCAGAAAGGGTCAAAACGTGTTTTTCAGCAGAAATAAACATGTTTCTGCAAGTTTGGTCAACCCCACGTAAGTTATGGGACAGTAACAGAACACTTTTCAAAACGTGTTTTTCAGCCCGAAATAAACGCGTTTTTTCAGACAACTGAATCCCCATGTAACAGCAAGGCTCAGAGGAGCCCACACACTCAGCTCTTAACCCCAGTGTGCAGAAAGGGTCAAAACGTGTTTTTCAGCAGAAATAAACATGTTTCTGCAAGTTTGGTCAACCCCATGTAAGTTATGGGGCAGTAACAGAACACTTTTCAAAACGTGTTTTTCAGCCCGAAATAAACGCGTTTTTTCAGACAACTGAATCCCCATGTAACAGCAAGGCTCAGAGGAGCCCACACACTCAGCTCTTAACCCCAGTGTGCAGAAAGGGTCACAACGTGTTTTTCAGCAGAAATAAACATGTTTCTGCAAGTTTGGTCAACCCCATGTAAGTTATGGGACAGTAACAGAACACTTTTCAAAACGTGTTTTTCAGCCCGAAATAAACGCGTTTTTTCAGACATCTGAATCCCCATGTAACAGCAAGGCTCAGAGGAGCCCACACACTCAGCTCTTAACCCCAGTGTGCAGAAAGGGTCAAAACGTGTTTTTCAGCAGAAATAAACATGTTTCTGCAAGTTTGGTCAACCCCATGTAAGTTATGGGGCAGTAACAGAAGACTTTTCAAAACGTGTTTTTCAGCCCGAAATAAACGCGTTTTTTCAGACAACTGAATCCCCATGTAACAGCAAGGCTCAGAGGAGCCCACACACTCAGCTCTTAACCCCATTGTGCAGAAAGGGTCACAACGTGTTTTTCAGCAGAAATAAACATGTTTCTGCAAGTTTGGTCAACCCCATGTAAGTTATGGGACAGTAACAGAACACTTTTCAAAACGTGTTTTTCAGCCCGAAATAAACGCGTTTTTTCAGACAACTGAATCCCCATGTAACAGCAAGGCTCAGAGGAGCCCACACACTCAGATCTTAACCCCAGTGTGCAGAAAGGGTCAAAACGTGTTTTTCAGCAGAAATAAACATGTTTCTGCAAGTTTGGTCAACCCCATGTAAGTTATGGGGCAGTAACAGAACACTTTTCAAAACGTGTTTTTCAGCCCGAAATAAACGCGTTTTTTCAGACAACTGAATCCCCATGTAACAGCAAGGCTCAGAGGAGCCCACACACTCAGCTCTTAACCCCAGTGTGCAGAAAAGGTCAAAACGTGTTTTTCAGCAGAAATAAACATGTTTCTGCAAGTTTGGTCAACCCCATGTAAGTTATGGGGCAGTAACAGAACACTTTTCAAAACGTGTTTTTCAGCCCGAAATAAACGCGTTTTTTCAGACAACTGAATCCCCATGTAACAGCAAGGCTCAGAGGAGCCCACACACTCAGCTCTTAACCCCAGTGTGCAGAAAGGGTCAAAACGTGTTTTTCAGCAGAAATAAACATGTTTCTGCAAGTTTGGTCAACCCCATGTAAGTTATGGGATAGTAACAGAACACTTTTCAAAACGTGTTTTTCAGCCCGAAATAAACGCTTTTTTTCAGACAACTGAATCCCCATGCAACAGCAAGGCTCAGAAGAGCCCACACACTCAGCTCTTAACCCCAGTGTGCAGAAAGAGTCAAAACGTGTTTTTCAGCAGAAATAAACATGTTTCTGCAAGTTTGGTCAACCCCATGTAAGTTATGGGGCAGTAACAGAACACTTTTCAAAACGTGTTTTTCAGCCCGAAATAAACACGTTTTTTCAGACAACTGAATCCCCATGCAACAGCAAGGCTCAGAAGAGCCCACACACTCAGCTCTTAACCCCAGTGTGCAGAAAGAGTCAAAACGTGTTTTTCAGCAGAAATAAACATGTTTCTGCAAGTTTGGTCAACCCCATGTAAGTTATGGGGCAGTAACAGCACACTTTTCAAAACGTGTTTTTCAGCCCGAAATAAACGCGTTTTTTCAGACAACTGAATCCCCATGTAACAGCAAGGCTCAGAGGAGCCCACACACTCAGCTCTTAACCCCAGTGTGCAGAAAGGGTCAAAACGTGTTTTTCAGCAGAAATAAACATGTTTCTGCAAGTTTGGTCAACCCCATGTAAGTTATGGGGCAGTAACAGAACACTTTTCAAAACGTGTTTTTCAGCCCGAAATAAACGCGTTTTTTCAGACAACTGAATCCCCATGTAACAGCAAGGCTCAGAGGAGCCCACACACTCAGCTCTTAACCCCAGTGTGCAGAAAGGGTCACAACGTGTTTTTCAGCAGAAATAAACATGTTTCTGCAAGTTTGGTCAACCCCATGTAAGTTATGGGACAGTAACAGAACACTTTTGAAAACGTGTTTTTCAGCCCGAAATAAACGCGTTTTTTCAGACAACTGAATCCCCATGTAACAGCAAGGCTCAGAGGAGCCCACACACTCAGCTCTTAACCCCAGTGTGCAGAAAGGGTCAAAACGTGTTTTTCAGCAGAAATAAACATGTTTCTGCAAGTTTGGTCAACCCCATGTAAGTTATGGGGCAGTAACAGCACACTTTTCAAAACGTGTTTTTCAGCCCGAAATAAACGCGTTTTTTCAGACAACTGAATCCCCATGTAACAGCAAGGCTCAGAAGAGCCCACACACTCAGCTCTTAACCCCAGTGTGCAGAAAGGGTCACAACGTGTTTTTCAGCAGAAATAAACATGTTTCTGCAAGTTTGGTCAACCCCATGTAAGTTATGGGGCAGTAACAGCACACTTTTCAAAACGTGTTTTTCAGCCCGAAATAAACGCGTTTTTTCAGACAACTGAATCCCCATGTAACAGCAAGGCTCAGAGGAGCCCACACACTCAGCTCTTAACCCCAGTGTGCAGAAAGGGTCACAACGTGTTTTTCAGCAGAAATAAACATGTTTCTGCAAGTTTGGTCAACCCCATGTAAGTTATGGGACAGTAACAGAACACTTTTCAAAACGTGTTTTTCAGCCCGAAATAAACGCGTTTTTTCAGACAACTGAATCCCCATGTAACAGCAAGGCTCAGAGGAGCCCACACACTCAGCTCTTAACCCCAGTGTGCAGAAAGGGTCAAAACGTGTTTTTCAGCAGAAATAAACATGTTTCTGCAAGTTTGGTCAACCCCATGTAAGTTATGGGACAGTAACAGAACACTTTTCAAAACGTGTTTTTCAGCCCGAAATAAACGCGTTTTTTCAGACAACTGAATCCCCATGCAACAGCAAGGCTCAGAAGAGCCCACACACTCAGCTCTTAACCCCAGTGTGCAGAAAGGGTCAAAACGTGTTTTTCAGCAGAAATAAACATGTTTCTGCAAGTTTGGTCAACCCCATGTAAGTTATGGGGCAGTAACAGAACACTTTTCAAAACGTGTTTTTCAGCCCGAAATAAACGCGTTTTTTCAGACAACTGAATCCCCATGTAACAGCAAGGCTCAGAGGAGCCCACACACTCAGCTCTTAACCCCAGTGTGCAGAAAGGGTCAAAACGTGTTTTTCAGCAGAAATAAACATGTTTCTGCAAGTTTGGTCAACCCCATGTAAGTTATGGGGCAGTAACAGAACACTTTTCAAAACGTGTTTTTCAGCCCGAAATAAACGCGTTTTTTCAGACAACTGAATCCCCATGTAACAGCAAGGCTCAGAGGAGCCCACACACTCAGCTCTTAACCCCAGTGTGCAGAAAGGGTCAAAACGTGTTTTTCAGCAGAAATAAACATGTTTCTGCAAGTTTGGTCAACCCCATGTAAGTTATGGGGCAGTAACAGAACACTTTTCAAAACGTGTTTTTCAGCCCGAAATAAACGCGTTTTTTCAGACAACTGAATCCCCATGTAACAGCAAGGCTCAGAGGAGCCCACACACTCAGCTCTTAACCCCAGTGTGCAGAAAGGGTCACAACGTGTTTTTCAGCAGAAATAAACATGTTTCTGCAAGTTTGGTCAACCCCATGTAAGTTATGGGACAGTAACAGAACACTTTTGAAAACGTGTTTTTCAGCCCGAAATAAACGCGTTTTTTCAGACAACTGAATCCCCATGTAACAGCAAGGCTCAGAGGAGCCCACACACTCAGCTCTTAACCCCAGTGTGCAGAAAGGGTCAAAACGTGTTTTTCAGCAGAAATAAACATGTTTCTGCAAGTTTGGTCAACCCCATGTAAGTTATGGGGCAGTAACAGCACACTTTTCAAAACGTGTTTTTCAGCCCGAAATAAACGCGTTTTTTCAGACAACTGAATCCCCATGTAACAGCAAGGCTCAGAAGAGCCCACACACTCAGCTCTTAACCCCAGTGTGCAGAAAGGGTCACAACGTGTTTTTCAGCAGAAATAAACATGTTTCTGCAAGTTTGGTCAACCCCATGTAAGTTATGGGGCAGTAACAGCACACTTTTCAAAACGTGTTTTTCAGCCCGAAATAAACGCGTTTTTTCAGACAACTGAATCCCCATGTAACAGCAAGGCTCAGAGGAGCCCACACACTCAGCTCTTAACCCCAGTGTGCAGAAAGGGTCACAACGTGTTTTTCAGCAGAAATAAACATGTTTCTGCAAGTTTGGTCAACCCCATGTAAGTTATGGGACAGTAACAGAACACTTTTCAAAACGTGTTTTTCAGC
Organism: Lepisosteus platostomus; assembly: GCF_059453375.1. NCBI lineage: Eukaryota > Metazoa > Chordata > Actinopteri > Semionotiformes > Lepisosteidae > Lepisosteus > Lepisosteus platostomus. The sequence continues at coordinate 23,717,741 of NC_142623.1, forward strand.
CCGAAATAAACGCGTTTTTTCAGACAACTGAATCCCCATGCAACAGCAAGGCTCAGAAGAGCCCACACACTCAGCTCTTAACCCCAGTGTGCAGAAAGGGTCAAAACGTGTTTTTCAGCAGAAATAAACATGTTTCTGCAAGTTTGGTCAACCCCATGTAAGTTATGGGGCAGTAACAGAACACTTTTCAAAACGTGTTTTTCAGCCCGAAATAAACGCGTTTTTTCAGACAACTGAATCCCCATGTAACAGCAAGGCTCAGAGGAGCCCACACACTCAGCTCTTAACCCCAGTGTGCAGAAAGGGTCACAACGTGTTTTTCAGCAGAAATAAACATGTTTCTGCAAGTTTGGTCAACCCCATGTAAGTTATGGGACAGTAACAGAACACTTTTGAAAACGTGTTTTTCAGCCCGAAATAAACGCGTTTTTTCAGACAACTGAATCCCCATGTAACAGCAAGGCTCAGAGGAGCCCACACACTCAGCTCTTAACCCCAGTGTGCAGAAAGGGTCAAAACGTGTTTTTCAGCAGAAATAAACATGTTTCTGCAAGTTTGGTCAACCCCATGTAAGTTATGGGGCAGTAACAGCACACTTTTCAAAACGTGTTTTTCAGCCCGAAATAAACGCGTTTTTTCAGACAACTGAATCCCCATGTAACAGCAAGGCTCAGAAGAGCCCACACACTCAGCTCTTAACCCCAGTGTGCAGAAAGGGTCACAACGTGTTTTTCAGCAGAAATAAACATGTTTCTGCAAGTTTGGTCAACCCCATGTAAGTTATGGGGCAGTAACAGCACACTTTTCAAAACGTGTTTTTCAGCCCGAAATAAACGCGTTTTTTCAGACAACTGAATCCCCATGTAACAGCAAGGCTCAGAGGAGCCCACACACTCAGCTCTTAACCCCATTGTGCAGAAAGGGTCACAACGTGTTTTTCAGCAGAAATAAACATGTTTCTGCAAGTTTGGTCAACCCCATGTAAGTTATGGGACAGTAACAGAACACTTTTCAAAACGTGTTTTTCAGCCCGAAATAAACGCGTTTTTTCAGACAACTGAATCCCCATGTAACAGCAAGGCTCAGAGGAGCCCACACACTCAGCTCTTAACCCCAGTGTGCAGAAAGGGTCAAAACGTGTTTTTCAGCAGAAATAAACATGTTTCTGCAAGTTTGGTCAACCCCATGTAAGTTATGGGACAGTAACAGAACACTTTTCAAAACGTGTTTTTCAGCCCGAAATAAACGCGTTTTTTCAGACAACTGAATCCCCATGCAACAGCAAGGCTCAGAAGAGCCCACACACTCAGCTCTTAACCCCAGTGTGCAGAAAGGGTCAAAACGTGTTTTTCAGCAGAAATAAACATGTTTCTGCAAGTTTGGTCAACCCCATGTAAGTTATGGGGCAGTAACAGAACACTTTTCAAAACGTGTTTTTCAGCCCGAAATAAACGCGTTTTTTCAGACAACTGAATCCCCATGTAACAGCAAGGCTCAGAGGAGCCCACACACTCAGCTCTTAACCCCAGTGTGCAGAAAGGGTCAAAACGTGTTTTTCAGCAGAAATAAACATGTTTCTGCAAGTTTGGTCAACCCCATGTAAGTTATGGGGCAGTAACAGAACACTTTTCAAAACGTGTTTTTCAGCCCGAAATAAACGCGTTTTTTCAGACAACTGAATCCCCATGTAACAGCAAGGCTCAGAGGAGCCCACACACTCAGCTCTTAACCCCAGTGTGCAGAAAGGGTCAAAACGTGTTTTTCAGCAGAAATAAACATGTTTCTGCAAGTTTGGTCAACCCCATGTAAGTTATGGGGCAGTAACAGAACACTTTTCAAAACGTGTTTTTCAGCCCGAAATAAACGCGTTTTTTCAGACAACTGAATCCCCATGTAACAGCAAGGCTCAGAGGAGCCCACACACTCAGCTCTTAACCCCAGTGTGCAGAAAGGGTCACAACGTGTTTTTCAGCAGAAATAAACATGTTTCTGCAAGTTTGGTCAACCCCATGTAAGTTATGGGACAGTAACAGAACACTTTTGAAAACGTGTTTTTCAGCCCGAAATAAACGCGTTTTTTCAGACAACTGAATCCCCATGTAACAGCAAGGCTCAGAGGAGCCCACACACTCAGCTCTTAACCCCAGTGTGCAGAAAGGGTCAAAACGTGTTTTTCAGCAGAAATAAACATGTTTCTGCAAGTTTGGTCAACCCCATGTAAGTTATGGGGCAGTAACAGCACACTTTTCAAAACGTGTTTTTCAGCCCGAAATAAACGCGTTTTTTCAGACAACTGAATCCCCATGTAACAGCAAGGCTCAGAAGAGCCCACACACTCAGCTCTTAACCCCAGTGTGCAGAAAGGGTCACAACGTGTTTTTCAGCAGAAATAAACATGTTTCTGCAAGTTTGGTCAACCCCATGTAAGTTATGGGGCAGTAACAGCACACTTTTCAAAACGTGTTTTTCAGCCCGAAATAAACGCGTTTTTTCAGACAACTGAATCCCCATGTAACAGCAAGGCTCAGAGGAGCCCACACACTCAGCTCTTAACCCCAGTGTGCAGAAAGGGTCACAACGTGTTTTTCAGCAGAAATAAACATGTTTCTGCAAGTTTGGTCAACCCCATGTAAGTTATGGGACAGTAACAGAACACTTTTCAAAACGTGTTTTTCAGCCCGAAATAAACGCGTTTTTTCAGACAACTGAATCCCCATGTAACAGCAAGGCTCAGAGGAGCCCACACACTCAGCTCTTAACCCCAGTGTGCAGAAAGGGTCAAAACGTGTTTTTCAGCAGAAATAAACATGTTTCTGCAAGTTTGGTCAACCCCATGTAAGTTATGGGACAGTAACAGAACACTTTTCAAAACGTGTTTTTCAGCCCGAAATAAACGCGTTTTTTCAGACAACTGAATCCCCATGCAACAGCAAGGCTCAGAAGAGCCCACACACTCAGCTCTTAACCCCAGTGTGCAGAAAGGGTCAAAACGTGTTTTTCAGCAGAAATAAACATGTTTCTGCAAGTTTGGTCAACCCCATGTAAGTTATGGGGCAGTAACAGAACACTTTTCAAAACGTGTTTTTCAGCCCGAAATAAACGCGTTTTTTCAGACAACTGAATCCCCATGTAACAGCAAGGCTCAGAGGAGCCCACACACTCAGCTCTTAACCCCAGTGTGCAGAAAGGGTCAAAACGTGTTTTTCAGCAGAAATAAACATGTTTCTGCAAGTTTGGTCAACCCCATGTAAGTTATGGGGCAGTAACAGAACACTTTTCAAAACGTGTTTTTCAGCCCGAAATAAACGCGTTTTTTCAGACAACTGAATCCCCATGTAACAGCAAGGCTCAGAGGAGCCCACACACTCAGCTCTTAACCCCAGTGTGCAGAAAGGGTCAAAACGTGTTTTTCAGCAGAAATAAACATGTTTCTGCAAGTTTGGTCAACCCCATGTAAGTTATGGGGCAGTAACAGAACACTTTTCAAAACGTGTTTTTCAGCCCGAAATAAACGCGTTTTTTCAGACAACTGAATCCCCATGTAACAGCAAGGCTCAGAGGAGCCCACACACTCAGCTCTTAACCCCAGTGTGCAGAAAGGGTCACAACGTGTTTTTCAGCAGAAATAAACATGTTTCTGCAAGTTTGGTCAACCCCATGTAAGTTATGGGACAGTAACAGAACACTTTTCAAAACGTGTTTTTCAGCCCGAAATAAACGCGTTTTTTCAGACAACTGAATCCCCATGTAACAGCAAGGCTCAGAGGAGCCCACACACTCAGCTCTTAACCCCAGTGTGCAGAAAGGGTCAAAACGTGTTTTTCAGCAGAAATAAACATGTTTCTGCAAGTTTGGTCAACCCCATGTAAGTTATGGGGCAGTAACAGAACACTTTTCAAAACGTGTTTTTCAGCCCGAAATAAACGCGTTTTTTCAGACAACTGAATCCCCATGTAACAGCAAGGCTCAGAGGAGCCCACACACTCAGCTCTTAACCCCAGTGTGCAGAAAGGGTCAAAACGTGTTTTTCAGCAGAAATAAACATGTTTCTGCAAGTTTGGTCAACCCCATGTAAGTTATGGGGCAGTAACAGAACACTTTTCAAAACGTGTTTTTCAGCCCGAAATAAACGCGTTTTTTCAGACAACTGAATCCCCATGTAACAGCAAGGCTCAGAGGAGCCCACACACTCAGCTCTTAACCCCAGTGTGCAGAAAGGGTCACAACGTGTTTTTCAGCAGAAATAAACATGTTTCTGCAAGTTTGGTCAACCCCATGTAAGTTATGGGACAGTAACAGAACACTTTTGAAAACGTGTTTTTCAGCCCGAAATAAACGCGTTTTTTCAGACAACTGAATCCCCATGTAACAGCAAGGCTCAGAGGAGCCCACACACTCAGCTCTTAACCCCAGTGTGCAGAAAGGGTCAAAACGTGTTTTTCAGCAGAAATAAACATGTTTCTGCAAGTTTGGTCAACCCCATGTAAGTTATGGGGCAGTAACAGCACACTTTTCAAAACGTGTTTTTCAGCCCGAAATAAACGCGTTTTTTCAGACAACTGAATCCCCATGTAACAGCAAGGCTCAGAAGAGCCCACACACTCAGCTCTTAACCCCAGTGTGCAGAAAGGGTCACAACGTGTTTTTCAGCAGAAATAAACATGTTTCTGCAAGTTTGGTCAACCCCATGTAAGTTATGGGGCAGTAACAGCACACTTTTCAAAACGTGTTTTTCAGCCCGAAATAAACGCGTTTTTTCAGACAACTGAATCCCCATGTAACAGCAAGGCTCAGAGGAGCCCACACACTCAGCTCTTAACCCCAGTGTGCAGAAAGGGTCAAAACGTGTTTTTCAGCAGAAATAAACATGTTTCTGCAAGTTTGGTCAACCCCATGTAAGTTATGGGACAGTAACAGAACACTTTTCAAAACGTGTTTTTCAGCCCGAAATAAACGCGTTTTTTCAGACAACTGAATCCCCATGCAACAGCAAGGCTCAGAAGAGCCCACACACTCAGCTCTTAACCCCAGTGTGCAGAAAGGGTCAAAACGTGTTTTTCAGCAGAAATAAACATGTTTCTGCAAGTTTGGTCAACCCCATGTAAGTTATGGGGCAGTAACAGAACACTTTTCAAAACGTGTTTTTCAGCCCGAAATAAACGCGTTTTTTCAGACAACTGAATCCCCATGTAACAGCAAGGCTCAGAGGAGCCCACACACTCAGCTCTTAACCCCAGTGTGCAGAAAGGGTCAAAACGTGTTTTTCAGCAGAAATAAACATGTTTCTGCAAGTTTGGTCAACCCCATGTAAGTTATGGGGCAGTAACAGAACACTTTTCAAAACGTGTTTTTCAGCCCGAAATAAACGCGTTTTTTCAGACAACTGAATCCCCATGTAACAGCAAGGCTCAGAGGAGCCCACACACTCAGCTCTTAACCCCAGTGTGCAGAAAGGGTCAAAACGTGTTTTTCAGCAGAAATAAACATGTTTCTGCAAGTTTGGTCAACCCCATGTAAGTTATGGGGCAGTAACAGAACACTTTTCAAAACGTGTTTTTCAGCCCGAAATAAACGCGTTTTTTCAGACAACTGAATCCCCATGTAACAGCAAGGCTCAGAGGAGCCCACACACTCAGCTCTTAACCCCAGTGTGCAGAAAGGGTCACAACGTGTTTTTCAGCAGAAATAAACATGTTTCTGCAAGTTTGGTCAACCCCATGTAAGTTATGGGACAGTAACAGAACACTTTTGAAAACGTGTTTTTCAGCCCGAAATAAACGCGTTTTTTCAGACAACTGAATCCCCATGTAACAGCAAGGCTCAGAGGAGCCCACACACTCAGCTCTTAACCCCAGTGTGCAGAAAGGGTCAAAACGTGTTTTTCAGCAGAAATAAACATGTTTCTGCAAGTTTGGTCAACCCCATGTAAGTTATGGGGCAGTAACAGCACACTTTTCAAAACGTGTTTTTCAGCCCGAAATAAACGCGTTTTTTCAGACAACTGAATCCCCATGTAACAGCAAGGCTCAGAAGAGCCCACACACTCAGCTCTTAACCCCAGTGTGCAGAAAGGGTCACAACGTGTTTTTCAGCAGAAATAAACATGTTTCTGCAAGTTTGGTCAACCCCATGTAAGTTATGGGGCAGTAACAGCACACTTTTCAAAACGTGTTTTTCAGCCCGAAATAAACGCGTTTTTTCAGACAACTGAATCCCCATGTAACAGCAAGGCTCAGAGGAGCCCACACACTCAGCTCTTAACCCCAGTGTGCAGAAAGGGTCAAAACGTGTTTTTCAGCAGAAATAAACATGTTTCTGCAAGTTTGGTCAACCCCATGTAAGTTATGGGACAGTAACAGAACACTTTTCAAAACGTGTTTTTCAGCCCGAAATAAACGCGTTTTTTCAGACAACTGAATCCCCATGCAACAGCAAGGCTCAGAAGAGCCCACACACTCAGCTCTTAACCCCAGTGTGCAGAAAGGGTCAAAACGTGTTTTTCAGCAGAAATAAACATGTTTCTGCAAGTTTGGTCAACCCCATGTAAGTTATGGGGCAGTAACAGAACACTTTTCAAAACGTGTTTTTCAGCCCGAAATAAACGCGTTTTTTCAGACAACTGAATCCCCATGTAACAGCAAGGCTCAGAGGAGCCCACACACTCAGCTCTTAACCCCAGTGTGCAGAAAGGGTCAAAACGTGTTTTTCAGCAGAAATAAACATGTTTCTGCAAGTTTGGTCAACCCCATGTAAGTTATGGGGCAGTAACAGAACACTTTTCAAAACGTGTTTTTCAGCCCGAAATAAACGCGTTTTTTCAGACAACTGAATCCCCATGTAACAGCAAGGCTCAGAGGAGCCCACACACTCAGCTCTTAACCCCAGTGTGCAGAAAGGGTCAAAACGTGTTTTTCAGCAGAAATAAACATGTTTCTGCAAGTTTGGTCAACCCCATGTAAGTTATGGGGCAGTAACAGAACACTTTTCAAAACGTGTTTTTCAGCCCGAAATAAACGCGTTTTTTCAGACAACTGAATCCCCATGTAACAGCAAGGCTCAGAGGAGCCCACACACTCAGCTCTTAACCCCAGTGTGCAGAAAGGGTCACAACGTGTTTTTCAGCAGAAATAAACATGTTTCTGCAAGTTTGGTCAACCCCATGTAAGTTATGGGACAGTAACAGAACACTTTTGAAAACGTGTTTTTCAGCCCGAAATAAACGCGTTTTTTCAGACAACTGAATCCCCATGTAACAGCAAGGCTCAGAGGAGCCCACACACTCAGCTCTTAACCCCAGTGTGCAGAAAGGGTCAAAACGTGTTTTTCAGCAGAAATAAACATGTTTCTGCAAGTTTGGTCAACCCCATGTAAGTTATGGGGCAGTAACAGCACACTTTTCAAAACGTGTTTTTCAGCCCGAAATAAACGCGTTTTTTCAGACAACTGAATCCCCATGTAACAGCAAGGCTCAGAAGAGCCCACACACTCAGCTCTTAACCCCAGTGTGCAGAAAGGGTCACAACGTGTTTTTCAGCAGAAATAAACATGTTTCTGCAAGTTTGGTCAACCCCATGTAAGTTATGGGACAGTAACAGAACACTTTTCAAAACGTGTTTTTCAGCCCGAAATAAACGCGTTTTTTCAGACAACTGAATCCCCATGTAACAGCAAGGCTCAGAGGAGCCCACACACTCAGCTCTTAACCCCAGTGTGCAGAAAGGGTCAAAACGTGTTTTTCAGCAGAAATAAACATGTTTCTGCAAGTTTGGTCAACCCCATGTAAGTTATGGGGCAGTAACAGAACACTTTTCAAAACGTGTTTTTCAGCCCGAAATAAACGCGTTTTTTCAGACAACTGAATCCCCATGTAACAGCAAGGCTCAGAGGAGCCCACACACTCAGCTCTTAACCCCAGTGTGCAGAAAGGGTCAAAACGTGTTTTTCAGCAGAAATAAACATGTTTCTGCAAGTTTGGTCAACCCCATGTAAGTTATGGGACAGTAACAGAACACTTTTCAAAACGTGTTTTTCAGCCCGAAATAAACGCGTTTTTTCAGACAACTGAATCCCCATGTAACAGCAAGGCTCAGAGGAGCCCACACACTCAGCTCTTAACCCCAGTGTGCAGAAAGGGTCAAAACATGTTTTTCAGCAGAAATAAACATGTTTCTGCAAGTTTGGTCAACCCCATGTAAGTTATGGGGCAGTAACAGAACACTTTTCAAAACGTGTTTTTCAGCCCGAAATAAACGCGTTTTTTCAGACAACTGAATCCCCATGTAACAGCAAGGCTCAGAGGAGCCCACACACTCAGCTCTTAACCCCAGTGTGCAGAAAGGGTCAAAACGTGTTTTTCAGCAGAAATAAACATGTTTCTGCAAGTTTGGTCAACCCCATGTAAGTTATGGGGCAGTAACAGAACACTTTTCAAAACGTGTTTTTCAGCCCAAAATAAACGCGTTTTTTCAGACAACTGAATCCCCATGTAACAGCAAGGCTCAGAGGAGCCCACACACTCAGCTCTTAACCCCAGTGTGCAGAAAGGGTCAAAACGTGTTTTTCAGCAGAAATAAACATGTTTCTGCAAGTTTGGTCAACCCCATGTAAGTTATGGGGCAGTAACAGAACACTTTTCAAAACGTGTTTTTCAGCCCGAAATAAACGCGTTTTTTCAGACAACTGAATCCCCATGTAACAGCAAGGCTCAGAGGAGCCCACACACTCAGCTCTTAACCCCAGTGTGCAGAAAGGGTCACAACGTGTTTTTCAGCAGAAATAAACATGTTTCTGCAAGTTTGGTCAACCCCATGTAAGTTATGGGACAGTAACAGAACACTTTTGAAAACGTGTTTTTCAGCCCGAAATAAACGCGTTTTTTCAGACAACTGAATCCCCATGTAACAGCAAGGCTCAGAGGAGCCCACACACTCAGCTCTTAACCCCAGTGTGCAGAAAGGGTCAAAACGTGTTTTTCAGCAGAAATAAACATGTTTCTGCAAGTTTGGTCAACCCCATGTAAGTTATGGGGCAGTAACAGCACACTTTTCAAAACGTGTTTTTCAGCCCGAAATAAACGCGTTTTTTCAGACAACTGAATCCCCATGTAACAGCAAGGCTCAGAAGAGCCCACACACTCAGCTCTTAACCCCAGTGTGCAGAAAGGGTCACAACGTGTTTTTCAGCAGAAATAAACATGTTTCTGCAAGTTTGGTCAACCCCATGTAAGTTATGGGACAGTAACAGAACACTTTTCAAAACGTGTTTTTCAGCCCGAAATAAACGCGTTTTTTCAGACAACTGAATCCCCATGTAACAGCAAGGCTCAGAGGAGCCCACACACTCAGCTCTTAACCCCAGTGTGCAGAAAGGGTCAAAACGTGTTTTTCAGCAGAAATAAACATGTTTCTGCAAGTTTGGTCAACCCCATGTAAGTTATGGGGCAGTAACTGAACACTTTTCAAAACGTGTTTTTCAGCCCGAAATAAACGCGTTTTTTCAGACAACTGAATCCCCATGTAACAGCAAGGCTCAGAGGAGCCCACACACTCAGCTCTTAACCCCAGTGTGCAGAAAGGGTCAAAACGTGTTTTTCAGCAGAAATAAACATGTTTCTGCAAGTTTGGTCAACCCCATGTAAGTTATGGGACAGTAACAGAACACTTTTCAAAACGTGTTTTATAGCCCGAAATAAACGCGTTTTTTCAGACAACTGAATCCCCATGTAACAGCAAGGCTCAGAGGAGCCCACACACTCAGCTCTTAACCCCAGTGTGCAGAAAGGGTCAAAACATGTTTTTCAGCAGAAATAAACATGTTTCTGCAAGTTTGGTCAACCCCATGTAAGTTATGGGGCAGTAACAGCACACTTTTCAAAACGTGTTTTTCAGCCCGAAATAAACGCGTTTTTTCAGTCAACTGAATCCCCATGTAACAGCAAGGCTCAGAGGAGCCCACACACTCAGCTCTTAACCCCAGTGTGCAGAAAGGGTCAAAACGTGTTTTTCAGCAGAAATAAACATGTTTCTGCAAGTTTGGTCAACCCCATGTAAGTTATGGGACAGTAACAGAACACTTTTCAAAACGTGTTTTTCAGCCCGAAATAAACGCGTTTTTTCAGACAACTGAATCCCCATGTAACAGCAAGGCTCAGAGGAGCCCACACACTCAGCTCTTAACCCCAGTGTGCAGAAAGGGTCAAAACGTGTTTTTCAGCAGAAATAAACATGTTTCTGCAAGTTTGGTCAACCCCATGTAAGTTATGGGGCAGTAACAGCACACTTTTCAAAACGTGTTTTTCAGCCCGAAATAAACGCGTTTTTTCAGACAACTGAATCCCCATGTAACAGCAAGGCTCAGAAGAGCCCACACACTCAGCTCTTAACCCCAGTGTGCAGAAAGGGTAAAAACGTGTTTTTCAGCAGAAATAAACATGTTTCTGCAAGTTTGGTCAACCCCATGTAAGTTATGGGGCAGTAACAGCACACTTTTCAAAACGTGTTTTTCAGCCCGAAATAAACGCGTTTTTTCAGACAACTGAATCCCCATGTAACAGCAAGGCTCAGAAGAGCCCACACACTCAGCTCTTAACCCCAGTGTGCAGAAAGGGTAAAAACGTGTTTTTCAGCAGAAATAAACATGTTTCTGCAAGTTTGGTCAACCCCATGTAAGTTATGGGGCAGTAACAGCACACTTTTCAAAACGTGTTTTTCAGCCCGAAATAAACGCGTTTTTTCAGACAACTGAATCCCCATGTAACAGCAAGGCTCAGAGGAGCCCACACACTCAGCTCTTAACCCCAGTGTGCAGAAAGGGTCAAAACGTGTTTTTCAGCAGAAATAAACATGTTTCTGCAAGTTTGGTCAACCCCATGTAAGTTATGGGGCAGTAACAGAACACTTTTCAAAACGTGTTTTTCAGCCCGAAATAAACGCGTTTTTTCAGACAACTGAATCCCCATGTAACAGCAAGGCTCAGAGGAGCCCACACACTCAGCTCTTAACCCCAGTGTGCAGAAAGGGTCACAACGTGTTTTTCAGCAGAAATAAACATGTTTCTGCAAGTTTGGTCAACCCCATGTAAGTTATGGGGCAGTAACAGAACACTTTTCAAAACGTGTTTTTCAGCCCGAAATAAACGCGTTTTTTCAGACAACTGAATCCCCATGTAACAGCAAGGCTCAGAGGAGCCCACACACTCAGCTCTTAACCCCAGTGTGCAGAAAGGGTCAAAACGTGTTTTTCAGCAGAAATAAACATGTTTCTGCAAGTTTGGTCAACCCCATGTAAGTTACGGGGCAGTAACAGAACACTTTTCAAAACGTGTTTTTCAGCCCGAAATAAACGCGTTTTTTCAGACAACTGAATCCCCATGTAACAGCAAGGCTCAGAGGAGCCCACACACTCAGCTCTTAACCCCAGTGTGCAGAAAGGGTCAAAACGTGTTTTTCAGCAGAAATAAACATGTTTCTGCAAGTTTGGTCAACCCCATGTAAGTTATGGGGCAGTAACAGCACACTTTTCAAAACGTGTTTTTCAGCCCGAAATAAACGCGTTTTTTCAGACAACTGAATCCCCATGTAACAGCAAGGCTCAGAAGAGCCCACACACTCAGCTCTTAACCCCAGTGTGCAGAAAGGGTAAAAACGTGTTTTTCAGCAGAAATAAACATGTTTCTGCAAGTTTGGTCAACCCCATGTAAGTTATGGGGCAGTAACAGCACACTTTTCAAAACGTGTTTTTCAGCCCGAAATAAACGCGTTTTTTCAGACAACTGAATCCCCATGTAACAGCAAGGCTCAGAGGAGCCCACACACTCAGCTCTTAACCCCAGTGTGCAGAAAGGGTCACAACGTGTTTTTCAGCAGAAATAAACATGTTTCTGCAAGTTTGGTCAACCCCATGTAAGTTATGGGACAGTAACAGAACACTTTTCAAAACGTGTTTTTCAGCCCGAAATAAACGCGTTTCTTCAGACAACTGAATCCCCATGTAACAGCAAGGCTCAGAGGAGCCCACACACTCAGATCTTAACCCCAGTGTGCAGAAAGGGTCAAAACGTGTTTTTCAGCAGAAATAAACATGTTTCTGCAAGTTTGGTCAACCCCATGTAAGTTATGGGACAGTAACAGAACACTTTTCAAAACGTGTTTTTCAGCCCGAAATAAACGCTTTTTTTCAGACAACTGAATCCCCATGCAACAGCAAGGCTCAGAAGAGCCCACACACTCAGCTCTTAACCCCAGTGTGCAGAAAGAGTCAAAACGTGTTTTTCAGCAGAAATAAACATGTTTCTGCAAGTTTGGTCAACCCCATGTAAGTTATGGGGCAGTAACAGAACACTTTTCAAAACGTGTTTTTCAGCCCGAAATAAACGCGTTTTTTCAGACAACTGAATCCCCATGCAACAGCAAGGCTCAGAAGAGCCCACACACTCAGCTCTTAACCCCAGTGTGCAGAAAGAGTCAAAACGTGTTTTTCAGCAGAAATAAACATGTTTCTGCAAGTTTGGTCAACCCCATGTAAGTTATGGGGCAGTAACAGCACACTTTTCAAAACGTGTTTTTCAGCCCGAAATAAACGCGTTTTTTCAGACAACTGAATCCCCATGTAACAGCAAGGCTCAGAGGAGCCCACACACTCAGCTCTTAACCCCAGTGTGCAGAAAGGGTCAAAACGTGTTTTTCAGCAGAAATAAACATGTTTCTGCAAGTTTGGTCAACCCCATGTAAGTTATGGGGCAGTAACAGAACACTTTTCAGAACGTGTTTTTCAGCCCGAAATAAACGCGTTTTTTCAGACAACTGAATCCCCATGTAACAGCAAGGCTCAGAGGAGCCCACACACTCAGCTCTTAACCCCAGTGTGCAGAAAGGGTCACAACGTGTTTTTCAGCAGAAATAAACATGTTTCTGCAAGTTTGGTCAACCCCATGTAAGTTATGGGACAGTAACAGAACACTTTTCAAAACGTGTTTTTCAGCCCGAAATAAACGCGTTTTTTCAGACAACTGAATCCCCATGTAACAGCAAGGCTCAGAGGAGCCCACACACTCAGCTCTTAACCCCAGTGTGCAGAAAGGGTCAAAACGTGTTTTTCAGCAGAAATAAACATGTTTCTGCAAGTTTGGTCAACCCCATGTAAGTTATGGGGCAGTAACAGCACACCTTTCAAAACGTGTTTTTCAGCCCGAAATAAACGCGTTTTTTCAGACAACTGAATCCCCATGTAACAGCAAGGCTCAGAAGAGCCCACACACTCAGCTCTTAACCCCAGTGTGCAGAAAGGGTAAAAACGTGTTTTTCAGCAGAAATAAACATGTTTCTGCAAGTTTGGTCAACCCCATGTAACTTATGGGGCAGTAACAGCACACTTTTCAAAACGTGTTTTTCAGCCCGAAATAAACGCGTTTTTTCAGACAACTGAATCCCCATGTAACAGCAAGGCTCAGAGGAGCCCACACACTCAGCTCTTAACCCCAGTGTGCAGAAAGGGTCACAACGTGTTTTTCAGCAGAAATAAACATGTTTCTGCAAGTTTGGTCAACCCCATGTAAGTTATGGGACAGTAACAGAACACTTTTCAAAACGTGTTTTTCAGCCCGAAATAAACGCGTTTTTTCAGACAACTGATTCCCCATGTAACAGCAAGGCTCAGAGGAGCCCACACACTCAGCTCTTAACCCCAGTGTGCAGAAAGGGTCACAACGTGTTTTTCAGCAGAAATAAACATGTTTCTGCAAGTTTGGTCAACCCCATGTAAGTTATGGGGCAGTAACAGAACACTTTTCAAAACGTGTTTTTCAGCCCGAAATAAACGCGTTTTTTCAGACAACTGAATCCCCATGTAACAGCAAGGCTCAGAGGAGCCCACACACTCAGCTCTTAACCCCAGTGTGCAGAAAGGGTCAAAACGTGTTTTTCAGCAGAAATAAACATGTTTCTGCAAGTTTGGTCAACCCCATGTAAGTTATGGGGCAGTAACAGAACACTTTTCAAAACGTGTTTTTCAGCCCGAAATAAACGCGTTTTTTCAGACAACTGAATCCCCATGTAACAGCAAGGCTCAGAGGAGCCCACACACTCAGCTCTTAACCCCAGTGTGCAGAAAGGGTCAAAACGTGTTTTTCAGCAGAAATAAACATGTTTCTGCAAGTTTGGTCAACCCCATGTAAGTTATGGGGCAGTAACAGAACACTTTTCAAAACGTGTTTTTCAGCCCGAAATAAACGCGTTTTTTCAGACAACTGAATCCCCATGTAACAGCAAGGCTCAGAGGAGCCCACACACTCAGCTCTTAACCCCAGTGTGCAGAAAGGGTCACAACGTGTTTTTCAGCAGAAATAAACATGTTTCTGCAAGTTTGGTCAACCCCATGTAAGTTATGGGACAGTAACAGAACACTTTTGAAAACGTGTTTTTCAGCCCGAAATAAACGCGTTTTTTCAGACAACTGAATCCCCATGTAACAGCAAGGCTCAGAGGAGCCCACACACTCAGCTCTTAACCCCAGTGTGCAGAAAGGGTCAAAACGTGTTTTTCAGCAGAAATAAACATGTTTCTGCAAGTTTGGTCAACCCCATGTAAGTTATGGGGCAGTAACAGCACACTTTTCAAAACGTGTTTTTCAGCCCGAAATAAACGCGTTTTTTCAGACAACTGAATCCCCATGTAACAGCAAGGCTCAGAAGAGCCCACACACTCAGCTCTTAACCCCAGTGTGCAGAAAGGGTCACAACGTGTTTTTCAGCAGAAATAAACATGTTTCTGCAAGTTTGGTCAACCCCATGTAAGTTATGGGGCAGTAACAGCACACTTTTCAAAACGTGTTTTTCAGCCCGAAATAAACGCGTTTTTTCAGACAACTGAATCCCCATGTAACAGCAAGGCTCAGAGGAGCCCACACACTCAGCTCTTAACCCCAGTGTGCAGAAAGGGTCACAACGTGTTTTTCAGCAGAAATAAACATGTTTCTGCAAGTTTGGTCAACCCCATGTAAGTTATGGGACAGTAACAGAACACTTTTCAAAACGTGTTTTTCAGCCCGAAATAAACGCGTTTTTTCAGACAACTGAATCCCCATGTAACAGCAAGGCTCAGAGGAGCCCACACACTCAGCTCTTAACCCCAGTGTGCAGAAAGGGTCAAAACGTGTTTTTCAGCAGAAATAAACATGTTTCTGCAAGTTTGGTCAACCCCATGTAAGTTATGGGACAGTAACAGAACACTTTTCAAAACGTGTTTTTCAGCCCGAAATAAACGCGTTTTTTCAGACAACTGAATCCCCATGCAACAGCAAGGCTCAGAAGAGCCCACACACTCAGCTCTTAACCCCAGTGTGCAGAAAGGGTCAAAACGTGTTTTTCAGCAGAAATAAACATGTTTCTGCAAGTTTGGTCAACCCCATGTAAGTTATGGGGCAGTAACAGAACACTTTTCAAAACGTGTTTTTCAGCCCGAAATAAACGCGTTTTTTCAGACAACTGAATCCCCATGTAACAGCAAGGCTCAGAGGAGACCACACACTCAGCTCTTAACCCCAGTGTGCAGAAAGGGTCAAAACGTGTTTTTCAGCAGAAATAAACATGTTTCTGCAAGTTTGGTCAACCCCATGTAAGTTATGGGGCAGTAACAGAACACTTTTCAAAACGTGTTTTTCAGCCCGAAATAAACGCGTTTTTTCAGACAACTGAATCCCCATGTAACAGCAAGGCTCAGAGGAGCCCACACACTCAGCTCTTAACCCCAGTGTGCAGAAAGGGTCAAAACGTGTTTTTCAGCAGAAATAAACATGTTTCTGCAAGTTTGGTCAACCCCATGTAAGTTATGGGGCAGTAACAGAACACTTTTCAAAACGTGTTTTTCAGCCCGAAATAAACGCGTTTTTTCAGACAACTGAATCCCCATGTAACAGCAAGGCTCAGAGGAGCCCACACACTCAGCTCTTAACCCCAGTGTGCAGAAAGGGTCACAACGTGTTTTTCAGCAGAAATAAACATGTTTCTGCAAGTTTGGTCAACCCCATGTAAGTTATGGGACAGTAACAGAACACTTTTCAATACGTGTTTTTCAGCCCGAAATAAACGCGTTTTTTCAGACAACTGAATCCCCATGTAACAGCAAGGCTCAGAGGAGCCCACACACTCAGCTCTTAACCCCAGTGTGCAGAAAGGGTCAAAACGTGTTTTTCAGCAGAAATAAACATGTTTCTGCAAGTTTGGTCAACCCCATGTAAGTTATGGGGCAGTAACAGAACACTTTTCAAAACGTGTTTTTCAGCCCGAAATAAACGCGTTTTTTCAGACAACTGAATCCCCATGTAACAGCAAGGCTCAGAGGAGCCCACACACTCAGCTCTTAACCCCAGTGTGCAGAAAGGGTCAAAACGTGTTTTTCAGCAGAAATAAACATGTTTCTGCAAGTTTGGTCAACCCCATGTAAGTTATGGGACAGTAACAGAACACTTTTCAAAACGTGTTTTTCAGCCCGAAATAAACGCGTTTTTTCAGACAACTGAATCCCCATGTAACAGCAAGGCTCAGAGGAGCCCACACACTCAGCTCTTAACCCCAGTGTGCAGAAAGGGTCAAAACATGTTTTTCAGCAGAAATAAACATGTTTCTGCAAGTTTGGTCAACCCCATGTAAGTTATGGGGCAGTAACAGCACACTTTTCAAAACGTGTTTTTCAGCCCGAAATAAACGCGTTTTTTCAGTCAACTGAATCCCCATGTAACAGCAAGGCTCAGAGGAGCCCACACACTCAGCTCTTAACCCCAGTGTGCAGAAAGGGTCAAAACGTGTTTTTCAGCAGAAATAAACATGTTTCTGCAAGTTTGGTCAACCCCATGTAAGTTATGGGACAGTAACAGAACACTTTTCAAAACGTGTTTTTCAGCCCGAAATAAACGCGTTTTTTCAGACAACTGAATCCCCATGTAACAGCAAGGCTCAGAGGAGCCCACACACTCAGCTCTTAACCCCAGTGTGCAGAAAGGGTCAAAACGTGTTTTTCAGCAGAAATAAACATGTTTCTGCAAGTTTGGTCAACCCCATGTAAGTTATGGGGCAGTAACAGCACACTTTTCAAAACGTGTTTTTCAGCCCGAAATAAACGCGTTTTTTCAGACAACTGAATCCCCATGTAACAGCAAGGCTCAGAAGAGCCCACACACTCAGCTCTTAACCCCAGTGTGCAGAAAGGGTAAAAACGTGTTTTTCAGCAGAAATAAACATGTTTCTGCAAGTTTGGTCAACCCCATGTAAGTTATGGGGCAGTAACAGCACACTTTTCAAAACGTGTTTTTCAGCCCGAAATAAACGCGTTTTTTCAGACAACTGAATCCCCATGTAACAGCAAGGCTCAGAAGAGCCCACACACTCAGCTCTTAACCCCAGTGTGCAGAAAGGGTAAAAACGTGTTTTTCAGCAGAAATAAACATGTTTCTGCAAGTTTGGTCAACCCCATGTAAGTTATGGGGCAGTAACAGCACACTTTTCAAAACGTGTTTTTCAGCCCGAAATAAACGCGTTTTTTCAGACAACTGAATCCCCATGTAACAGCAAGGCTCAGAGGAGCCCACACACTCAGCTCTTAACCCCAGTGTGCAGAAAGGGTCACAACGTGTTTTTCAGCAGAAATAAACATGTTTCTGCAAGTTTGGTCAACCCCATGTAAGTTATGGGACAGTAACAGAACACTTTTCAAAACGTGTTTTTCAGCCCGAAATAAACGCGTTTTTTCAGACAACTGAATCCCCATGTAACAGCAAGGCTCAGAGGAGCCCACACACTCAGCTCTTAACCCCAGTGTGCAGAAAGGGTCAAAACGTGTTTTTCAGCAGAAATAAACATGTTTCTGCAAGTTTGGTCAACCCCATGTAAGTTATGGGGCAGTAACAGAACACTTTTCAAAACGTGTTTTTCAGCCCGAAATAAACGCGTTTTTTCAGACAACTGAATCCCCATGTAACAGCAAGGCTCAGAGGAGCCCACACACTCAGCTCTTAACCCCAGTGTGCAGAAAGGGTCAAAACGTGTTTTTCAGCAGAAATAAACATGTTTCTGCAAGTTTGGTCAACCCCATGTAAGTTATGGGACAGTAACAGAACACTTTTCAAAACGTGTTTTTCAGCCCGAAATAAACGCGTTTTTTCAGACAACTGAATCCCCATGTAACAGCAAGGCTCAGAGGAGCCCACACACTCAGCTCTTAACCCCAGTGTGCAGAAAGGGTCAAAACGTGTTTTTCAGCAGAAATAAACATGTTTCTGCAAGTTTGGTCAACCCCATGTAAGTTATGGGGCAGTAACAGAACACTTTTCAAAACGTGTTTTTCAGCCCGAAATAAACGCGTTTTTTCAGACAACTGAATCCCCATGTAACAGCAAGGCTCAGAGGAGCCCACACACTCAGCTCTTAACCCCAGTGTGCAGAAAGGGTCACAACGTGTTTTTCAGCAGAAATAAACATGTTTCTGCAAGTTTGGTCAACCCCATGTAAGTTATGGGGCAGTAACAGAACACTTTTCAAAACGTGTTTTTCAGCCCGAAATAAACGCGTTTTTTCAGACAACTGAATCCCCATGTAACAGCAAGGCTCAGAGGAGCCCACACACTCAGCTCTTAACCCCAGTGTGCAGAAAGGGTCAAAACGTGTTTTTCAGCAGAAATAAACATGTTTCTGCAAGTTTGGTCAACCCCATGTAAGTTACGGGGCAGTAACAGAACACTTTTCAAAACGTGTTTTTCAGCCCGAAATAAACGCGTTTTTTCAGACAACTGAATCCCCATGTAACAGCAAGGCTCAGAGGAGCCCACACACTCAGCTCTTAACCCCAGTGTGCAGAAAGGGTCAAAACGTGTTTTTCAGCAGAAATAAACATGTTTCTGCAAGTTTGGTCAACCCCATGTACGTTATGGGGCAGTAACAGCACACTTTTCAAAACGTGTTTTTCAGCCCGAAATAAACGCGTTTTTTCAGACAACTGAATCCCCATGTAACAGCAAGGCTCAGAAGAGCCCACACACTCAGCTCTTAACCCCAGTGTGCAGAAAGGGTAAAAACGTGTTTTTCAGCAGAAATAAACATGTTTCTGCAAGTTTGGTCAACCCCATGTAAGTTATGGGGCAGTAACAGCACACTTTTCAAAACGTGTTTTTCAGCCCGAAATAAACGCGTTTTTTCAGACAACTGAATCCCCATGTAACAGCAAGGCTCAGAGGAGCCCACACACTCAGCTCTTAACCCCAGTGTGCAGAAAGGGTCACAACGTGTTTTTCAGCAGAAATAAACATGTTTCTGCAAGTTTGGTCAACCCCATGTAAGTTATGGGACAGTAACAGAACACTTTTCAAAACGTGTTTTTCAGCCCGAAATAAACGCGTTTTTTCAGACAACTGAATCCCCATGTAACAGCAAGGCTCAGAGGAGCCCACACACTCAGATCTTAACCCCAGTGTGCAGAAAGGGTCAAAACGTGTTTTTCAGCAGAAATAAACATGTTTCTGCAAGTTTGGTCAACCCCATGTAAGTTATGGGACAGTAACAGAACACTTTTCAAAACGTGTTTTTCAGCCCGAAATAAACGCTTTTTTTCAGACAACTGAATCCCCATGCAACAGCAAGGCTCAGAAGAGCCCACACACTCAGCTCTTAACCCCAGTGTGCAGAAAGAGTCAAAACGTGTTTTTCAGCAGAAATAAACATGTTTCTGCAAGTTTGGTCAACCCCATGTAAGTTATGGGGCAGTAACAGCACACTTTTCAAAACGTGTTTTTCAGCCCGAAATAAACGCGTTTTTTCAGACAACTGAATCCCCATGTAACAGCAAGGCTCAGAGGAGCCCACACACTCAGCTCTTAACCCCAGTGTGCAGAAAGGGTCACAACGTGTTTTTCAGCAGAAATAAACATGTTTCTGCAAGTTTGGTCAACCCCATGTAAGTTATGGGACAGTAACAGAACACTTTTCAAAACGTGTTTTTCAGCCCGAAATAAACGCGTTTCTTCAGACAACTGAATCCCCATGTAACAGCAAGGCTCAGAGGAGCCCACACACTCAGATCTTAACCCCAGTGTGCAGAAAGGGTCAAAACGTGTTTTTCAGCAGAAATAAACATGTTTCTGCAAGTTTGGTCAACCCCATGTAAGTTATGGGACAGTAACAGAACACTTTTCAAAACGTGTTTTTCAGCCCGAAATAAACGCTTTTTTTCAGACAACTGAATCCCCATGCAACAGCAAGGCTCAGAAGAGCCCACACACTCAGCTCTTAACCCCAGTGTGCAGAAAGAGTCAAAACGTGTTTTTCAGCAGAAATAAACATGTTTCTGCAAGTTTGGTCAACCCCATGTAAGTTATGGGGCAGTAACAGAACACTTTTCAAAACGTGTTTTTCAGCCCGAAATAAACGCGTTTTTTCAGACAACTGAATCCCCATGCAACAGCAAGGCTCAGAAGAGCCCACACACTCAGCTCTTAACCCCAGTGTGCAGAAAGAGTCAAAACGTGTTTTTCAGCAGAAATAAACATGTTTCTGCAAGTTTGGTCAACCCCATGTAAGTTATGGGGCAGTAACAGCACACTTTTCAAAACGTGTTTTTCAGCCCGAAATAAACGCGTTTTTTCAGACAACTGAATCCCCATGTAACAGCAAGGCTCAGAGGAGCCCACACACTCAGCTCTTAACCCCAGTGTGCAGAAAGGGTCAAAACGTGTTTTTCAGCAGAAATAAACATGTTTCTGCAAGTTTGGTCAACCCCATGTAAGTTATGGGGCAGTAACAGAACACTTTTCAGAACGTGTTTTTCAGCCCGAAATAAACGCGTTTTTTCAGACAACTGAATCCCCATGTAACAGCAAGGCTCAGAGGAGCCCACACACTCAGCTCTTAACCCCAGTGTGCAGAAAGGGTCACAACGTGTTTTTCAGCAGAAATAAACATGTTTCTGCAAGTTTGGTCAACCCCATGTAAGTTATGGGACAGTAACAGAACACTTTTCAAAACGTGTTTTTCAGCCCGAAATAAACGCGTTTTTTCAGACAACTGAATCCCCATGTAACAGCAAGGCTCAGAGGAGCCCACACACTCAGCTCTTAACCCCAGTGTGCAGAAAGGGTCAAAACGTGTTTTTCAGCAGAAATAAACATGTTTCTGCAAGTTTGGTCAACCCCATGTAAGTTATGGGGCAGTAACAGCACACCTTTCAAAACGTGTTTTTCAGCCCGAAATAAACGCGTTTTTTCAGACAACTGAATCCCCATGTAACAGCAAGGCTCAGAAGAGCCCACACACTCAGCTCTTAACCCCAGTGTGCAGAAAGGGTAAAAACGTGTTTTTCAGCAGAAATAAACATGTTTCTGCAAGTTTGGTCAACCCCATGTAACTTATGGGGCAGTAACAGCACACTTTTCAAAACGTGTTTTTCAGCCCGAAATAAACGCGTTTTTTCAGACAACTGAATCCCCATGTAACAGCAAGGCTCAGAGGAGCCCACACACTCAGCTCTTAACCCCAGTGTGCAGAAAGGGTCACAACGTGTTTTTCAGCAGAAATAAACATGTTTCTGCAAGTTTGGTCAACCCCATGTAAGTTATGGGACAGTAACAGAACACTTTTCAAAACGTGTTTTTCAGCCCGAAATAAACGCGTTTTTTCAGACAACTGATTCCCCATGTAACAGCAAGGCTCAGAGGAGCCCACACACTCAGCTCTTAACCCCAGTGTGCAGAAAGGGTCACAACGTGTTTTTCAGCAGAAATAAACATGTTTCTGCAAGTTTGGTCAACCCCATGTAAGTTATGGGGCAGTAACAGAACACTTTTCAAAACGTGTTTTTCAGCCCGAAATAAACGCGTTTTTTCAGACAACTGAATCCCCATGTAACAGCAAGGCTCAGAGGAGCCCACACACTCAGCTCTTAACCCCAGTGTGCAGAAAGGGTCAAAACGTGTTTTTCAGCAGAAATAAACATGTTTCTGCAAGTTTGGTCAACCCCATGTAAGTTATGGGGCAGTAACAGAACACTTTTCAAAACGTGTTTTTCAGCCCGAAATAAACGCGTTTTTTCAGACAACTGAATCCCCATGTAACAGCAAGGCTCAGAGGAGCCCACACACTCAGCTCTTAACCCCAGTGTGCAGAAAGGGTCAAAACGTGTTTTTCAGCAGAAATAAACATGTTTCTGCAAGTTTGGTCAACCCCATGTAAGTTATGGGGCAGTAACAGAACACTTTTCAAAACGTGTTTTTCAGCCCGAAATAAACGCGTTTTTTCAGACAACTGAATCCCCATGTAACAGCAAGGCTCAGAGGAGCCCACACACTCAGCTCTTAACCCCAGTGTGCAGAAAGGGTCACAACGTGTTTTTCAGCAGAAATAAACATGTTTCTGCAAGTTTGGTCAACCCCATGTAAGTTATGGGACAGTAACAGAACACTTTTGAAAACGTGTTTTTCAGCCCGAAATAAACGCGTTTTTTCAGACAACTGAATCCCCATGTAACAGCAAGGCTCAGAGGAGCCCACACACTCAGCTCTTAACCCCAGTGTGCAGAAAGGGTCAAAACGTGTTTTTCAGCAGAAATAAACATGTTTCTGCAAGTTTGGTCAACCCCATGTAAGTTATGGGGCAGTAACAGCACACTTTTCAAAACGTGTTTTTCAGCCCGAAATAAACGCGTTTTTTCAGACAACTGAATCCCCATGTAACAGCAAGGCTCAGAAGAGCCCACACACTCAGCTCTTAACCCCAGTGTGCAGAAAGGGTCACAACGTGTTTTTCAGCAGAAATAAACATGTTTCTGCAAGTTTGGTCAACCCCATGTAAGTTATGGGGCAGTAACAGCACACTTTTCAAAACGTGTTTTTCAGCCCGAAATAAACGCGTTTTTTCAGACAACTGAATCCCCATGTAACAGCAAGGCTCAGAGGAGCCCACACACTCAGCTCTTAACCCCAGTGTGCAGAAAGGGTCACAACGTGTTTTTCAGCAGAAATAAACATGTTTCTGCAAGTTTGGTCAACCCCATGTAAGTTATGGGACAGTAACAGAACACTTTTCAAAACGTGTTTTTCAGCCCGAAATAAACGCGTTTTTTCAGACAACTGAATCCCCATGTAACAGCAAGGCTCAGAGGAGCCCACACACTCAGCTCTTAACCCCAGTGTGCAGAAAGGGTCAAAACGTGTTTTTCAGCAGAAATAAACATGTTTCTGCAAGTTTGGTCAACCCCATGTAAGTTATGGGACAGTAACAGAACACTTTTCAAAACGTGTTTTTCAGCCCGAAATAAACGCGTTTTTTCAGACAACTGAATCCCCATGCAACAGCAAGGCTCAGAAGAGCCCACACACTCAGCTCTTAACCCCAGTGTGCAGAAAGGGTCAAAACGTGTTTTTCAGCAGAAATAAACATGTTTCTGCAAGTTTGGTCAACCCCATGTAAGTTATGGGGCAGTAACAGAACACTTTTCAAAACGTGTTTTTCAGCCCGAAATAAACGCGTTTTTTCAGACAACTGAATCCCCATGTAACAGCAAGGCTCAGAGGAGCCCACACACTCAGCTCTTAACCCCAGTGTGCAGAAAGGGTCAAAACGTGTTTTTCAGCAGAAATAAACATGTTTCTGCAAGTTTGGTCAACCCCATGTAAGTTATGGGGCAGTAACAGAACACTTTTCAAAACGTGTTTTTCAGCCCGAAATAAACGCGTTTTTTCAGACAACTGAATCCCCATGTAACAGCAAGGCTCAGAGGAGCCCACACACTCAGCTCTTAACCCCAGTGTGCAGAAAGGGTCAAAACGTGTTTTTCAGCAGAAATAAACATGTTTCTGCAAGTTTGGTCAACCCCATGTAAGTTATGGGGCAGTAACAGAACACTTTTCAAAACGTGTTTTTCAGCCCGAAATAAACGCGTTTTTTCAGACAACTGAATCCCCATGTAACAGCAAGGCTCAGAGGAGCCCACACACTCAGCTCTTAACCCCAGTGTGCAGAAAGGGTCACAACGTGTTTTTCAGCAGAAATAAACATGTTTCTGCAAGTTTGGTCAACCCCATGTAAGTTATGGGACAGTAACAGAACACTTTTCAAAACGTGTTTTTCAGCCCGAAATAAACGCGTTTTTTCAGACAACTGAATCCCCATGTAACAGCAAGGCTCAGAGGAGCCCACACACTCAGCTCTTAACCCCAGTGTGCAGAAAGGGTCAAAACGTGTTTTTCAGCAGAAATAAACATGTTTCTGCAAGTTTGGTCAACCCCATGTAAGTTATGGGGCAGTAACAGAACACTTTTCAAAACGTGTTTTTCAGCCCGAAATAAACGCGTTTTTTCAGACAACTGAATCCCCATGTAACAGCAAGGCTCAGAGGAGCCCACACACTCAGCTCTTAACCCCAGTGTGCAGAAAGGGTCAAAACGTGTTTTTCAGCAGAAATAAACATGTTTCTGCAAGTTTGGTCAACCCCATGTAAGTTATGGGGCAGTAACAGAACACTTTTCAAAACGTGTTTTTCAGCCCGAAATAAACGCGTTTTTTCAGACAACTGAATCCCCATGTAACAGCAAGGCTCAGAGGAGCCCACACACTCAGCTCTTAACCCCAGTGTGCAGAAAGGGTCAAAACGTGTTTTTCAGCAGAAATAAACATGTTTCTGCAAGTTTGGTCAACCCCATGTAAGTTATGGGGCAGTAACAGAACACTTTTCAAAACGTGTTTTTCAGCCCGAAATAAACGCGTTTTTTCAGACAACTGAATCCCCATGTAACAGCAAGGCTCAGAGGAGCCCACACACTCAGCTCTTAACCCCAGTGTGCAGAAAGGGTCACAACGTGTTTTTCAGCAGAAATAAACATGTTTCTGCAAGTTTGGTCAACCCCATGTAAGTTATGGGACAGTAACAGAACACTTTTCAAAACGTGTTTTTCAGCCCGAAATAAACGCGTTTTTTCAGACAACTGAATCCCCATGTAACAGCAAGGCTCAGAGGAGCCCACACACTCAGCTCTTAACCCCAGTGTGCAGAAAGGGTCAAAACGTGTTTTTCAGCAGAAATAAACATGTTTCTGCAAGTTTGGTCAACCCCATGTAAGTTATGGGGCAGTAACAGAACACTTTTCAAAACGTGTTTTTCAGCCCGAAATAAACGCGTTTTTTCAGACAACTGAATCCCCATGTAACAGCAAGGCTCAGAGGAGCCCACACACTCAGCTCTTAACCCCAGTGTGCAGAAAGGGTCAAAACGTGTTTTTCAGCAGAAATAAACATGTTTCTGCAAGTTTGGTCAACCCCATGTAAGTTATGGGACAGTAACAGAACACTTTTCAAAACGTGTTTTTCAGCCCGAAATAAACGCGTTTTTTCAGACAACTGAATCCCCATGTAACAGCAAGGCTCAGAGGAGCCCACACACTCAGCTCTTAACCCCAGTGTGCAGAAAGGGTCAAAACATGTTTTTCAGCAGAAATAAACATGTTTCTGCAAGTTTGGTCAACCCCATGTAAGTTATGGGGCAGTAACAGCACACTTTTCAAAACGTGTTTTTCAGCCCGAAATAAACGCGTTTTTTCAGTCAACTGAATCCCCATGTAACAGCAAGGCTCAGAGGAGCCCACACACTCAGCTCTTAACCCCAGTGTGCAGAAAGGGTCAAAACGTGTTTTTCAGCAGAAATAAACATGTTTCTGCAAGTTTGGTCAACCCCATGTAAGTTATGGGACAGTAACAGAACACTTTTCAAAACGTGTTTTTCAGCCCGAAATAAACGCGTTTTTTCAGACAACTGAATCCCCATGTAACAGCAAGGCTCAGAGGAGCCCACACACTCAGCTCTTAACCCCAGTGTGCAGAAAGGGTCAAAACGTGTTTTTCAGCAGAAATAAACATGTTTCTGCAAGTTTGGTCAACCCCATGTAAGTTATGGGGCAGTAACAGCACACTTTTCAAAACGTGTTTTTCAGCCCGAAATAAACGCGTTTTTTCAGACAACTGAATCCCCATGTAACAGCAAGGCTCAGAAGAGCCCACACACTCAGCTCTTAACCCCAGTGTGCAGAAAGGGTAAAAACGTGTTTTTCAGCAGAAATAAACATGTTTCTGCAAGTTTGGTCAACCCCATGTAAGTTATGGGGCAGTAACAGCACACTTTTCAAAACGTGTTTTTCAGCCCGAAATAAACGCGTTTTTTCAGACAACTGAATCCCCATGTAACAGCAAGGCTCAGAAGAGCCCACACACTCAGCTCTTAACCCCAGTGTGCAGAAAGGGTCACAACGTGTTTTTCAGCAGAAATAAACATGTTTCTGCAAGTTTGGTCAACCCCATGTAAGTTATGGGACAGTAACAGAACACTTTTCAAAACGTGTTTTTCAGCCCGAAATAAACGCGTTTTTTCAGACAACTGAATCCCCATGTAACAGCAAGGCTCAGAGGAGCCCACACACTCAGCTCTTAACCCCAGTGTGCAGAAAGGGTCAAAACGTGTTTTTCAGCAGAAATAAACATGTTTCTGCAAGTTTGGTCAACCCCATGTAAGTTATGGGGCAGTAACAGAACACTTTTCAAAACGTGTTTTTCAGCCCGAAATAAACGCGTTTTTTCAGACAACTGAATCCCCATGTAACAGCAAGGCTCAGAGGAGCCCACACACTCAGCTCTTAACCCCAGTGTGCAGAAAGGGTCAAAACGTGTTTTTCAGCAGAAATAAACATGTTTCTGCAAGTTTGGTCAACCCCATGTAAGTTATGGGACAGTAACAGAACACTTTTCAAAACGTGTTTTTCAGCCCGAAATAAACGCGTTTTTTCAGACAACTGAATCCCCATGTAACAGCAAGGCTCAGAGGAGCCCACACACTCAGCTCTTAACCCCAGTGTGCAGAAAGGGTCAAAACGTGTTTTTCAGCAGAAATAAACATGTTTCTGCAAGTTTGGTCAACCCCATGTAAGTTATGGGGCAGTAACAGAACACTTTTCAAAACGTGTTTTTCAGCCCGAAATAAACGCGTTTTTTCAGACAACTGAATCCCCATGTAACAGCAAGGCTCAGAGGAGCCCACACACTCAGCTCTTAACCCCAGTGTGCAGAAAGGGTCACAACGTGTTTTTCAGCAGAAATAAACATGTTTCTGCAAGTTTGGTCAACCCCATGTAAGTTATGGGGCAGTAACAGAACACTTTTCAAAACGTGTTTTTCAGCCCGAAATAAACGCGTTTTTTCAGACAACTGAATCCCCATGTAACAGCAAGGCTCAGAGGAGCCCACACACTCAGCTCTTAACCCCAGTGTGCAGAAAGGGTCAAAACGTGTTTTTCAGCAGAAATAAACATGTTTCTGCAAGTTTGGTCAACCCCATGTAAGTTACGGGGCAGTAACAGAACACTTTTCAAAACGTGTTTTTCAGCCCGAAATAAACGCGTTTTTTCAGACAACTGAATCCCCATGTAACAGCAAGGCTCAGAGGAGCCCACACACTCAGCTCTTAACCCCAGTGTGCAGAAAGGGTCAAAACGTGTTTTTCAGCAGAAATAAACATGTTTCTGCAAGTTTGGTCAACCCCATGTAAGTTATGGGGCAGTAACAGCACACTTTTCAAAACGTGTTTTTCAGCCCGAAATAAACGCGTTTTTTCAGACAACTGAATCCCCATGTAACAGCAAGGCTCAGAAGAGCCCACACACTCAGCTCTTAACCCCAGTGTGCAGAAAGGGTAAAAACGTGTTTTTCAGCAGAAATAAACATGTTTCTGCAAGTTTGGTCAACCCCATGTAAGTTATGGGGCAGTAACAGCACACTTTTCAAAACGTGTTTTTCAGCCCGAAATAAACGCGTTTTTTCAGACAACTGAATCCCCATGTAACAGCAAGGCTCAGAGGAGCCCACACACTCAGCTCTTAACCCCAGTGTGCAGAAAGGGTCACAACGTGTTTTTCAGCAGAAATAAACATGTTTCTGCAAGTTTGGTCAACCCCATGTAAGTTATGGGACAGTAACAGAACACTTTTCAAAACGTGTTTTTCAGCCCGAAATAAACGCTTTTTTTCAGACAACTGAATCCCCATGCAACAGCAAGGCTCAGAAGAGCCCACACACTCAGCTCTTAACCCCAGTGTGCAGAAAGAGTCAAAACGTGTTTTTCAGCAGAAATAAACATGTTTCTGCAAGTTTGGTCAACCCCATGTAAGTTATGGGGCAGTAACAGAACACTTTTCAAAACGTGTTTTTCAGCCCGAAATAAACGCGTTTTTTCAGACAACTGAATCCCCATGCAACAGCAAGGCTCAGAAGAGCCCACACACTCAGCTCTTAACCCCAGTGTGCAGAAAGAGTCAAAACGTGTTTTTCAGCAGAAATAAACATGTTTCTGCAAGTTTGGTCAACCCCATGTAAGTTATGGGGCAGTAACAGCACACTTTTCAAAACGTGTTTTTCAGCCCGAAATAAACGCGTTTTTTCAGACAACTGAATCCCCATGTAACAGCAAGGCTCAGAGGAGCCTACACACTCAGCTCTTAACCCCAGTGTGCAGAAAGGGTCAAAACGTGTTTTTCAGCAGAAATAAACATGTTTCTGCAAGTTTGGTCAACCCCATGTAAGTTATGGGGCAGTAACAGAACACTTTTCAGAACGTGTTTTTCAGCCCGAAATAAACGCGTTTTTTCAGACAACTGAATCCCCATGTAACAGCAAGGCTCAGAGGAGCCCACACACTCAGCTCTTAACCCCAGTGTGCAGAAAGGGTCACAACGTGTTTTTCAGCAGAAATAAACATGTTTCTGCAAGTTTGGTCAACCCCATGTAAGTTATGGGACAGTAACAGAACACTTTTCAAAACGTGTTTTTCAGCCCGAAATAAACGCGTTTTTTCAGACAACTGAATCCCCATGTAACAGCAAGGCTCAGAGGAGCCCACACACTCAGCTCTTAACCCCAGTGTGCAGAAAGGGTCAAAACGTGTTTTTCAGCAGAAATAAACATGTTTCTGCAAGTTTGGTCAACCCCATGTAAGTTATGGGGCAGTAACAGCACACCTTTCAAAACGTGTTTTTCAGCCCGAAATAAACGCGTTTTTTCAGACAACTGAATCCCCATGTAACAGCAAGGCTCAGAAGAGCCCACACACTCAGCTCTTAACCCCAGTGTGCAGAAAGGGTAAAAACGTGTTTTTCAGCAGAAATAAACATGTTTCTGCAAGTTTGGTCAACCCCATGTAACTTATGGGGCAGTAACAGCACACTTTTCAAAACGTGTTTTTCAGCCCGAAATAAACGCGTTTTTTCAGACAACTGAATCCCCATGTAACAGCAAGGCTCAGAGGAGCCCACACACTCAGCTCTTAACCCCAGTGTGCAGAAAGGGTCACAACGTGTTTTTCAGCAGAAATAAACATGTTTCTGCAAGTTTGGTCAACCCCATGTAAGTTATGGGACAGTAACAGAACACTTTTCAAAACGTGTTTTTCAGCCCGAAATAAACGCGTTTTTTCAGACAACTGATTCCCCATGTAACAGCAAGGCTCAGAGGAGCCCACACACTCAGCTCTTAACCCCAGTGTGCAGAAAGGGTCACAACGTGTTTTTCAGCAGAAATAAACATGTTTCTGCAAGTTTGGTCAACCCCATGTAAGTTATGGGGCAGTAACAGCACACTTTTCAAAACGTGTTTTTCAGCCCGAAATAAACGCGTTTTTTCAGACAACTGAATCCCCATGTAACAGCAAGGCTCAGAAGAGCCCACACACTCAGCTCTTAACCCCAGTGTGCAGAAAGGGTAAAAACGTGTTTTTCAGCAGAAATAAACATGTTTCTGCAAGTTTGGTCAACCCCATGTAAGTTATGGGGCAGTAACAGCACACTTTTCAAAACGTGTTTTTCAGCCCGAAATAAACGCGTTTTTTCAGACAACTGAATCCCCATGTAACAGCAAGGCTCAGAAGAGCCCACACACTCAGCTCTTAACCCCAGTGTGCAGAAAGGGTAAAAACGTGTTTTTCAGCAGAAATAAACATGTTTCTGCAAGTTTGGTCAACCCCATGTAAGTTATGGGGCAGTAACAGCACACTTTTCAAAACGTGTTTTTCAGCCCGAAATAAACGCGTTTTTTCAGACAACTGAATCCCCATGTAACAGCAAGGCTCAGAAGAGCCCACACACTCAGCTCTTAACCCCAGTGTGCAGAAAGGGTAAAAACGTGTTTTTCAGCAGAAATAAACATGTTTCTGCAAGTTTGGTCAACCCCATGTAAGTTATGGGGCAGTAACAGCACACTTTTCAAAACGTGTTTTTCAGCCCGAAATAAACGCGTTTTTTCAGACAACTGAATCCCCATGTAACAGCAAGGCTCAGAGGAGCCCACACACTCAGCTCTTAACCCCAGTGTGCAGAAAGGGTCACAACGTGTTTTTCAGCAGAAATAAACATGTTTCTGCAAGTTTGGTCAACCCCATGTAAGTTATGGGACAGTAACAGAACACTTTTCAAAACGTGTTTTTCAGCCCGAAATAAACGCGTTTTTTCAGACAACTGAATCCCCATGTAACAGCAAGGCTCAGAGGAGCCCACACACTCAGCTCTTAACCCCAGTGTGCAGAAAGGGTCAAAACGTGTTTTTCAGCAGAAATAAACATGTTTCTGCAAGTTTGGTCAACCCCATGTAAGTTATGGGGCAGTAACAGAACACTTTTCAAAACGTGTTTTTCAGCCCGAAATAAACGCGTTTTTTCAGACAACTGAATCCCCATGTAACAGCAAGGCTCAGAGGAGCCCACACACTCAGCTCTTAACCCCAGTGTGCAGAAAGGGTCACAACGTGTTTTTCAGCAGAAATAAACATGTTTCTGCAAGTTTGGTCAACCCCATGTAAGTTATGGGACAGTAACAGAACACTTTTCAAAACGTGTTTTTCAGCCCGAAATAAACGCGTTTTTTCAGACAACTGAATCCCCATGTAACAGCAAGGCTCAGAGGAGCCCACACACTCAGCTCTTAACCCCAGTGTGCAGAAAGGGTCAAAACGTGTTTTTCAGCAGAAATAAACATGTTTCTGCAAGTTTGGTCAACCCCATGTAAGTTATGGGGCAGTAACAGAACACTTTTCAAAACGTGTTTTTCAGCCCGAAATAAACGCGTTTTTTCAGACAACTGAATCCCCATGTAACAGCAAGGCTCAGAGGAGCCCACACACTCAGCTCTTAACCCCAGTGTGCAGAAAGGGTCAAAACGTGTTTTTCAGCAGAAATAAACATGTTTCTGCAAGTTTGGTCAACCCCATGTAAGTTATGGGACAGTAAAAGAACACTTTTCAAAACGTGTTTTTCAGCCCGAAATAAACGCGTTTTTTCAGACAACTGAATCCCCATGTAACAGCAAGGCTCAGAGGAGCCCACACACTCAGCTCTTAACCCCAGTGTGCAGAAAGGGTCAAAACGTGTTTTTCAGCAGAAATAAACATGTTTCTGCAAGTTTGGTCAACCCCATGTAAGTTATGGGGCAGTAACAGAACACTTTTCAAAACGTGTTTTTCAGCCCGAAATAAACGCGTTTTTTCAGACAACTGAATCCCCATGTAACAGCAAGGCTCAGAGGAGCCCACACACTCAGCTCTTAACCCCAGTGTGCAGAAAGGGTCACAACGTGTTTTTCAGCAGAAATAAACATGTTTCTGCAAGTTTGGTCAACCCCATGTAAGTTATGGGACAGTAACAGAACACTTTTCAAAACGTGTTTTTCAGCCCGAAATAAACGCGTTTTTTCAGACAACTGAATCCCCATGTAACAGCAAGGCTCAGAGGAGCCCACACACTCAGCTCTTAACCCCATTGTGCAGAAAGGGTCACAACGTGTTTTTCAGCAGAAATAAACATGTTTCTGCAAGTTTGGTCAACCCCATGTAAGTTATGGGGCAGTAACAGAACACTTTTCAAAACGTGTTTTTCAGCCCGAAATAAACGCGTTTTTTCAGACAACTGAATCCCCATGTAACAGCAAGGCTCAGAGGAGCCCACACACTCAGCTGTTAACCCCAGTGTGCAGAAAGGGTCAAAACGTGTTTTTCAGCAGAAATAAACATGTTTTTGCAAGTTTGGTCAACCCCATGTAAGTTATGGGGCAGTAACAGAACACTTTTCAAAACGTGTTTTTCAGCCCGAAATAAACGCGTTTTTTCAGACAACTGAATCCCCATGTAACAGCAAGGCTCAGAGGAGCCCACACACTCAGCTCTTAACCCCAGTGTGCAGAAAGGGTCACAACGTGTTTTTCAGCAGAAATAAACATGTTTCTGCAAGTTTGGTCAACCCCATGTAAGTTATGGGGCAGTAACAGAACACTTTTCAAAACGTGTTTTTCAGCCCGAAATAAACGCGTTTTTTCAGACAACTGAATCCCCATGTAACAGCAAGGCTCAGAGGAGCCCACACACTCAGCTCTTAACCCCAGTGTGCAGAAAGGGTCAAAACGTGTTTTTCAGCAGAAATAAACATGTTTCTGCAAGTTTGGTCAACCCCATGTAAGTTACGGGGCAGTAACAGAACACTTTTCAAAACGTGTTTTTCAGCCCGAAATAAACGCGTTTTTTCAGACAACTGAATCCCCATGTAACAGCAAGGCTCAGAGGAGCCCACACACTCAGCTCTTAACCCCAGTGTGCAGAAAGGGTCAAAACGTGTTTTTCAGCAGAAATAAACATGTTTCTGCAAGTTTGGTCAACCCCATGTAAGTTATGGGGCAGTAACAGCACACTTTTCAAAACGTGTTTTTCAGCCCGAAATAAACGCGTTTTTTCAGACAACTGAATCCCCATGTAACAGCAAGGCTCAGAAGAGCCCACACACTCAGCTCTTAACCCCAGTGTGCAGAAAGGGTCAAAACGTGTTTTTCAGCAGAAATAAACATGTTTCTGCAAGTTTGGTCAACCCCATGTAAGTTATGGGGCAGTAACAGCACACTTTTCAAAACGTGTTTTTCAGCCCGAAATAAACGCGTTTTTTCAGACAACTGAATCCCCATGTAACAGCAAGGCTCAGAGGAGCCCACACACTCAGCTCTTAACCCCAGTGTGCAGAAAGGGTCACAACGTGTTTTTCAGCAGAAATAAACATGTTTCTGCAAGTTTGGTCAACCCCATGTAAGTTATGGGACAGTAACAGAACACTTTTCAAAACGTGTTTTTCAGCCCGAAATAAACGCGTTTTTTCAGACAACTGAATCCCCATGTAACAGCAAGGCTCATAGGAGCCCACACACTCAGATCTTAACCCCAGTGTGCAGAAAGGGTCAAAACGTGTTTTTCAGCAGAAATAAACATGTTTCTGCAAGTTTGGTCAACCCCATGTAAGTTATGGGGCAGTAACAGAACACTTTTCAGAACGTGTTTTTCAGCCCGAAATAAACGCGTTTTTTCAGACAACTGAATCCCCAAGTAACAGCAAGGCTCAGAGGAGCCCACACACTCAGCTCTTAACCCCAGTGTGCAGAAAGGGTCACAACGTGTTTTTCAGCAGAAATAAACATGTTTCTGCAAGTTTGGTCAACCCCATGTAAGTTATGGGACAGTAACAGAACACTTTTCAAAACGTGTTTTTCAGCCCGAAATAAACGCGTTTTTTCAGACAACTGAATCCCCATGTAACAGCAAGGCTCAGAGGAGCCCACACACTCAGCTCTTAACCCCAGTGTGCAGAAAGGGTCAAAACGTGTTTTTCAGCAGAAATAAACATGTTTCTGCAAGTTTGGTCAACCCCATGTAAGTTATGGGGCAGTAACAGCACACCTTTCAAAACGTGTTTTTCAGCCCGAAATAAACGCGTTTTTTCAGACAACTGAATCCCCATGTAACAGCAAGGCTCAGAAGAGCCCACACACTCAGCTCTTAACCCCAGTGTGCAGAAAGGGTAAAAACGTGTTTTTCAGCAGAAATAAACATGTTTCTGCAAGTTTGGTCAACCCCATGTAACTTATGGGGCAGTAACAGCACACTTTTCAAAACGTGTTTTTCAGCCCGAAATAAACGCGTTTTTTCAGACAACTGAATCCCCATGTAACAGCAAGGCTCAGAGGAGCCCACACACTCAGCTCTTAACCCCAGTGTGCAGAAAGGGTCACAACGTGTTTTTCAGCAGAAATAAACATGTTTCTGCAAGTTTGGTCAACCCCATGTAAGTTATGGGACAGTAACAGAACACTTTTCAAAACGTGTTTTTCAGCCCGAAATAAACGCGTTTTTTCAGACAACTGATTCCCCATGTAACAGCAAGGCTCAGAGGAGCCCACACACTCAGCTCTTAACCCCAGTGTGCAGAAAGGGTCACAACGTGTTTTTCAGCAGAAATAAACATGTTTCTGCAAGTTTGGTCAACCCCATGTAAGTTATGGGGCAGTAACAGCACACTTTTCAAAACGTGTTTTTCAGCCCGAAATAAACGCGTTTTTTCAGACAACTGAATCCCCATGTAACAGCAAGGCTCAGAAGAGCCCACACACTCAGCTCTTAACCCCAGTGTGCAGAAAGGGTAAAAACGTGTTTTTCAGCAGAAATAAACATGTTTCTGCAAGTTTGGTCAACCCCATGTAAGTTATGGGGCAGTAACAGCACACTTTTCAAAACGTGTTTTTCAGCCCGAAATAAACGCGTTTTTTCAGACAACTGAATCCCCATGTAACAGCAAGGCTCAGAAGAGCCCACACACTCAGCTCTTAACCCCAGTGTGCAGAAAGGGTAAAAACGTGTTTTTCAGCAGAAATAAACATGTTTCTGCAAGTTTGGTCAACCCCATGTAAGTTATGGGGCAGTAACAGCACACTTTTCAAAACGTGTTTTTCAGCCCGAAATAAACGCGTTTTTTCAGACAACTGAATCCCCATGTAACAGCAAGGCTCAGAAGAGCCCACACACTCAGCTCTTAACCCCAGTGTGCAGAAAGGGTAAAAACGTGTTTTTCAGCAGAAATAAACATGTTTCTGCAAGTTTGGTCAACCCCATGTAAGTTATGGGGCAGTAACAGCACACTTTTCAAAACGTGTTTTTCAGCCCGAAATAAACGCGTTTTTTCAGACAACTGAATCCCCATGTAACAGCAAGACTCAGAGGAGCCCACACACTCAGCTCTTAACCCCAGTGTGCAGAAAGGGTCACAACGTGTTTTTCAGCAGAAATAAACATGTTTCTGCAAGTTTGGTCAACCCCATGTAAGTTATGGGACAGTAACAGAACACTTTTCAAAACGTGTTTTTCAGCCCGAAATAAACGCGTTTTTTCAGACAACTGAATCCCCATGTAACAGCAAGGCTCAGAGGAGCCCACACACTCAGCTCTTAACCCCAGTGTGCAGAAAGGGTCAAAACGTGTTTTTCAGCAGAAATAAACATGTTTCTGCAAGTTTGGTCAACCCCATGTAAGTTATGGGGCAGTAACAGAACACTTTTCAAAACGTGTTTTTCAGCCCGAAATAAACGCGTTTTTTCAGACAACTGAATCCCCATGTAACAGCAAGGCTCAGAGGAGCCCACACACTCAGCTCTTAACCCCAGTGTGCAGAAAGGGTCAAAACGTGTTTTTCAGCAGAAATAAACATGTTTCTGCAAGTTTGGTCAACCCCATGTAAGTTATGGGACAGTAACAGAACACTTTTCAAAACGTGTTTTTCAGCCCGAAATAAACGCGTTTTTTCAGACAACTGAATCCCCATGTAACAGCAAGGCTCAGAGGAGCCCACACACTCAGCTCTTAACCCCAGTGTGCAGAAAGGGTCAAAACGTGTTTTTCAGCAGAAATAAACATGTTTCTGCAAGTTTGGTCAACCCCATGTAAGTTATGGGGCAGTAACAGAACACTTTTCAAAACGTGTTTTTCAGCCCGAAATAAACGCGTTTTTTCAGACAACTGAATCCCCATGTAACAGCAAGGCTCAGAGGAGCCCACACACTCAGCTCTTAACCCCAGTGTGCAGAAAGGGTCACAACGTGTTTTTCAGCAGAAATAAACATGTTTCTGCAAGTTTGGTCAACCCCATGTAAGTTATGGGACAGTAACAGAACACTTTTCAAAACGTGTTTTTCAGCCCGAAATAAACGCGTTTTTTCAGACAACTGAATCCCCATGTAACAGCAAGGCTCAGAAGAGCCCACACACTCAGCTCTTAACCCCATTGTGCAGAAAGGGTCACAACGTGTTTTTCAGCAGAAATAAACATGTTTCTGCAAGTTTGGTCAACCCCATGTTAGTTATGGGGCAGTAACAGAACACTTTTCAAAACGTGTTTTTCAGCCCGAAATAAACGCGTTTTTTCAGACAACTGAATCCCCATGTAACAGCAAGGCTCAGAGGAGCCCACACACTCAGCTGTTAACCCCAGTGTGCAGAAAGGGTCAAAACGTGTTTTTCAGCAGAAATAAACATGTTTCTGCAA
Source organism: Lepisosteus platostomus (assembly GCF_059453375.1). Classification (NCBI taxonomy): domain Eukaryota; kingdom Metazoa; phylum Chordata; class Actinopteri; order Semionotiformes; family Lepisosteidae; genus Lepisosteus; species Lepisosteus platostomus. The sequence goes on from NC_142623.1 coordinate 23,754,138, forward strand.
GTTTAGTCAACCCCATGTAAGTTATGGGGCAGTAACAGAACACTTTTCAAAACGTGTTTTTCAGCCCGAAATAAACGCGTTTTTTCAGACAACTGAATCCCCATGCAACAGCAAGGCTCAGAAGAGCCCACACACTCAGCTCTTAACCCCAGTGTGCAGAAAGAGTCAAAACGTGTTTTTCAGCAGAAATAAACATGTTTCTGCAAGTTTGGTCAACCCCATGTAAGTTATGGGGCAGTAACAGCACACTTTTCAAAACGTGTTTTTCAGCCCGAAATAAACGCGTTTTTTCAGACAACTGAATCCCCATGTAACAGCAAGGCTCAGAGGAGCCCACACACTCAGCTCTTAACCCCAGTGTGCAGAAAGGGTCAAAACGTGTTTTTCAGCAGAAATAAACATGTTTCTGCAAGTTTGGTCAACCCCATGTAAGTTATGGGGCAGTAACAGAACACTTTTCAAAACGTGTTTTTCAGCCCGAAATAAACGCGTTTTTTCAGACAACTGAATCCCCATGTAACAGCAAGGCTCAGAGGAGCCCACACACTCAGCTCTTAACCCCAGTGTGCAGAAAGGGTCACAACGTGTTTTTCAGCAGAAATAAACATGTTTCTGCAAGTTTGGTCAACCCCATGTAAGTTATGGGACAGTAACAGAACACTTTTCAAAACGTGTTTTTCAGCCCGAAATAAACGCGTTTTTTCAGACAACTGAATCCCCATGTAACAGCAAGGCTCAGAGGAGCCCACACACTCAGCTCTTAACCCCAGTGTGCAGAAAGGGTCAAAACGTGTTTTTCAGCAGAAATAAACATGTTTCTGCAAGTTTGGTCAACCCCATGTAAGTTATGGGGCAGTAACAGCACACTTTTCAAAACGTGTTTTTCAGCCCGAAATAAACGCGTTTTTTCAGACAACTGAATCCCCATGTAACAGCAAGGCTCAGAAGAGCCCACACACTCAGCTCTTAACCCCAGTGTGCAGAAAGGGTAAAAGCGTGTTTTTCAGCAGAAATAAACATGTTTCTGCAAGTTTGGTCAACCCCATGTAAGTTATGGGGCAGTAACAGCACACTTTTCAAAACGTGTTTTTCAGCCCGAAATAAACGCGTTTTTTCAGACAACTGAATCCCCATGTAACAGCAAGGCTCAGAGGAGCCCACACACTAAGCTCTTAACCCCAGTGTGCAGAAAGGGTCACAACGTGTTTTTCAGCAGAAATAAACATGTTTCTGCAAGTTTGGTCAACCCCATGTAAGTTATGGGACAGTAACAGAACACTTTTCAAAACGTGTTTTTCAGCCCGAAATAAACGCGTTTTTTCAGACAACTGAATCCCCATGTAACAGCAAGGCTCAGAGGAGCCCACACACTCAGCTCTTAACCCCAGTGTGCAGAAAGGGTCAAAACGTGTTTTTCAGCAGAAATAAACATGTTTCTGCAAGTTTGGTCAACCCCATGTAAGTTATGGGGCAGTAACAGAACACTTTTCAAAACGTGTTTTTCAGCCCGAAATAAACGCGTTTTTTCAGACAACTGAATCCCCATGTAACAGCAAGGCTCAGAGGAGCCCACACACTCAGCTCTTAACCCCAGTGTGCAGAAAGGGTCACAACGTGTTTTTCAGCAGAAATAAACATGTTTCTGCAAGTTTGGTCAACCCCATGTAAGTTATGGGACAGTAACAGAACACTTTTCAAAACGTGTTTTTCAGCCCGAAATAAACGCGTTTTTTCAGACAACTGAATCCCCATGTAACAGCAAGGCTCAGAGGAGCCCACACACTCAGCTCTTAACCCCAGTGTGCAGAAAGGGTCACAACGTGTTTTTCAGCAGAAATAAACATGTTTCTGCAAGTTTGGTCAACCCCATGTAAGTTATGGGGCAGTAACAGAACACTTTTCAAAACGTGTTTTTCAGCCCGAAATAAACGCGTTTTTTCAGACAACTGAATCCCCATGTAACAGCAAGGCTCAGAGGAGCCCACACACTCAGCTCTTAACCCCAGTGTGCAGAAAGGGTCAAAACGTGTTTTTCAGCAGAAATAAACATGTTTCTGCAAGTTTGGTCAACCCCATGTAAGTTATGGGGCAGTAACAGCACACTTTTCAAAACGTGTTTTTCAGCCCGAAATAAACGCGTTTTTTCAGACAACTGAATCCCCATGTAACAGCAAGGCTCAGAAGAGCCCACACACTCAGCTCTTAACCCCAGTGTGCAGAAAGGGTAAAAACGTGTTTTTCAGCAGAAATAAACATGTTTCTGCAAGTTTGGTCAACCCCATGTAAGTTATGGGGCAGTAACAGCACACTTTTCAAAACGTGTTTTTCAGCCCGAAATAAACGCGTTTTTTCAGACAACTGAATCCCCATGTAACAGCAAGGCTCAGAGGAGCCCACACACTCAGCTCTTAACCCCAGTGTGCAGAAAGGGTCACAACGTGTTTTTCAGCAGAAATAAACATGTTTCTGCAAGTTTGGTCAACCCCATGTAAGTTATGGGACAGTAACAGAACACTTTTCAAAACGTGTTTTTCAGCCCGAAATAAACGCGTTTTTTCAGACAACTGAATCCCCATGTAACAGCAAGGCTCAGAGGAGCCCACACACTCAGATCTTAACCCCAGTGTGCAGAAAGGGTCAAAACGTGTTTTTCAGCAGAAATAAACATGTTTCTGCAAGTTTGGTCAACCCCATGTAAGTTATGGGACAGTAACAGAACACTTTTCAAAACGTGTTTTTCAGCCCGAAATAAACGCTTTTTTTCAGACAACTGAATCCCCATGCAACAGCAAGGCTCAGAAGAGCCCACACACTCAGCTCTTAACCCCAGAGTGCAGAAAGAGTCAAAACGTGTTTTTCAGCAGAAATAAACATGTTTCTGCAAGTTTGGTCAACCCCATGTAAGTTATGGGGCAGTAACAGAACACTTTTCAAAACGTGTTTTTCAGCCCGAAATAAACGCGTTTTTTCAGACAACTGAATCCCCATGCAACAGCAAGGCTCAGAAGAGCCCACACACTCAGCTCTTAACCCCAGTGTGCAGAAAGAGTCAAAACGTGTTTTTCAGCAGAAATAAACATGTTTCTGCAAGTTTGGTCAACCCCATGTAAGTTATGGGGCAGTAACAGCACACTTTTCAAAACGTGTTTTTCAGCCCGAAATAAACGCGTTTTTTCAGACAACTGAATCCCCATGTAACAGCAAGGCTCAGAGGAGCCCACACACTCAGCTCTTAACCCCAGTGTGCAGAAAGGGTCAAAACGTGTTTTTCAGCAGAAATAAACATGTTTCTGCAAGTTTGGTCAACCCCATGTAAGTTATGGGGCAGTAACAGAACACTTTTCAAAACGTGTTTTTCAGCCCGAAATAAACGCGTTTTTTCAGTCAACTGAATCCCCATGTAACAGCAAGGCTCAGAGGAGCCCACACACTCAGCTCTTAACCCCAGTGTGCAGAAAGGGTCAAAACGTGTTTTTCAGCAGAAATAAACATGTTTCTGCAAGTTTGGTCAACCCCATGTAAGTTATGGGACAGTAACAGAACACTTTTCAAAACGTGTTTTTCAGCCCGAAATAAACGCGTTTTTTCAGACAACTGAATCCCCATGTAACAGCAAGGCTCAGAGGAGCCCACACACTCAGCTCTTAACCCCAGTGTGCAGAAAGGGTCACAACGTGTTTTTCAGCAGAAATAAACATGTTTCTGCAAGTTTGGTCAACCCCATGTAAGTTATGGGACAGTAACAGAACACTTTTCAAAACGTGTTTTTCAGCCCGAAATAAACGCGTTTTTTCAGACAACTGATTCCCCATGTAACAGCAAGGCTCAGAGGAGCCCACACACTCAGCTCTTAACCCCAGTGTGCAGAAAGGGTCAAAACGTGTTTTTCAGCAGAAATAAACATGTTTCTGCAAGTTTGGTCAACCCCATGTAAGTTATGGGGCAGTAACAGCACACTTTTCAAAACGTGTTTTTCAGCCCGAAATAAACGCGTTTTTTCAGACAACTGAATCCCCATGTAACAGCAAGGCTCAGAAGAGCCCACACACTCAGCTCTTAACCCCAGTGTGCAGAAAGGGTAAAAACGTGTTTTTCAGCAGAAATAAACATGTTTCTGCAAGTTTGGTCAACCCCATGTAAGTTATGGGGCAGTAACAGCACACTTTTCAAAACGTGTTTTTCAGCCCGAAATAAACGCGTTTTTTCAGACAACTGAATCCCCATGTAACAGCAAGGCTCAGAGGAGCCCACACACTCAGCTCTTAACCCCAGTGTGCAGAAAGGGTCACAACGTGTTTTTCAGCAGAAATAAACATGTTTCTGCAAGTTTGGTCAACCCCATGTAAGTTATGGGACAGTAACAGAACACTTTTCAAAACGTGTTTTTCAGCCCGAAATAAACGCGTTTTTTCAGACAACTGAATCCCCATGTAACAGCAAGGCTCAGAGGAGCCCACACACTCAGATCTTAACCCCAGTGTGCAGAAAGGGTCAAAACGTGTTTTTCAGCAGAAATAAACATGTTTCTGCAAGTTTGGTCAACCCCATGTAAGTTATGGGACAGTAACAGAACACTTTTCAAAACGTGTTTTTCAGCCCGAAATAAACGCTTTTTTTCAGACAACTGAATCCCCATGCAACAGCAAGGCTCAGAAGAGCCCACACACTCAGCTCTTAACCCCAGTGTGCAGAAAGAGTCAAAACGTGTTTTTCAGCAGAAATAAACATGTTTCTGCAAGTTTGGTCAACCCCATGTAAGTTATGGGGCAGTAACAGAACACTTTTCAAAACGTGTTTTTCAGCCCGAAATAAACGCGTTTTTTCAGACAACTGAATCCCCATGCAACAGCAAGGCTCAGAAGAGCCCACACACTCAGCTCTTAACCCCAGTGTGCAGAAAGAGTCAAAACATGTTTTTCAGCAGAAATAAACATGTTTCTGCAAGTTTGGTCAACCCCATGTAAGTTATGGGGCAGTAACAGCACACTTTTCAAAACGTGTTTTTCAGCCCGAAATAAACGCGTTTTTTCAGACAACTGAATCCCCATGTAACAGCAAGGCTCAGAGGAGCCCACACACTCAGCTCTTAACCCCAGTGTGCAGAAAGGGTCAAAACGTGTTTTTCAGCAGAAATAAACATGTTTCTGCAAGTTTGGTCAACCCCATGTAAGTTATGGGGCAGTAACAGCACACTTTTCAAAACGTGTTTTTCAGCCCGAAATAAACGCGTTTTTTCAGACAACTGAATCCCCATGTAACAGCAAGGCTCAGAAGAGCCCACACACTCAGCTCTTAACCCCAGTGTGCAGAAAGGGTAAAAACGTGTTTTTCAGCAGAAATAAACATGTTTCTGCAAGTTTGGTCAACCCCATGTAAGTTATGGGGCAGTAACAGCACACTTTTCAAAACGTGTTTTTCAGCCCGAAATAAACGCGTTTTTTCAGACAACTGAATCCCCATGTAACAGCAAGGCTCAGAGGAGCCCACACACTCAGCTCTTAACCCCAGTGTGCAGAAAGGGTCACAACGTGTTTTTCAGCAGAAATAAACATGTTTCTGCAAGTTTGGTCAACCCCATGTAAGTTATGGGACAGTAACAGAACACTTTTCAAAACGTGTTTTTCAGCCCGAAATAAACGCGTTTTTTCAGACAACTGAATCCCCATGTAACAGCAAGGCTCAGAGGAGCCCACACACTCAGCTCTTAACCCCAGTGTGCAGAAAGGGTCAAAACGTGTTTTTCAGCAGAAATAAACATGTTTCTGCAAGTTTGGTCAACCCCATGTAAGTTATGGGACAGTAACAGAACACTTTTCAAAACGTGTTTTTCAGCCCGAAATAAACACGTTTTTTCAGACAACTGAATCCCCATGCAACAGCAAGGCTCAGAAGAGCCCACACACTCAGCTCTTAACCCCAGTGTGCAGAAAGAGTCAAAACGTGTTTTTCAGCAGAAATAAACATGTTTCTGCAAGTTTGGTCAACCCCATGTAAGTTATGGGGCAGTAACAGCACACTTTTCAAAACGTGTTTTTCAGCCCGAAATAAACGCGTTTTTTCAGACAACTGAATCCCCATGTAACAGCAAGGCTCAGAAGAGCCCACACACTCAGCTCTTAACCCCAGTGTGCAGAAAGGGTAAAAACGTGTTTTTCAGCAGAAATAAACATGTTTCTGCAAGTTTGGTCAACCCCATGTAAGTTATGGGGCAGTAACAGCACACTTTTCAAAACGTGTTTTTCAGCCCGAAATAAACGCGTTTTTTCAGACAACTGAATCCCCATGTAACAGCAAGGCTCAGAGGAGCCCACACACTCAGCTCTTAACCCCAGTGTGCAGAAAGGGTCACAACGTGTTTTTCAGCAGAAATAAACATGTTTCTGCAAGTTTGGTCAACCCCATGTAAGTTATGGGACAGTAACAGAACACTTTTCAAAACGTGTTTTTCAGCCCGAAATAAACGCGTTTTTTCAGACAACTGAATCCCCATGTAACAGCAAGGCTCAGAGGAGCCCACACACTCAGATCTTAACCCCAGTGTGCAGAAAGGGTCAAAACGTGTTTTTCAGCAGAAATAAACATGTTTCTGCAAGTTTGGTCAACCCCATGTAAGTTATGGGACAGTAACAGAACACTTTTCAAAACGTGTTTTTCAGCCCGAAATAAACGCTTTTTTTCAGACAACTGAATCCCCATGCAACAGCAAGGCTCAGAAGAGCCCACACACTCAGCTCTTAACCCCAGTGTGCAGAAAGAGTCAAAACGTGTTTTTCAGCAGAAATAAACATGTTTCTGCAAGTTTGGTCAACCCCATGTAAGTTATGGGGCAGTAACAGAACACTTTTCAAAACGTGTTTTTCAGCCCGAAATAAACGCGTTTTTTCAGACAACTGAATCCCCATGCAACAGCAAGGCTCAGAAGAGCCCACACACTCAGCTCTTAACCCCAGTGTGCAGAAAGAGTCAAAACATGTTTTTCAGCAGAAATAAACATGTTTCTGCAAGTTTGGTCAACCCCATGTAAGTTATGGGGCAGTAACAGCACACTTTTCAAAACGTGTTTTTCAGCCCGAAATAAACGCGTTTTTTCAGACAACTGAATCCCCATGTAACAGCAAGGCTCAGAGGAGCCCACACACTCAGCTCTTAACCCCAGTGTGCAGAAAGGGTCAAAACGTGTTTTTCAGCAGAAATAAACATGTTTCTGCAAGTTTGGTCAACCCCATGTAAGTTATGGGGCAGTAACAGCACACTTTTCAAAACGTGTTTTTCAGCCCGAAATAAACGCGTTTTTTCAGACAACTGAATCCCCATGTAACAGCAAGGCTCAGAAGAGCCCACACACTCAGCTCTTAACCCCAGTGTGCAGAAAGGGTAAAAACGTGTTTTTCAGCAGAAATAAACATGTTTCTGCAAGTTTGGTCAACCCCATGTAAGTTATGGGGCAGTAACAGCACACTTTTCAAAACGTGTTTTTCAGCCCGAAATAAACGCGTTTTTTCAGACAACTGAATCCCCATGTAACAGCAAGGCTCAGAGGAGCCCACACACTCAGCTCTTAACCCCAGTGTGCAGAAAGGGTCACAACGTGTTTTTCAGCAGAAATAAACATGTTTCTGCAAGTTTGGTCAACCCCATGTAAGTTATGGGACAGTAACAGAACACTTTTCAAAACGTGTTTTTCAGCCCGAAATAAACGCGTTTTTTCAGACAACTGAATCCCCATGTAACAGCAAGGCTCAGAGGAGCCCACACACTCAGCTCTTAACCCCAGTGTGCAGAAAGGGTCAAAACGTGTTTTTCAGCAGAAATAAACATGTTTCTGCAAGTTTGGTCAACCCCATGTAAGTTATGGGACAGTAACAGAACACTTTTCAAAACGTGTTTTTCAGTCCGAAATAAACGCGTTTTTTCAGACAACTGAATCCCCATGCAACAGCAAGGCTCAGAAGAGCCCACACACTCAGCTCTTAACCCCAGTGTGCAGAAAGAGTCAAAACGTGTTTTTCAGCAGAAATAAACATGTTTCTGCAAGTTTGGTCAACCCCATGTAAGTTATGGGGCAGTAACAGCACACTTTTGAAAACGTGTTTTTCAGCCCGAAATAAACGCGTTTTTTCAGACAACTGAATCCCCATGTAACAGCAAGGCTCAGAGGAGCCCACACACTCAGCTCTTAACCCCAGTGTGCAGAAAGGGTCAAAACGTGTTTTTCAGCAGAAATAAACATGTTTCTGCAAGTTTGGTCAACCCCATGTAAGTTATGGGGCAGTAACAGAACACTTTTCAAAACGTGTTTTTCAGCCCGAAATAAACGCGTTTTTTCAGACAACTGAATCCCCATGTAACAGCAAGGCTCAGAGGAGCCCACACACTCAGCTCTTAACCCCAGTGTGCAGAAAGGGTCACAACGTGTTTTTCAGCAGAAATAAACATGTTTCTGCAAGTTTGGTCAACCCCATGTAAGTTATGGGACAGTAACAGAACACTTTTCAAAACGTGTTTTTCAGCCCGAAATAAACGCGTTTTTTCAGACAACTGATTCCCCATGTAACAGCAAGGCTCAAAGGAGCCCACACACTCAGCTCTTAACCCCAGTGTGCAGAAAGGGTCAAAACGTGTTTTTCAGCAGAAATAAACATGTTTCTGCAAGTTTGGTCAACCCCATGTAAGTTATGGGGCAGTAACAGAACACTTTTCAAAACGTGTTTTTCAGCCCGAAATAAACGCGTTTTTTCAGACAACTGAATCCCCATGCAACAGCAAGGCTCAGAAGAGCCCACACACTCAGCTCTTAACCCCAGTGTGCAGAAAGAGTCAAAACGTGTTTTTCAGCAGAAATAAACATGTTTCTGCAAGTTTGGTCAACCCCATGTAAGTTATGGGGCAGTAACAGCACACTTTTCAAAACGTGTTTTTCAGCCCGAAATAAACGCGTTTTTTCAGACAACTGAATCCCCATGTAACAGCAAGGCTCAGAGGAGCCCACACACTCAGCTCTTAACCCCAGTGTGCAGAAAGGGTCAAAACGTGTTTTTCAGCAGAAATAAACATGTTTCTGCAAGTTTGGTCAACCCCATGTAAGTTATGGGGCAGTAACAGAACACTTTTCAAAACGTGTTTTTCAGCCCGAAATAAACGCGTTTTTTCAGACAACTGAATCCCCATGTAACAGCAAGGCTCAGAGGAGCCCACACACTCAGCTCTTAACCCCAGTGTGCAGAAAGGGTCACAACGTGTTTTTCAGCAGAAATAAACATGTTTCTGCAAGTTTGGTCAACCCCATGTAAGTTATGGGGCAGTAACAGAACACTTTTCAAAACGTGTTTTTCAGCCCGAAATAAACGCGTTTTTTCAGACAACTGAATCCCCATGCAACAGCAAGGCTCAGAAGAGCCCACACACTCAGCTCTTAACCCCAGTGTGCAGAAAGAGTCAAAACGTGTTTTTCAGCAGAAATAAACATGTTTCTGCAAGTTTGGTCAACCCCATGTAAGTTATGGGGCAGTAACAGCACACTTTTCAAAACGTGTTTTTCAGCCCGAAATAAACGCGTTTTTTCAGACAACTGAATCCCCATGTAACAGCAAGGCTCAGAGGAGCCCACACACTCAGCTCTTAACCCCAGTGTGCAGAAAGGGTCAAAACGTGTTTTTCAGCAGAAATAAACATGTTTCTGCAAGTTTGGTCAACCCCATGTAAGTTATGGGGCAGTAACAGCACACTTTTCAAAACGTGTTTTTCAGCCCGAAATAAACGCGTTTTTTCAGACAACTGAATCCCCATGTAACAGCAAGGCTCAGAAGAGCCCACACACTCAGCTCTTAACCCCAGTGTGCAGAAAGGGTCAAAACGTGTTTTTCAGCAGAAATAAACATGTTTCTGCAAGTTTGGTCAACCCCATGTAAGTTATGGGACAGTAACAGAACACTTTTCAAAACGTGTTTTTCAGCCCGAAATAAACGCGTTTTTTCAGACAACTGAATCCCCATGTAACAGCAAGGCTCAGAGGAGCCCACACACTCAGCTCTTAACCCCAGTGTGCAGAAAGGGTCAAAACGTGTTTTTCAGCAGAAATAAACATGTTTCTGCAAGTTTGGTCAACACCATGTAAGTTATGGGGCAGTAACAGAACACTTTTCAAAACGTGTTTTTCAGCCCGAAATAAACGCGTTTTTTCAGACAACTGAATCCCCATGTAACAGCAAGGCTCAGAGGAGCCCACACACTCAGCTCTTAACCCCAGTGTGCAGAAAGGGTCACAACGTGTTTTTCAGCAGAAATAAACATGTTTCTGCAAGTTTGGTCAACCCCATGTAAGTTATGGGACAGTAACAGAACACTTTTCAAAACGTGTTTTTCAGCCCGAAATAAACGCGTTTTTTCAGACAACTGAATCCCCATGTAACAGCAAGGCTCAGAGGAGCCCACACACTCAGCTCTTAACCCCAGTGTGCAGAAAGGGTCACAACGTGTTTTTCAGCAGAAATAAACATGTTTCTGCAAGTTTGGTCAACCCCATGTAAGTTATGGGGCAGTAACAGAACACTTTTCAAAACGTGTTTTTCAGCCCGAAATAAACGCGTTTTTTCAGACAACTGAATCCCCATGTAACAGCAAGGCTCAGAGGAGCCCACACACTCAGCTCTTAACCCCAGTGTGCAGAAAGGGTCAAAACGTGTTTTTCAGCAGAAATAAACATGTTTCTGCAAGTTTGGTCAACCCCATGTAAGTTATGGGGCAGTAACAGCACACTTTTCAAAACGTGTTTTTCAGCCCGAAATAAACGCGTTTTTTCAGACAACTGAATCCCCATGTAACAGCAAGGCTCAGAAGAGCCCACACACTCAGCTCTTAACCCCAGTGTGCAGAAAGGGTAAAAACGTGTTTTTCAGCAGAAATAAACATGTTTCTGCAAGTTTGGTCAACCCCATGTAAGTTATGGGGCAGTAACAGCACACTTTTCAAAACGTGTTTTTCAGCCCGAAATAAACGCGTTTTTTCAGACAACTGAATCCCCATGTAACAGCAAGGCTCAGAGGAGCCCACACACTCAGCTCTTAACCCCAGTGTGCAGAAAGGGTCACAACGTGTTTTTCAGCAGAAATAAACATGTTTCTGCAAGTTTGGTCAACCCCATGTAAGTTATGGGACAGTAACAGAACACTTTTCAAAACGTGTTTTTCAGCCCGAAATAAACGCGTTTTTTCAGACAACTGAATCCCCATGTAACAGCAAGGCTCAGAGGAGCCCACACACTCAGATCTTAACCCCAGTGTGCAGAAAGGGTCAAAACGTGTTTTTCAGCAGAAATAAACATGTTTCTGCAAGTTTGGTCAACCCCATGTAAGTTATGGGACAGTAACAGAACACTTTTCAAAACGTGTTTTTCAGCCCGAAATAAACGCTTTTTTTCAGACAACTGAATCCCCATGCAACAGCAAGGCTCAGAAGAGCCCACACACTCAGCTCTTAACCCCAGTGTGCAGAAAGAGTCAAAACGTGTTTTTCAGCAGAAATAAACATGTTTCTGCAAGTTTGGTCAACCCCATGTAAGTTATGGGGCAGTAACAGAACACTTTTCAAAACGTGTTTTTCAGCCCGAAATAAACGCGTTTTTTCAGACAACTGAATCCCCATGCAACAGCAAGGTTCAGAAGAGCCCACACACTCAGCTCTTAACCCCAGTGTGCAGAAAGAGTCAAAACGTGTTTTTCAGCAGAAATAAACATGTTTCTGCAAGTTTGGTCAACCCCATGTAAGTTATGGGGCAGTAACAGCACACTTTTCAAAACGTGTTTTTCAGCCCGAAATAAACGCGTTTTTTCAGACAACTGAATCCCCATGTAACAGCAAGGCTCAGAGGAGCCCACACACTCAGCTCTTAACCCCAGTGTGCAGAAAGGGTCAAAACGTGTTTTTCAGCAGAAATAAACATGTTTCTGCAAGTTTGGTCAACCCCATGTAAGTTATGGGGCAGTAACAGAACACTTTTCAAAACGTGTTTTTCAGCCCGAAATAAACGCGTTTTTTCAGACAACTGAATCCCCATGTAACAGCAAGGCTCAGAGGAGCCCACACACTCAGCTCTTAACCCCAGTGTGCAGAAAGGGTCACAACGTGTTTTTCAGCAGAAATAAACATGTTTCTGCAAGTTTGGTCAACCCCATGTAAGTTATGGGACAGTAACAGAACACTTTTCAAAACGTGTTTTTCAGCCCGAAATAAACGCGTTTTTTCAGACAACTGATTCCCCATGTAACAGCAAGGCTCAGAGGAGCCCACACACTCAGCTCTTAACCCCAGTGTGCAGAAAGGGTCAAAACGTGTTTTTCAGCAGAAATAAACATGTTTCTGCAAGTTTGGTCAACCCCATGTAAGTTATGGGGCAGTAACAGCACACTTTTCAAAACGTGTTTTTCAGCCCGAAATAAACGCGTTTTTTCAGACAACTGAATCCCCATGTAACAGCAAGGCTCAGAAGAGCCCACACACTCAGCTCTTAACCCCAGTGTGCAGAAAGGGTAAAAACGTGTTTTTCAGCAGAAATAAACATGTTTCTGCAAGTTTGGTCAACCCCATGTAAGTTATGGGACAGTAACAGAACACTTTTCAAAACGTGTTTTTCAGCCCGAAATAAACGCGTTTTTTCAGACAACTGAATCCCCATGTAACAGCAAGGCTCAGAGGAGCCCACACACTCAGATCTTAACCCCAGTGTGCAGAAAGGGTCAAAATGTGTTTTTCAGCAGAAATAAACATGTTTCTGCAAGTTTGGTCAACCCCATGTAAGTTATGGGACAGTAACAGAACACTTTTCAAAACGTGTTTTTCAGCCCGAAATAAACGCTTTTTTTCAGACAACTGAATCCCCATGCAACAGCAAGGCTCAGAAGAGCCCACACACTCAGCTCTTAACCCCAGTGTGCAGAAAGAGTCAAAACGTGTTTTTCAGCAGAAATAAACATGTTTCTGCAAGTTTGGTCAACCCCATGTAAGTTATGGGGCAGTAACAGAACACTTTTCAAAACGTGTTTTTCAGCCCGAAATAAACGCGTTTTTTCAGACAACTGAATCCCCATGCAACAGCAAGGCTCAGAAGAGCCCACACACTCAGCTCTTAACCCCAGTGTGCAGAAAGAGTCAAAACATGTTTTTCAGCAGAAATAAACATGTTTCTGCAAGTTTGGTCAACCCCATGTAAGTTATGGGGCAGTAACAGCACACTTTTCAAAACGTGTTTTTCAGCCCGAAATAAACACGTTTTTTCAGACAACTGAATCCCCATGTAACAGCAAGGCTCAGAGGAGCCCACACACTCAGCTCTTAACCCCAGTGTGCAGAAAGGGTCAAAACGTGTTTTTCAGCAGAAATAAACATGTTTCTGCAAGTTTGGTCAACCCCATGTAAGTTATGGGGCAGTAACAGCACACTTTTCAAAACGTGTTTTTCAGCCCGAAATAAACGCGTTTTTTCAGACAACTGAATCCCCATGTAACAGCAAGGCTCAGAAGAGCCCACACACTCAGCTCTTAACCCCAGTGTGCAGAAAGGGTAAAAACGTGTTTTTCAGCAGAAATAAACATGTTTCTGCAAGTTTGGTCAACCCCATGTAAGTTATGGGGCAGTAACAGCACACTTTTCAAAACGTGTTTTTCAGCCCGAAATAAACGCGTTTTTTCAGACAACTGAATCCCCATGTAACAGCAAGGCTCAGAGGAGCCCACACACTCAGCTCTTAACCCCAGTGTGCAGAAAGGGTCACAACGTGTTTTTCAGCAGAAATAAACATGTTTCTGCAAGTTTGGTCAACCCCATGTAAGTTATGGGACAGTAACAGAACACTTTTCAAAACGTGTTTTTCAGCCCGAAATAAACGCGTTTTTTCAGACAACTGAATCCCCATGTAACAGCAAGGCTCAGAGGAGCCCACACACTCAGCTCTTAACCCCAGTGTGCAGAAAGGGTCAAAACGTGTTTTTCAGCAGAAATAAACATGTTTCTGCAAGTTTGGTCAACCCCATGTAAGTTATGGGACAGTAACAGAACACTTTTCAAAACGTGTTTTTCAGCCCGAAATAAACGCGTTTTTTCAGACAACTGAATCCCCATGCAACAGCAAGGCTCAGAAGAGCCCACACACTCAGCTCTTAACCCCAGTGTGCAGAAAGAGTCAAAACGTGTTTTTCAGCAGAAATAAACATGTTTCTGCAAGTTTGGTCAACCCCATGTAAGTTATGGGGCAGTAACAGCACACTTTTCAAAACGTGTTTTTCAGCCCGAAATAAACGCGTTTTTTCAGACAACTGAATCCCCATGTAACAGCAAGGCTCAGAGGAGCCCACACACTCAGCTCTTAACCCCAGTGTGCAGAAAGGGTCAAAACGTGTTTTTCAGCAGAAATAAACATGTTTCTGCAAGTTTGGTCAACCCCATGTAAGTTATGGGGCAGTAACAGAACACTTTTCAAAACGTGTTTTTCAGCCCGAAATAAACGCGTTTTTTCAGACAACTGAATCCCCATGTAACAGCAAGGCTCAGAGGAGCCCACACACTCAGCTCTTAACCCCAGTGTGCAGAAAGGGTCACAACGTGTTTTTCAGCAGAAATAAACATGTTTCTGCAAGTTTGGTCAACCCCATGTAAGTTATGGGACAGTAACAGAACACTTTTCAAAACGTGTTTTTCAGCCCGAAATAAACGCGTTTTTTCAGACAACTGAATCCCCATGTAACAGCAAGGCTCAGAGGAGCCCACACACTCAGCTCTTAACCCCAGTGTGCAGAAAGGGTCAAAACGTGTTTTTCAGCAGAAATAAACATGTTTCTGCAAGTTTGGTCAACCCCATGTAAGTTATGGGGCAGTAACAGCACACTTTTCAAAACGTGTTTTTCAGCCCGAAATAAACGCGTTTTTTCAGACAACTGAATCCCCATGTAACAGCAAGGCTCAGAAGAGCCCACACACTCAGCTCTTAACCCCAGTGTGCAGAAAGGGTAAAAACGTGTTTTTCAGCAGAAATAAACATGTTTCTGCAAGTTTGGTCAACCCCATGTAAGTTATGGGGCAGTAACAGCACACTTTTCAAAACGTGTTTTTCAGCCCGAAATAAACGCGTTTTTTCAGACAACTGAATCCCCATGTAACAGCAAGGCTCAGAGGAGCCCACACACTCAGCTCTTAACCCCAGTGTGCAGAAAGGGTCACAACGTGTTTTTCAGCAGAAATAAACATGTTTCTGCAAGTTTGGTCAACCCCATGTAAGTTATGGGACAGTAACAGAACACTTTTCAAAACGTGTTTTTCAGCCCGAAATAAACGCGTTTTTTCAGACAACTGATTCCCCATGTAACAGCAAGGCTCAGAGGAGCCCACACACTCAGCTCTTAACCCCAGTGTGCAGAAAGGGTCAAAACGTGTTTTTCAGCAGAAATAAACATGTTTCTGCAAGTTTGGTCAACCCCATGTAAGTTATGGGGCAGTAACAGAACACTTTTCAAAACGTGTTTTTCAGCCCGAAATAAACGCGTTTTTTCAGACAACTGAATCCCCATGCAACAGCAAGGCTCAGAAGAGCCCACACACTCAGCTCTTAACCCCAGTGTGCAGAAAGAGTCAAAACGTGTTTTTCAGCAGAAATAAACATGTTTCTGCAAGTTTGGTCAACCCCATGTAAGTTATGGGGCAGTAACAGCACACTTTTCAAAACGTGTTTTTCAGCCCGAAATAAACGCGTTTTTTCAGACAACTGAATCCCCATGTAACAGCAAGGCTCAGAGGAGCCCACACACTCAGCTCTTAACCCCAGTGTGCAGAAAGGGTCAAAACGTGTTTTTCAGCAGAAATAAACATGTTTCTGCAAGTTTGGTCAACCCCATGTAAGTTATGGGGCAGTAACAGAACACTTTTCAAAACGTGTTTTTCAGCCCGAAATAAACGCGTTTTTTCAGACAACTGAATCCCCATGTAACAGCAAGGCTCAGAGGAGCCCACACACTCAGCTCTTAACCCCAGTGTGCAGAAAGGGTCACAACGTGTTTTTCAGCAGAAATAAACATGTTTCTGCAAGTTTGGTCAACCCCATGTAAGTTATGGGGCAGTAACAGAACACTTTTCAAAACGTGTTTTTCAGCCCGAAATAAACGCGTTTTTTCAGACAACTGAATCCCCATGCAACAGCAAGGCTCAGAAGAGCCCACACACTCAGCTCTTAACCCCAGTGTGCAGAAAGAGTCAAAACGTGTTTTTCAGCAGAAATAAATATGTTTCTGCAAGTTTGGTCAACCCCATGTAAGTTATGGGGCAGTAACAGCACACTTTTCAAAACGTGTTTTTCAGCCCGAAATAAACGCGTTTTTTCAGACAACTGAATCCCCATGTAACAGCAAGGCTCAGAGGAGCCCACACACTCAGCTCTTAACCCCAGTGTGCAGAAAGGGTCAAAACGTGTTTTTCAGCAGAAATAAACATGTTTCTGCAAGTTTGGTCAACCCCATGTAAGTTATGGGGCAGTAACAGCACACTTTTCAAAACGTGTTTTTCAGCCCGAAATAAACGCGTTTTTTCAGACAACTGAATCCCCATGTAACAGCAAGGCTCAGAAGAGCCCACACACTCAGCTCTTAACCCCAGTGTGCAGAAAGGGTCAAAACGTGTTTTTCAGCAGAAATAAACATGTTTCTGCAAGTTTGGTCAACCCCATGTAAGTTATGGGACAGTAACAGAACACTTTTCAAAACGTGTTTTTCAGCCCGAAATAAACGCGTTTTTTCAGACAACTGAATCCCCATGCAACAGCAAGGCTCAGAAGAGCCCACACACTCAGCTCTTAACCCCAGTGTGCAGAAAGAGTCAAAACGTGTTTTTCAGCAGAAATAAACATGTTTCTGCAAGTTTGGTCAACCCCATGTAAGTTATGGGGCAGTAACAGCACACTTTTCAAAACGTGTTTTTCAGCCCGAAATAAACGCGTTTTTTCAGACAACTGAATCCCCATGTAACAGCAAGGCTCAGAGGAGCCCACACACTCAGCTCTTAACCCCAGTGTGCAGAAAGGGTCAAAACGTGTTTTTCAGCAGAAATAAACATGTTTCTGCAAGTTTGGTCAACCCCATGTAAGTTATGGGGCAGTAACAGAACACTTTTCAAAACGTGTTTTTCAGCCCGAAATAAACGCGTTTTTTCAGACAACTGAATCCCCATGTAACAGCAAGGCTCAGAGGAGCCCACACACTCAGCTCTTAACCCCAGTGTGCAGAAAGGGTCACAACGTGTTTTTCAGCAGAAATAAACATGTTTCTGCAAGTTTGGTCAACCCCATGTAAGTTATGGGACAGTAACAGAACACTTTTCAAAACGTGTTTTTCAGCCCGAAATAAACGCGTTTTTTCAGACAACTGATTCCCCATGTAACAGCAAGGCTCAAAGGAGCCCACACACTCAGCTCTTAACCCCAGTGTGCAGAAAGGGTCAAAACGTGTTTTTCAGCAGAAATAAACATGTTTCTGCAAGTTTGGTCAACCCCATGTAAGTTATGGGGCAGTAACAGAACACTTTTCAAAACGTGTTTTTCAGCCCGAAATAAACGCGTTTTTTCAGACAACTGAATCCCCATGCAACAGCAAGGCTCAGAAGAGCCCACACACTCAGCTCTTAACCCCAGTGTGCAGAAAGAGTCAAAACGTGTTTTTCAGCAGAAATAAACATGTTTCTGCAAGTTTGGTCAACCCCATGTAAGTTATGGGGCAGTAACAGCACACTTTTCAAAACGTGTTTTTCAGCCCGAAATAAACGCGTTTTTTCAGACAACTGAATCCCCATGTAACAGCAAGGCTCAGAGGAGCCCACACACTCAGCTCTTAACCCCAGTGTGCAGAAAGGGTCAAAACGTGTTTTTCAGCAGAAATAAACATGTTTCTGCAAGTTTGGTCAACCCCATGTAAGTTATGGGGCAGTAACAGAACACTTTTCAAAACGTGTTTTTCAGCCCGAAATAAACGCGTTTTTTCAGACAACTGAATCCCCATGTAACAGCAAGGCTCAGAGGAGCCCACACACTCAGCTCTTAACCCCAGTGTGCAGAAAGGGTCACAACGTGTTTTTCAGCAGAAATAAACATGTTTCTGCAAGTTTGGTCAACCCCATGTAAGTTATGGGGCAGTAACAGCACACTTTTCAAAACGTGTTTTTCAGCCCGAAATAAACGCGTTTTTTCAGACAACTGAATCCCCATGTAACAGCAAGGCTCAGAGGAGCCCACACACTCAGCTCTTAACCCCAGTGTGCAGAAAGGGTCAAAACGTGTTTTTCAGCAGAAATAAACATGTTTCTGCAAGTTTGGTCAACCCCATGTAAGTTATGGGGCAGTAACAGCACACTTTTCAAAACGTGTTTTTCAGCCCGAAATAAACGCGTTTTTTCAGACAACTGAATCCCCATGTAACAGCAAGGCTCAGAAGAGCCCACACACTCAGCTCTTAACCCCAGTGTGCAGAAAGGGTCAAAACGTGTTTTTCAGCAGAAATAAACATGTTTCTGCAAGTTTGGTCAACCCCATGTAAGTTATGGGACAGTAACAGAACACTTTTCAAAACGTGTTTTTCAGCCCGAAATAAACGCGTTTTTTCAGACAACTGAATCCCCATGTAACAGCAAGGCTCAGAGGAGCCCACACACTCAGCTCTTAACCCCAGTGTGCAGAAAGGGTCAAAACGTGTTTTTCAGCAGAAATAAACATGTTTCTGCAAGTTTGGTCAACACCATGTAAGTTATGGGGCAGTAACAGAACACTTTTCAAAACGTGTTTTTCAGCCCGAAATAAACGCGTTTTTTCAGACAACTGAATCCCCATGTAACAGCAAGGCTCAGAGGAGCCCACACACTCAGCTCTTAACCCCAGTGTGCAGAAAGGGTCACAACGTGTTTTTCAGCAGAAATAAACATGTTTCTGCAAGTTTGGTCAACCCCATGTAAGTTATGGGACAGTAACAGAACACTTTTCAAAACGTGTTTTTCAGCCCGAAATAAACGCGTTTTTTCAGACAACTGAATCCCCATGTAACAGCAAGGCTCAGAGGAGCCCACACACTCAGCTCTTAACCCCAGTGTGCAGAAAGGGTCACAACGTGTTTTTCAGCAGAAATAAACATGTTTCTGCAAGTTTGGTCAACCCCATGTAAGTTATGGGGCAGTAACAGAACACTTTTCAAAACGTGTTTTTCAGCCCGAAATAAACGCGTTTTTTCAGACAACTGAATCCCCATGTAACAGCAAGGCTCAGAGGAGCCCACACACTCAGCTCTTAACCCCAGTGTGCAGAAAGGGTCAAAACGTGTTTTTCAGCAGAAATAAACATGTTTCTGCAAGTTTGGTCAACCCCATGTAAGTTATGGGGCAGTAACAGCACACTTTTCAAAACGTGTTTTTCAGCCCGAAATAAACGCGTTTTTTCAGACAACTGAATCCCCATGTAACAGCAAGGCTCAGAAGAGCCCACACACTCAGCTCTTAACCCCAGTGTGCAGAAAGGGTAAAAACGTGTTTTTCAGCAGAAATAAACATGTTTCTGCAAGTTTGGTCAACCCCATGTAAGTTATGGGGCAGTAACAGCACACTTTTCAAAACGTGTTTTTCAGCCCGAAATAAACGCGTTTTTTCAGACAACTGAATCCCCATGTAACAGCAAGGCTCAGAGGAGCCCACACACTCAGCTCTTAACCCCAGTGTGCAGAAAGGGTCACAACGTGTTTTTCAGCAGAAATAAACATGTTTCTGCAAGTTTGGTCAACCCCATGTAAGTTATGGGGCAGTAACAGCACACTTTTCAAAACGTGTTTTTCAGCCCGAAATAAACGCGTTTTTTCAGACAACTGAATCCCCATGTAACAGCAAGGCTCAGAGGAGCCCACACACTCAGCTCTTAACCCCAGTGTGCAGAAAGGGTCACAACGTGTTTTTCAGCAGAAATAAACATGTTTCTGCAAGTTTGGTCAACCCCATGTAAGTTATGGGACAGTAACAGAACACTTTTCAAAACGTGTTTTTCAGCCCGAAATAAACGCGTTTTTTCAGACAACTGAATCCCCATGTAACAGCAAGGCTCAGAGGAGCCCACACACTCAGATCTTAACCCCAGTGTGCAGAAAGGGTCAAAACGTGTTTTTCAGCAGAAATAAACATGTTTCTGCAAGTTTGGTCAACCCCATGTAAGTTATGGGACAGTAACAGAACACTTTTCAAAACGTGTTTTTCAGCCCGAAATAAACGCTTTTTTTCAGACAACTGAATCCCCATGCAACAGCAAGGCTCAGAAGAGCCCACACACTCAGCTCTTAACCCCAGTGTGCAGAAAGAGTCAAAACGTGTTTTTCAGCAGAAATAAACATGTTTCTGCAAGTTTGGTCAACCCCATGTAAGTTATGGGGCAGTAACAGAACACTTTTCAAAACGTGTTTTTCAGCCCGAAATAAACGCGTTTTTTCAGACAACTGAATCCCCATGCAACAGCAAGGTTCAGAAGAGCCCACACACTCAGCTCTTAACCCCAGTGTGCAGAAAGAGTCAAAACGTGTTTTTCAGCAGAAATAAACATGTTTCTGCAAGTTTGGTCAACCCCATGTAAGTTATGGGGCAGTAACAGCACACTTTTCAAAACGTGTTTTTCAGCCCGAAATAAACGCGTTTTTTCAGACAACTGAATCCCCATGTAACAGCAAGGCTCAGAGGAGCCCACACACTCAGCTCTTAACCCCAGTGTGCAGAAAGGGTCAAAACGTGTTTTTCAGCAGAAATAAACATGTTTCTGCAAGTTTGGTCAACCCCATGTAAGTTATGGGGCAGTAACAGAACACTTTTCAAAACGTGTTTTTCAGCCCGAAATAAACGCGTTTTTTCAGACAACTGAATCCCCATGTAACAGCAAGGCTCAGAGGAGCCCACACACTCAGCTCTTAACCCCAGTGTGCAGAAAGGGTCAAAACGTGTTTTTCAGCAGAAATAAACATGTTTCTGCAAGTTTGGTCAACCCCATGTAAGTTATGGGGCAGTAACAGCACACTTTTCAAAACGTGTTTTTCAGCCCGAAATAAACGCGTTTTTTCAGACAACTGAATCCCCATGTAACAGCAAGGCTCAGAAGAGCCCACACACTCAGCTCTTAACCCCAGTGTGCAGAAAGGGTAAAAACGTGTTTTTCAGCAGAAATAAACATGTTTCTGCAAGTTTGGTCAACCCCATGTAAGTTATGGGGCAGTAACAGCACACTTTTCAAAACGTGTTTTTCAGCCCGAAATAAACGCGTTTTTTCAGACAACTGAATCCCCATGTAACAGCAAGGCTCAGAGGAGCCCACACATTCAGCTCTTAACCCCAGTGTGCAGAAAGGGTCACAACGTGTTTTTCAGCAGAAATAAACATGTTTCTGCAAGTTTGGTCAACCCCATGTAAGTTATGGGACAGTAACAGAACACTTTTCAAAACGTGTTTTTCAGCCCGAAATAAACGCGTTTTTTCAGACAACTGAATCCCCATGTAACAGCAAGGCTCAGAGGAGCCCACACACTCAGATCTTAACCCCAGTGTGCAGAAAGGGTCAAAATGTGTTTTTCAGCAGAAATAAACATGTTTCTGCAAGTTTGGTCAACCCCATGTAAGTTATGGGACAGTAACAGAACACTTTTCAAAACGTGTTTTTCAGCCCGAAATAAACGCTTTTTTTCAGACAACTGAATCCCCATGCAACAGCAAGGCTCAGAAGAGCCCACACACTCAGCTCTTAACCCCAGTGTGCAGAAAGAGTCAAAACGTGTTTTTCAGCAGAAATAAACATGTTTCTGCAAGTTTGGTCAACCCCATGTAAGTTATGGGGCAGTAACAGAACACTTTTCAAAACGTGTTTTTCAGCCCGAAATAAACGCGTTTTTTCAGACAACTGAATCCCCATGCAACAGCAAGGCTCAGAAGAGCCCACACACTCAGCTCTTAACCCCAGTGTGCAGAAAGAGTCAAAACATGTTTTTCAGCAGAAATAAACATGTTTCTGCAAGTTTGGTCAACCCCATGTAAGTTATGGGGCAGTAACAGCACACTTTTCAAAACGTGTTTTTCAGCCCGAAATAAACGCGTTTTTTCAGACAACTGAATCCCCATGTAACAGCAAGGCTCAGAGGAGCCCACACACTCAGCTCTTAACCCCAGTGTGCAGAAAGGGTCAAAACGTGTTTTTCAGCAGAAATAAACATGTTTCTGCAAGTTTGGTCAACCCCATGTAAGTTATGGGGCAGTAACAGCACACTTTTCAAAACGTGTTTTTCAGCCCGAAATAAACGCGTTTTTTCAGACAACTGAATCCCCATGTAACAGCAAGGCTCAGAAGAGCCCACACACTCAGCTCTTAACCCCAGTGTGCAGAAAGGGTAAAAACGTGTTTTTCAGCAGAAATAAACATGTTTCTGCAAGTTTGGTCAACCCCATGTAAGTTATGGGGCAGTAACAGCACACTTTTCAAAACGTGTTTTTCAGCCCGAAATAAACGCGTTTTTTCAGACAACTGAATCCCCATGTAACAGCAAGGCTCAGAGGAGCCCACACACTCAGCTCTTAACCCCAGTGTGCAGAAAGGGTCACAACGTGTTTTTCAGCAGAAATAAACATGTTTCTGCAAGTTTGGTCAACCCCATGTAAGTTATGGGACAGTAACAGAACACTTTTCAAAACGTGTTTTTCAGCCCGAAATAAACGCGTTTTTTCAGACAACTGAATCCCCATGTAACAGCAAGGCTCAGAGGAGCCCACACACTCAGCTCTTAACCCCAGTGTGCAGAAAGGGTCAAAACGTGTTTTTCAGCAGAAATAAACATGTTTCTGCAAGTTTGGTCAACCCCATGTAAGTTATGGGACAGTAACAGAACACTTTTCAAAACGTGTTTTTCAGCCCGAAATAAACGCGTTTTTTCAGACAACTGAATCCCCATGCAACAGCAAGGCTCAGAAGAGCCCACACACTCAGCTCTTAACCCCAGTGTGCAGAAAGAGTCAAAACGTGTTTTTCAGCAGAAATAAACATGTTTCTGCAAGTTTGGTCAACCCCATGTAAGTTATGGGGCAGTAACAGCACACTTTTCAAAACGTGTTTTTCAGCCCGAAATAAACGCGTTTTTTCAGACAACTGAATCCCCATGTAACAGCAAGGCTCAGAGGAGCCCACACACTCAGCTCTTAACCCCAGTGTGCAGAAAGGGTCAAAACGTGTTTTTCAGCAGAAATAAACATGTTTCTGCAAGTTTGGTCAACCCCATGTAAGTTATGGGGCAGTAACAGAACACTTTTCAAAACGTGTTTTTCAGCCCGAAATAAACGCGTTTTTTCAGACAACTGAATCCCCATGTAACAGCAAGGCTCAGAGGAGCCCACACACTCAGCTCTTAACCCCAGTGTGCAGAAAGGGTCACAACGTGTTTTTCAGCAGAAATAAACATGTTTCTGCAAGTTTGGTCAACCCCATGTAAGTTATGGGACAGTAACAGAACACTTTTCAAAACGTGTTTTTCAGCCCGAAATAAACGCGTTTTTTCAGACAACTGAATCCCCATGTAACAGCAAGGCTCAGAGGAGCCCACACACTCAGCTCTTAACCCCAGTGTGCAGAAAGGGTCAAAACGTGTTTTTCAGCAGAAATAAACATGTTTCTGCAAGTTTGGTCAACCCCATGTAAGTTATGGGGCAGTAACAGCACACTTTTCAAAACGTGTTTTTCAGCCCGAAATAAACGCGTTTTTTCAGACAACTGAATCCCCATGTAACAGCAAGGCTCAGAAGAGCCCACACACTCAGCTCTTAACCCCAGTGTGCAGAAAGGGTAAAAACGTGTTTTTCAGCAGAAATAAACATGTTTCTGCAAGTTTGGTCAACCCCATGTAAGTTATGGGGCAGTAACAGCACACTTTTCAAAACGTGTTTTTCAGCCCGAAATAAACGCGTTTTTTCAGACAACTGAATCCCCATGTAACAGCAAGGCTCAGAGGAGCCCACACACTCAGCTCTTAACCCCAGTGTGCAGAAAGGGTCACAACGTGTTTTTCAGCAGAAATAAACATGTTTCTGCAAGTTTGGTCAACCCCATGTAAGTTATGGGACAGTAACAGAACACTTTTCAAAACGTGTTTTTCAGCCCGAAATAAACGCGTTTTTTCAGACAACTGATTCCCCATGTAACAGCAAGGCTCAGAGGAGCCCACACACTCAGCTCTTAACCCCAGTGTGCAGAAAGGGTCAAAACGTGTTTTTCAGCAGAAATAAACATGTTTCTGCAAGTTTGGTCAACCCCATGTAAGTTATGGGGCAGTAACAGAACACTTTTCAAAACGTGTTTTTCAGCCCGAAATAAACGCGTTTTTTCAGACAACTGAATCCCCATGCAACAGCAAGGCTCAGAAGAGCCCACACACTCAGCTCTTAACCCCAGTGTGCAGAAAGAGTCAAAACGTGTTTTTCAGCAGAAATAAACATGTTTCTGCAAGTTTGGTCAACCCCATGTAAGTTATGGGGCAGTAACAGCACACTTTTCAAAACGTGTTTTTCAGCCCGAAATAAACGCGTTTTTTCAGACAACTGAATCCCCATGTAACAGCAAGGCTCAGAGGAGCCCACACACTCAGCTCTTAACCCCAGTGTGCAGAAAGGGTCAAAACGTGTTTTTCAGCAGAAATAAACATGTTTCTGCAAGTTTGGTCAACCCCATGTAAGTTATGGGGCAGTAACAGAACACTTTTCAAAACGTGTTTTTCAGCCCGAAATAAACGCGTTTTTTCAGACAACTGAATCCCCATGTAACAGCAAGGCTCAGAGGAGCCCACACACTCAGCTCTTAACCCCAGTGTGCAGAAAGGGTCACAACGTGTTTTTCAGCAGAAATAAACATGTTTCTGCAAGTTTGGTCAACCCCATGTAAGTTATGGGGCAGTAACAGAACACTTTTCAAAACGTGTTTTTCAGCCCGAAATAAACGCGTTTTTTCAGACAACTGAATCCCCATGCAACAGCAAGGCTCAGAAGAGCCCACACACTCAGCTCTTAACCCCAGTGTGCAGAAAGAGTCAAAACGTGTTTTTCAGCAGAAATAAACATGTTTCTGCAAGTTTGGTCAACCCCATGTAAGTTATGGGGCAGTAACAGCACACTTTTCAAAACGTGTTTTTCAGCCCGAAATAAACGCGTTTTTTCAGACAACTGAATCCCCATGTAACAGCAAGGCTCAGAGGAGCCCACACACTCAGCTCTTAACCCCAGTGTGCAGAAAGGGTCAAAACGTGTTTTTCAGCAGAAATAAACATGTTTCTGCAAGTTTGGTCAACCCCATGTAAGTTATGGGGCAGTAACAGCACACTTTTCAAAACGTGTTTTTCAGCCCGAAATAAACGCGTTTTTTCAGACAACTGAATCCCCATGTAACAGCAAGGCTCAGAAGAGCCCACACACTCAGCTCTTAACCCCAGTGTGCAGAAAGGGTAAAAACGTGTTTTTCAGCAGAAATAAACATGTTTCTGCAAGTTTGGTCAACCCCATGTAAGTTATGGGGCAGTAACAGCACACTTTTCAAAACGTGTTTTTCAGCCCGAAATAAACGCGTTTTTTCAGACAACTGAATCCCCATGTAACAGCAAGGCTCAGAGGAGCCCACACACTCAGCTCTTAACCCCAGTGTGCAGAAAGGGTCAAAACGTGTTTTTCAGCAGAAATAAACATGTTTCTGCAAGTTTGGTCAACCCCATGTAAGTTATGGGGCAGTAACAGAACACTTTTCAAAACGTGTTTTTCAGCCCGAAATAAACGCGTTTTTTCAGACAACTGAATCCCCATGTAACAGCAAGGCTCAGAGGAGCCCACACACTCAGCTCTTAACCCCAGTGTGCAGAAAGGGTCAAAACGTGTTTTTCAGCAGAAATAAACATGTTTCTGCAAGTTTGGTCAACCCCATGTAAGTTATGGGACAGTAACAGAACACTTTTCAAAACGTGTTTTTCAGCCCGAAATAAACGCGTTTTTTCAGACAACTGAATCCCCATGCAACAGCAAGGCTCAGAAGAGCCCACACACTCAGCTCTTAACCCCAGTGTGCAGAAAGAGTCAAAACGTGTTTTTCAGCAGAAATAAACATGTTTCTGCAAGTTTGGTCAACCCCATGTAAGTTATGGGGCAGTAACAGCACACTTTTCAAAACGTGTTTTTCAGCCCGAAATAAACGCGTTTTTTCAGACAACTGAATCCCCATGTAACAGCAAGGCTCAGAGGAGCCCACACACTCAGCTCTTAACCCCAGTGTGCAGAAAGGGTCAAAACGTGTTTTTCAGCAGAAATAAACATGTTTCTGCAAGTTTGGTCAACCCCATGTAAGTTATGGGGCAGTAACAGAACACTTTTCAAAACGTGTTTTTCAGCCCGAAATAAACGCGTTTTTTCAGACAACTGAATCCCCATGTAACAGCAAGGCTCAGAGGAGCCCACACACTCAGCTCTTAACCCCAGTGTGCAGAAAGGGTCACAACGTGTTTTTCAGCAGAAATAAACATGTTTCTGCAAGTTTGGTCAACCCCATGTAAGTTATGGGACAGTAACAGAACACTTTTCAAAACGTGTTTTTCAGCCCGAAATAAACGCGTTTTTTCAGACAACTGAATCCCCATGTAACAGCAAGGCTCAGAGGAGCCCACACACTCAGCTCTTAACCCCAGTGTGCAGAAAGGGTCAAAACGTGTTTTTCAGCAGAAATAAACATGTTTCTGCAAGTTTGGTCAACCCCATGTAAGTTATGGGGCAGTAACAGCACACTTTTCAAAACGTGTTTTTCAGCCCGAAATAAACGCGTTTTTTCAGACAACTGAATCCCCATGTAACAGCAAGGCTCAGAAGAGCCCACACACTCAGCTCTTAACCCCAGTGTGCAGAAAGGGTAAAAACGTGTTTTTCAGCAGAAATAAACATGTTTCTGCAAGTTTGGTCAACCCCATGTAAGTTATGGGGCAGTAACAGCACACTTTTCAAAACGTGTTTTTCAGCCCGAAATAAACGCGTTTTTTCAGACAACTGAATCCCCATGTAACAGCAAGGCTCAGAGGAGCCCACACACTCAGCTCTTAACCCCAGTGTGCAGAAAGGGTCACAACGTGTTTTTCAGCAGAAATAAACATGTTTCTGCAAGTTTGGTCAACCCCATGTAAGTTATGGGACAGTAACAGAACACTTTTCAAAACGTGTTTTTCAGCCCGAAATAAACGCGTTTTTTCAGACAACTGATTCCCCATGTAACAGCAAGGCTCAGAGGAGCCCACACACTCAGCTCTTAACCCCAGTGTGCAGAAAGGGTCAAAACGTGTTTTTCAGCAGAAATAAACATGTTTCTGCAAGTTTGGTCAACCCCATGTAAGTTATGGGGCAGTAACAGAACACTTTTCAAAACGTGTTTTTCAGCCCGAAATAAACGCGTTTTTTCAGACAACTGAATCCCCATGTAACAGCAAGGCTCAGAAGAGCCCACACACTCAGCTCTTAACCCCAGTGTGCAGAAAGGGTAAAAACGTGTTTTTCAGCAGAAATAAACATGTTTCTGCAAGTTTGGTCAACCCCATGTAAGTTATGGGGCAGTAACAGCACACTTTTCAAAACGTGTTTTTCAGCCCGAAATAAACGCGTTTTTTCAGACAACTGAATCCCCATGTAACAGCAAGGCTCAGAGGAGCCCACACACTCAGCTCTTAACCCCAGTGTGCAGAAAGGGTCACAACGTGTTTTTCAGCAGAAATAAACATGTTTCTGCAAGTTTGGTCAACCCCATGTAAGTTATGGGACAGTAACAGAACACTTTTCAAAACGTGTTTTTCAGCCCGAAATAAACGCGTTTTTTCAGACAACTGATTCCCCATGTAACAGCAAGGCTCAGAGGAGCCCACACACTCAGCTCTTAACCCCAGTGTGCAGAAAGGGTCAAAACGTGTTTTTCAGCAGAAATAAACATGTTTCTGCAAGTTTGGTCAACCCCATGTAAGTTATGGGGCAGTAACAGCACACTTTTCAAAACGTGTTTTTCAGCCCGAAATAAACGCGTTTTTTCAGACAACTGAATCCCCATGTAACAGCAAGGCTCAGAAGAGCCCACACACTCAGCTCTTAACCCC
The DNA here is from genome assembly GCF_059453375.1 of Lepisosteus platostomus. Lineage (NCBI taxonomy): Eukaryota > Metazoa > Chordata > Actinopteri > Semionotiformes > Lepisosteidae > Lepisosteus > Lepisosteus platostomus. The sequence continues at coordinate 23,782,304 of NC_142623.1, forward strand.
AGTGTGCAGAAAGGGTAAAAACGTGTTTTTCAGCAGAAATAAACATGTTTCTGCAAGTTTGGTCAACCCCATGTAAGTTATGTGGCAGTAACAGCACACTTTTCAAAACGTGTTTTTCAGCCCGAAATAAACGCGTTTTTTCAGACAACTGAATCCCCATGTAACAGCAAGGCTCAGAGGAGCCCACACACTCAGCTCTTAACCCCAGTGTGCAGAAAGGGTCACAACGTGTTTTTCAGCAGAAATAAACATGTTTCTGCAAGTTTGGTCAACCCCATGTAAGTTATGGGACAGTAACAGAACACTTTTCAAAACGTGTTTTTCAGCCCGAAATAAACGCGTTTTTTCAGACAACTGAATCCCCATGTAACAGCAAGGCTCAGAGGAGCCCACACACTCAGCTCTTAACCCCAGTGTGCAGAAAGGGTCAAAACGTGTTTTTCAGCAGAAATAAACATGTTTCTGCAAGTTTGGTCAACCCCATGTAAGTTATGGGACAGTAACAGAACACTTTTCAAAACGTGTTTTTCAGCCTGAAATAAACGCGTTTTTTCAGACAACTGAATCCCCATGTAACAGCAAGGCTCAGAGGAGCCCACACACTCAGCTCTTAACCCCAGTGTGCAGAAAGGGTCAAAACGTGTTTTTCAGCAGAAATAAACATGTTTCTGCAAGTTTGGTCAACCCCATGTAAGTTATGGGACAGTAACAGAACACTTTTCAAAACGTGTTTTTCAGCCCGAAATAAACGCGTTTTTTCAGACAACTGAATCCCCATGCAACAGGAAGGCTCAGAAGAGCCCACACACTCAGCTCTTAACCCCAGTGTGCAGAAAGGGTCAAAACGTGTTTTTCAGCAGAAATAAACATGTTTCTGCAAGTTTGGTCAACCCCATGTAAGTTATAGGGCAGTAACAGAACACTTTTCAAAACGTGTTTTTCAGCCCGAAATAAACGCGTTTTTTCAGACAACTGAATCCCCATGTAACAGCAAGGCTCAGAGGAGCCCACACACTCAGCTCTTAACCCCAGTGTGCAGAAAGGGTCAAAACGTGTTTTTCAGCAGAAATAAACATGTTTCTGCAAGTTTGGTCAACCCCATGTAAGTTATGGGGCAGTAACAGAACACTTTTCAAAACGTGTTTTTCAGCCCGAAATAAACGCGTTTTTTCAGACAACTGAATCCCCATGTAACAGCAAGGCTCAGAGGAGCCCACACACTCAGCTCTTAACCCCAGTGTGCAGAAAGGGTCAAAACGTGTTTTTCAGCAGAAATAAACATGTTTCTGCAAGTTTGGTCAACCCCATGTAAGTTATGGGGCAGTAACAGAAGACTTTTCAAAACGTGTTTTTCAGCCCGAAATAAACGCGTTTTTTCAGACAACTGAATCCCCATGTAACAGCAAGGCTCAGAGGAGCCCACACACTCAGCTCTTAACCCCAGTGTGCAGAAAGGGTCACAACGTGTTTTTCAGCAGAAATAAACATGTTTCTGCAAGTTTGGTCAACCCCATGTAAGTTATGGGGCAGTAACAGAACACTTTTCAAAACGTGTTTTTCAGCCCGAAATAAACGCGTTTTTTCAGACAACTGAATCCCCATGTAACAGCAAGGCTCAGAGGAGCCCACACACTCAGCTCTTAACCCCAGTGTGCAGAAAGGGTCACAACGTGTTTTTCAGCAGAAATAAACATGTTTCTGCAAGTTTGGTCAACCCCATGTAAGTTATGGGACAGTAACAGAACACTTTTCAAAACGTGTTTTTCAGCCCGAAATAAACGCGTTTTTTCAGACAACTGAATCCCCATGTAACAGCAAGGCTCAGAGGAGCCCACACACTCAGCTCTTAACCCCAGTGTGCAGAAAGGGTCAAAACGTGTTTTTCAGCAGAAATAAACATGTTTCTGCAAGTTTGGTCAACCCCATGTAAGTTATGGGGCAGTAACAGCACACTTTTCAAAACGTGTTTTTCAGCCCGAAATAAACGCGTTTTTTCAGACAACTGAATCCCCATGTAACAGCAAGGCTCAGAAGAGCCCACACACTCAGCTCTTAACCCCAGTGTGCAGAAAGGGTAAAAACGTGTTTTTCAGCAGAAATAAACATGTTTCTGCAAGTTTGGTCAACCCCATGTAAGTTATGGGGCAGTAACAGCACACTTTTCAAAACGTGTTTTTCAGCCCGAAATAAACGCGTTTTTTCAGACAACTGAATCCCCATGTAACAGCAAGGCTCAGAGGAGCCCACACACTCAGCTCTTAACCCCAGTGTGCAGAAAGGGTCACAACGTGTTTTTCAGCAGAAATAAACATGTTTCTGCAAGTTTGGTCAACCCCATGTAAGTTATGGGACAGTAACAGAACACTTTTCAAAACGTGTTTTTCAGCCCGAAATAAACGCGTTTTTTCAGACAACTGATTCCCCATGTAACAGCAAGGCTCAGAGGAGCCCACACACTCAGCTCTTAACCCCAGTGTGCAGAAAGGGTCAAAACGTGTTTTTCAGCAGAAATAAACATGTTTCTGCAAGTTTGGTCAACCCCATGTAAGTTATGGGGCAGTAACAGAACACTTTTCAAAACGTGTTTTTCAGCCCGAAATAAACGCGTTTTTTCAGACAACTGATTCCCCATGTAACAGCAAGGCTCAGAGGAGCCCACACACTCAGCTCTTAACCCCAGTGTGCAGAAAGGGTCAAAACGTGTTTTTCAGCAGAAATAAACATGTTTCTGCAAGTTTGGTCAACCCCATGTAAGTTATGGGGCAGTAACAGCACACTTTTCAAAACGTGTTTTTCAGCCCGAAATAAACGCGTTTTTTCAGACAACTGAATCCCCATGTAACAGCAAGGCTCAGAAGAGCCCACACACTCAGCTCTTAACCCCAGTGTGCAGAAAGGGTAAAAACGTGTTTTTCAGCAGAAATAAACATGTTTCTGCAAGTTTGGTCAACCCCATGTAAGTTATGTGGCAGTAACAGCACACTTTTCAAAACGTGTTTTTCAGCCCGAAATAAACGCGTTTTTTCAGACAACTGAATCCCCATGTAACAGCAAGGCTCAGAGGAGCCCACACACTCAGCTCTTAACCCCAGTGTGCAGAAAGGGTCACAACGTGTTTTTCAGCAGAAATAAACATGTTTCTGCAAGTTTGGTCAACCCCATGTAAGTTATGGGACAGTAACAGAACACTTTTCAAAACGTGTTTTTCAGCCCGAAATAAACGCGTTTTTTCAGACAACTGAATCCCCATGTAACAGCAAGGCTCAGAGGAGCCCACACACTCAGCTCTTAACCCCAGTGTGCAGAAAGGGTCAAAACGTGTTTTTCAGCAGAAATAAACATGTTTCTGCAAGTTTGGTCAACCCCATGTAAGTTATGGGACAGTAACAGAACACTTTTCAAAACGTGTTTTTCAGCCTGAAATAAACGCGTTTTTTCAGACAACTGAATCCCCATGTAACAGCAAGGCTCAGAGGAGCCCACACACTCAGCTCTTAACCCCAGTGTGCAGAAAGGGTCAAAACGTGTTTTTCAGCAGAAATAAACATGTTTCTGCAAGTTTGGTCAACCCCATGTAAGTTATGGGACAGTAACAGAACACTTTTCAAAACGTGTTTTTCAGCCCGAAATAAACGCGTTTTTTCAGACAACTGAATCCCCATGCAACAGCAAGGCTCAGAAGAGCCCACACACTCAGCTCTTAACCCCAGTGTGCAGAAAGGGTCAAAACGTGTTTTTCAGCAGAAATAAACATGTTTCTGCAAGTTTGGTCAACCCCATGTAAGTTATAGGGCAGTAACAGAACACTTTTCAAAACGTGTTTTTCAGCCCGAAATAAACGCGTTTTTTCAGACAACTGAATCCCCATGTAACAGCAAGGCTCAGAGGAGCCCACACACTCAGCTCTTAACCCCAGTGTGCAGAAAGGGTCAAAACGTGTTTTTCAGCAGAAATAAACATGTTTCTGCAAGTTTGGTCAACCCCATGTAAGTTATGGGGCAGTAACAGAACACTTTTCAAAACGTGTTTTTCAGCCCGAAATAAACGCGTTTTTTCAGACAACTGAATCCCCATGTAACAGCAAGGCTCAGAGGAGCCCACACACTCAGCTCTTAACCCCAGTGTGCAGAAAGGGTCAAAACGTGTTTTTCAGCAGAAATAAACATGTTTCTGCAAGTTTGGTCAACCCCATGTAAGTTATGGGGCAGTAACAGAAGACTTTTCAAAACGTGTTTTTCAGCCCGAAATAAACGCGTTTTTTCAGACAACTGAATCCCCATGTAACAGCAAGGCTCAGAGGAGCCCACACACTCAGCTCTTAACCCCAGTGTGCAGAAAGGGTCACAACGTGTTTTTCAGCAGAAATAAACATGTTTCTGCAAGTTTGGTCAACCCCATGTAAGTTATGGGGCAGTAACAGAACACTTTTCAAAACGTGTTTTTCAGCCCGAAATAAACGCGTTTTTTCAGACAACTGAATCCCCATGTAACAGCAAGGCTCAGAGGAGCCCACACACTCAGCTCTTAACCCCAGTGTGCAGAAAGGGTCACAACGTGTTTTTCAGCAGAAATAAACATGTTTCTGCAAGTTTGGTCAACCCCATGTAAGTTATGGGACAGTAACAGAACACTTTTCAAAACGTGTTTTTCAGCCCGAAATAAACGCGTTTTTTCAGACAACTGAATCCCCATGTAACAGCAAGGCTCAGAGGAGCCCACACACTCAGCTCTTAACCCCAGTGTGCAGAAAGGGTCAAAACGTGTTTTTCAGCAGAAATAAACATGTTTCTGCAAGTTTGGTCAACCCCATGTAAGTTATGGGGCAGTAACAGCACACTTTTCAAAACGTGTTTTTCAGCCCGAAATAAACGCGTTTTTTCAGACAACTGAATCCCCATGTAACAGCAAGGCTCAGAAGAGCCCACACACTCAGCTCTTAACCCCAGTGTGCAGAAAGGGTAAAAACGTGTTTTTCAGCAGAAATAAACATGTTTCTGCAAGTTTGGTCAACCCCATGTAAGTTATGGGGCAGTAACAGCACACTTTTCAAAACGTGTTTTTCAGCCCGAAATAAACGCGTTTTTTCAGACAACTGAATCCCCATGTAACAGCAAGGCTCAGAGGAGCCCACACACTCAGCTCTTAACCCCAGTGTGCAGAAAGGGTCACAACGTGTTTTTCAGCAGAAATAAACATGTTTCTGCAAGTTTGGTCAACCCCATGTAAGTTATGGGACAGTAACAGAACACTTTTCAAAACGTGTTTTTCAGCCCGAAATAAACGCGTTTTTTCAGACAACTGATTCCCCATGTAACAGCAAGGCTCAGAGGAGCCCACACACTCAGCTCTTAACCCCAGTGTGCAGAAAGGGTCAAAACGTGTTTTTCAGCAGAAATAAACATGTTTCTGCAAGTTTGGTCAACCCCATGTAAGTTATGGGGCAGTAACAGAACACTTTTCAAAACGTGTTTTTCAGCCCGAAATAAACGCGTTTTTTCAGACAACTGATTCCCCATGTAACAGCAAGGCTCAGAGGAGCCCACACACTCAGCTCTTAACCCCAGTGTGCAGAAAGGGTCAAAACGTGTTTTTCAGCAGAAATAAACATGTTTCTGCAAGTTTGGTCAACCCCATGTAAGTTATGGGGCAGTAACAGCACACTTTTCAAAACGTGTTTTTCAGCCCGAAATAAACGCGTTTTTTCAGACAACTGAATCCCCATGTAACAGCAAGGCTCAGAAGAGCCCACACACTCAGCTCTTAACCCCAGTGTGCAGAAAGGGTAAAAACGTGTTTTTCAGCAGAAATAAACATGTTTCTGCAAGTTTGGTCAACCCCATGTAAGTTATGTGGCAGTAACAGCACACTTTTCAAAACGTGTTTTTCAGCCCGAAATAAACGCGTTTTTTCAGACAACTGAATCCCCATGTAACAGCAAGGCTCAGAGGAGCCCACACACTCAGCTCTTAACCCCAGTGTGCAGAAAGGGTCACAACGTGTTTTTCAGCAGAAATAAACATGTTTCTGCAAGTTTGGTCAACCCCATGTAAGTTATGGGACAGTAACAGAACACTTTTCAAAACGTGTTTTTCAGCCCGAAATAAACGCGTTTTTTCAGACAACTGAATCCCCATGTAACAGCAAGGCTCAGAGGAGCCCACACACTCAGCTCTTAACCCCAGTGTGCAGAAAGGGTCAAAACGTGTTTTTCAGCAGAAATAAACATGTTTCTGCAAGTTTGGTCAACCCCATGTAAGTTATGGGACAGTAACAGAACACTTTTCAAAACGTGTTTTTCAGCCTGAAATAAACGCGTTTTTTCAGACAACTGAATCCCCATGTAACAGCAAGGCTCAGAGGAGCCCACACACTCAGCTCTTAACCCCAGTGTGCAGAAAGGGTCAAAACGTGTTTTTCAGCAGAAATAAACATGTTTCTGCAAGTTTGGTCAACCCCATGTAAGTTATGGGACAGTAACAGAACACTTTTCAAAACGTGTTTTTCAGCCTGAAATAAACGCGTTTTTTCAGACAACTGAATCCCCATGTAACAGCAAGGCTCAGAGGAGCCCACACACTCAGCTCTTAACCCCAGTGTGCAGAAAGGGTCAAAACGTGTTTTTCAGCAGAAATAAACATGTTTCTGCAAGTTTGGTCAACCCCATGTAAGTTATGGGACAGTAACAGAACACTTTTCAAAACGTGTTTTTCACCCCGAAATAAACGCGTTTTTTCAGACAACTGAATCCCCATGCAACAGCAAGGCTCAGAAGAGCCCACACACTCAGCTCTTAACCCCAGTGTGCAGAAAGGGTCAAAACGTGTTTTTCAGCAGAAATAAACATGTTTCTGCAAGTTTGGTCAACCCCATGTAAGTTATAGGGCAGTAACAGAACACTTTTCAAAACGTGTTTTTCAGCCCGAAATAAACGCGTTTTTTCAGACAACTGAATCCCCATGTAACAGCAAGGCTCAGAGGAGCCCACACACTCAGCTCTTAACCCCAGTGTGCAGAAAGGGTCAAAACGTGTTTTTCAGCAGAAATAAACATGTTTCTGCAAGTTTGGTCAACCCCATGTAAGTTATGGGGCAGTAACAGAACACTTTTCAAAACGTGTTTTTCAGCCCGAAATAAACGCGTTTTTTCAGACAACTGAATCCCCATGTAACAGCAAGGCTCAGAGGAGCCCACACACTCAGCTCTTAACCCCAGTGTGCAGAAAGGGTCAAAACGTGTTTTTCAGCAGAAATAAACATGTTTCTGCAAGTTTGGTCAACCCCATGTAAGTTATGGGGCAGTAACAGAAGACTTTTCAAAACGTGTTTTTCAGCCCGAAATAAACGCGTTTTTTCAGACAACTGAATCCCCATGTAACAGCAAGGCTCAGAGGAGCCCACACACTCAGCTCTTAACCCCAGTGTGCAGAAAGGGTCACAACGTGTTTTTCAGCAGAAATAAACATGTTTCTGCAAGTTTGGTCAACCCCATGTAAGTTATGGGGCAGTAACAGAACACTTTTCAAAACGTGTTTTTCAGCCCGAAATAAACGCGTTTTTTCAGACAACTGAATCCCCATGTAACAGCAAGGCTCAGAGGAGCCCACACACTCAGCTCTTAACCCCAGTGTGCAGAAAGGGTCACAACGTGTTTTTCAGCAGAAATAAACATGTTTCTGCAAGTTTGGTCAACCCCATGTAAGTTATGGGACAGTAACAGAACACTTTTCAAAACGTGTTTTTCAGCCCGAAATAAACGCGTTTTTTCAGACAACTGAATCCCCATGTAACAGCAAGGCTCAGAGGAGCCCACACACTCAGCTCTTAACCCCAGTGTGCAGAAAGGGTCAAAACGTGTTTTTCAGCAGAAATAAACATGTTTCTGCAAGTTTGGTCAACCCCATGTAAGTTATGGGGCAGTAACAGCACACTTTTCAAAACGTGTTTTTCAGCCCGAAATAAACGCGTTTTTTCAGACAACTGAATCCCCATGTAACAGCAAGGCTCAGAAGAGCCCACACACTCAGCTCTTAACCCCAGTGTGCAGAAAGGGTAAAAACGTGTTTTTCAGCAGAAATAAACATGTTTCTGCAAGTTTGGTCAACCCCATGTAAGTTATGGGGCAGTAACAGCACACTTTTCAAAACGTGTTTTTCAGCCCGAAATAAACGCGTTTTTTCAGACAACTGAATCCCCATGTAACAGCAAGGCTCAGAGGAGCCCACACACTCAGCTCTTAACCCCAGTGTGCAGAAAGGGTCACAACGTGTTTTTCAGCAGAAATAAACATGTTTCTGCAAGTTTGGTCAACCCCATGTAAGTTATGGGACAGTAACAGAACACTTTTCAAAACGTGTTTTTCAGCCCGAAATAAACGCGTTTTTTCAGACAACTGATTCCCCATGTAACAGCAAGGCTCAGAGGAGCCCACACACTCAGCTCTTAACCCCAGTGTGCAGAAAGGGTCAAAACGTGTTTTTCAGCAGAAATAAACATGTTTCTGCAAGTTTGGTCAACCCCATGTAAGTTATGGGGCAGTAACAGAACACTTTTCAAAACGTGTTTTTCAGCCCGAAATAAACGCGTTTTTTCAGACAACTGATTCCCCATGTAACAGCAAGGCTCAGAGGAGCCCACACACTCAGCTCTTAACCCCAGTGTGCAGAAAGGGTCAAAACGTGTTTTTCAGCAGAAATAAACATGTTTCTGCAAGTTTGGTCAACCCCATGTAAGTTATGGGGCAGTAACAGCACACTTTTCAAAACGTGTTTTTCAGCCCGAAATAAACGCGTTTTTTCAGACAACTGAATCCCCATGTAACAGCAAGGCTCAGAAGAGCCCACACACTCAGCTCTTAACCCCAGTGTGCAGAAAGGGTAAAAACGTGTTTTTCAGCAGAAATAAACATGTTTCTGCAAGTTTGGTCAACCCCATGTAAGTTATGTGGCAGTAACAGCACACTTTTCAAAACGTGTTTTTCAGCCCGAAATAAACGCGTTTTTTCAGACAACTGAATCCCCATGTAACAGCAAGGCTCAGAGGAGCCCACACACTCAGCTCTTAACCCCAGTGTGCAGAAAGGGTCAAAACGTGTTTTTCAGCAGAAATAAACATGTTTCTGCAAGTTTGGTCAACCCCATGTAAGTTATGGGGCAGTAACAGAACACTTTTCAAAACGTGTTTTTCAGCCCGAAATAAACGCGTTTTTTCAGACAACTGAATCCCCATGTAACAGCAAGGCTCAGAGGAGCCCACACACTCAGCTCTTAACCCCAGTGTGCAGAAAGGGTCAAAACGTGTTTTTCAGCAGAAATAAACATGTTTCTGCAAGTTTGGTCAACCCCATGTAAGTTATGGGGCAGTAACAGAAGACTTTTCAAAACGTGTTTTTCAGCCCGAAATAAACGCGTTTTTTCAGACAACTGAATCCCCATGTAACAGCAAGGCTCAGAGGAGCCCACACACTCAGCTCTTAACCCCAGTGTGCAGAAAGGGTCACAACGTGTTTTTCAGCAGAAATAAACATGTTTCTGCAAGTTTGGTCAACCCCATGTAAGTTATGGGGCAGTAACAGAACACTTTTCAAAACGTGTTTTTCAGCCCGAAATAAACGCGTTTTTTCAGACAACTGAATCCCCATGTAACAGCAAGGCTCAGAGGAGCCCACACACTCAGCTCTTAACCCCAGTGTGCAGAAAGGGTCACAACGTGTTTTTCAGCAGAAATAAACATGTTTCTGCAAGTTTGGTCAACCCCATGTAAGTTATGGGACAGTAACAGAACACTTTTCAAAACGTGTTTTTCAGCCCGAAATAAACGCGTTTTTTCAGACAACTGATTCCCCATGTAACAGCAAGGCTCAGAGGAGCCCACACACTCAGCTCTTAACCCCAGTGTGCAGAAAGGGTCAAAACGTGTTTTTCAGCAGAAATAAACATGTTTCTGCAAGTTTGGTCAACCCCATGTAAGTTATGGGGCAGTAACAGAACACTTTTCAAAACGTGTTTTTCAGCCCGAAATAAACGCGTTTTTTCAGACAACTGAATCCCCATGCAACAGCAAGGCTCAGAAGAGCCCACACACTCAGCTCTTAACCCCAGTGTGCAGAAAGAGTCAAAACGTGTTTTTCAGCAGAAATAAACATGTTTCTGCAAGTTTGGTCAACCCCATGTAAGTTATGGGGCAGTAACAGAACACTTTTCAAAACGTGTTTTTCAGCCCGAAATAAACGCGTTTTTTCAGACAACTGAATCCCCATGTAACAGCAAGGCTCAGAGGAGCCCACACACTCAGCTCTTAACCCCAGTGTGCAGAAAGGGTCAAAACGTGTTTTTCAGCAGAAATAAACATGTTTCTGCAAGTTTGGTCAACCCCATGTAAGTTATGGGGCAGTAACAGCACACTTTTCAAAACGTGTTTTTCAGCCCGAAATAAACGCGTTTTTTCAGACAACTGAATCCCCATGTAACAGCAAGGCTCAGAAGAGCCCACACACTCAGCTCTTAACCCCAGTGTGCAGAAAGGGTCAAAACGTGTTTTTCAGCAGAAATAAACATGTTTCTGCAAGTTTGGTCAACCCCATGTAAGTTATGGGGCAGTAACAGAACACTTTTCAAAACGTGTTTTTCAGCCCGAAATAAACGCGTTTTTTCAGACAACTGAATCCCCATGTAACAGCAAGGCTCAGAGGAGCCCACACACTCAGCTCTTAACCCCAGTGTGCAGAAAGGGTCAAAACGTGTTTTTCAGCAGAAATAAACATGTTTCTGCAAGTTTGGTCAACCCCATGTAAGTTATGGGACAGTAACAGAACACTTTTCAAAACGTGTTTTTCAGCCCGAAATAAACGCGTTTTTTCAGACAACTGAATCCCCATGCAACAGCAAGGCTCAGAAGAGCCCACACACTCAGCTCTTAACCCCAGTGTGCAGAAAGAGTCAAAACGTGTTTTTCAGCAGAAATAAACATGTTTCTGCAAGTTTGGTCAACCCCATGTAAGTTATGGGGCAGTAACAGCACACTTTTCAAAACGTGTTTTTCAGCCCGAAATAAACGCGTTTTTTCAGACAACTGAATCCCCATGTAACAGCAAGGCTCAGAGGAGCCCACACACTCAGCTCTTAACCCCAGTGTGCAGAAAGGGTCAAAACGTGTTTTTCAGCAGAAATAAACATGTTTCTGCAAGTTTGGTCAACCCCATGTAAGTTATGGGGCAGTAACAGAACACTTTTCAAAACGTGTTTTTCAGCCCGAAATAAACGCGTTTTTTCAGACAACTGAATCCCCATGTAACAGCAAGGCTCAGAGGAGCCCACACACTCAGCTCTTAACCCCAGTGTGCAGAAAGGGTCACAACGTGTTTTTCAGCAGAAATAAACATGTTTCTGCAAGTTTGGTCAACCCCATGTAAGTTATGGGACAGTAACAGAACACTTTTCAAAACGTGTTTTTCAGCCCGAAATAAACGCGTTTTTTCAGACAACTGAATCCCCATGTAACAGCAAGGCTCAGAGGAGCCCACACACTCAGCTCTTAACCCCAGTGTGCAGAAAGGGTCAAAACGTGTTTTTCAGCAGAAATAAACATGTTTCTGCAAGTTTGGTCAACCCCATGTAAGTTATGGGGCAGTAACAGCACACTTTTCAAAACGTGTTTTTCAGCCCGAAATAAACGCGTTTTTTCAGACAACTGAATCCCCATGTAACAGCAAGGCTCAGAAGAGCCCACACACTCAGCTCTTAACCCCAGTGTGCAGAAAGGGTAAAAACGTGTTTTTCAGCAGAAATAAACATGTTTCTGCAAGTTTGGTCAACCCCATGTAAGTTATGGGGCAGTAACAGCACACTTTTCAAAACGTGTTTTTCAGCCCGAAATAAACGCGTTTTTTCAGACAACTGAATCCCCATGTAACAGCAAGGCTCAGAGGAGCCCACACACTCAGCTCTTAACCCCAGTGTGCAGAAAGGGTCACAACGTGTTTTTCAGCAGAAATAAACATGTTTCTGCAAGTTTGGTCAACCCCATGTAAGTTATGGGACAGTAACAGAACACTTTTCAAAACGTGTTTTTCAGCCCGAAATAAACGCGTTTTTTCAGACAACTGATTCCCCATGTAACAGCAAGGCTCAGAGGAGCCCACACACTCAGCTCTTAACCCCAGTGTGCAGAAAGGGTCAAAACGTGTTTTTCAGCAGAAATAAACATGTTTCTGCAAGTTTGGTCAACCCCATGTAAGTTATGGGGCAGTAACAGAACACTTTTCAAAACGTGTTTTTCAGCCCGAAATAAACGCGTTTTTTCAGACAACTGAATCCCCATGCAACAGCAAGGCTCAGAAGAGCCCACACACTCAGCTCTTAACCCCAGTGTGCAGAAAGAGTCAAAACGTGTTTTTCAGCAGAAATAAACATGTTTCTGCAAGTTTGGTCAACCCCATGTAAGTTATGGGGCAGTAACAGCACACTTTTCAAAACGTGTTTTTCAGCCCGAAATAAACGCGTTTTTTCAGACAACTGAATCCCCATGTAACAGCAAGGCTCAGAAGAGCCCACACACTCAGCTCTTAACCCCAGTGTGCAGAAAGGGTAAAAACGTGTTTTTCAGCAGAAATAAACATGTTTCTGCAAGTTTGGTCAACCCCATGTAAGTTATGTGGCAGTAACAGCACACTTTTCAAAACGTGTTTTTCAGCCCGAAATAAACGCGTTTTTTCAGACAACTGAATCCCCATGTAACAGCAAGGCTCAGAGGAGCCCACACACTCAGCTCTTAACCCCAGTGTGCAGAAAGGGTCACAACGTGTTTTTCAGCAGAAATAAACATGTTTCTGCAAGTTTGGTCAACCCCATGTAAGTTATGGGACAGTAACAGAACACTTTTCAAAACGTGTTTTTCAGCCCGAAATAAACGCGTTTTTTCAGACAACTGAATCCCCATGTAACAGCAAGGCTCAGAGGAGCCCACACACTCAGCTCTTAACCCCAGTGTGCAGAAAGGGTCAAAACGTGTTTTTCAGCAGAAATAAACATGTTTCTGCAAGTTTGGTCAACCCCATGTAAGTTATGGGACAGTAACAGAACACTTTTCAAAACGTGTTTTTCAGCCTGAAATAAACGCGTTTTTTCAGACAACTGAATCCCCATGTAACAGCAAGGCTCAGAGGAGCCCACACACTCAGCTCTTAACCCCAGTGTGCAGAAAGGGTCAAAACGTGTTTTTCAGCAGAAATAAACATGTTTCTGCAAGTTTGGTCAACCCCATGTAAGTTATGGGACAGTAACAGAACACTTTTCAAAACGTGTTTTTCAGCCCGAAATAAACGCGTTTTTTCAGACAACTGAATCCCCATGCAACAGCAAGGCTCAGAAGAGCCCACACACTCAGCTCTTAACCCCAGTGTGCAGAAAGGGTCAAAACGTGTTTTTCAGCAGAAATAAACATGTTTCTGCAAGTTTGGTCAACCCCATGTAAGTTATAGGGCAGTAACAGAACACTTTTCAAAACGTGTTTTTCAGCCCGAAATAAACGCGTTTTTTCAGACAACTGAATCCCCATGTAACAGCAAGGCTCAGAGGAGCCCACACACTCAGCTCTTAACCCCAGTGTGCAGAAAGGGTCAAAACGTGTTTTTCAGCAGAAATAAACATGTTTCTGCAAGTTTGGTCAACCCCATGTAAGTTATGGGGCAGTAACAGAACACTTTTCAAAACGTGTTTTTCAGCCCGAAATAAACGCGTTTTTTCAGACAACTGAATCCCCATGTAACAGCAAGGCTCAGAGGAGCCCACACACTCAGCTCTTAACCCCAGTGTGCAGAAAGGGTCAAAACGTGTTTTTCAGCAGAAATAAACATGTTTCTGCAAGTTTGGTCAACCCCATGTAAGTTATGGGGCAGTAACAGAAGACTTTTCAAAACGTGTTTTTCAGCCCGAAATAAACGCGTTTTTTCAGACAACTGAATCCCCATGTAACAGCAAGGCTCAGAGGAGCCCACACACTCAGCTCTTAACCCCAGTGTGCAGAAAGGGTCACAACGTGTTTTTCAGCAGAAATAAACACGTTTCTGCAAGTTTGGTCAACCCCATGTAAGTTATGGGGCAGTAACAGAACACTTTTCAAAACGTGTTTTTCAGCCCGAAATAAACGCGTTTTTTCAGACAACTGAATCCCCATGTAACAGCAAGGCTCAGAGGAGCCCACACACTCAGCTCTTAACCCCAGTGTGCAGAAAGGGTCAAAACGTGTTTTTCAGCAGAAATAAACATGTTTCTGCAAGTTTGGTCAACCCCATGTAAGTTATGGGGCAGTAACAGAACACTTTTCAAAACGTGTTTTTCAGCCCGAAATAAACGCGTTTATTCAGACAACTGAATCCCCATGTAACAGCAAGGCTCAGAGGAGCCCACACACTCAGCTCTTAACCCCAGTGTGCAGAAAGGGTCAAAACGTGTTTTTCAGCAGAAATAAACATGTTTCTGCAAGTTTGGTCAACCCCATGTAAGTTATGGGGCAGTAACAGCACACTTTTCAAAACGTGTTTTTCAGCCGAAATAAACGCGTTTTTTCAGACAACTGAATCCCCATGTAACAGCAAGGCTCAGAAGAGCCCACACACTCAGCTCTTAACCCCAGTGTGCAGAAAGGGTAAAAACGTGTTTTTCAGCAGAAATAAACATGTTTCTGCAAGTTTGGTCAACCCCATGTAAGTTATGGGGCAGTAACAGCACACTTTTCAAAACGTGTTTTTCAGCCCGAAATAAACGCGTTTTTTCAGACAACTGAATCCCCATGTAACAGCAAGGCTCAGAGGAGCCCACACACTCAGCTCTTAACCCCAGTGTGCAGAAAGGATCACAACGTGTTTTTCAGCAGAAATAAACATGTTTCTGCAAGTTTGGTCAACCCCATGTAAGTTATGGGACAGTAACAGAACACTTTTCAAAACGTGTTTTTCAGCCCGAAATAAACGCGTTTTTTCAGACAACTGAATCCCCATGTAACAGCAAGGCTCAGAAGAGCCCACACACTCAGCTCTTAACCCCAGTGTGCAGAAAGGGTCAAAACGTGTTTTTCAGCAGAAATAAACATGTTTCTGCAAGTTTGGTCAACCCCATGTAAGTTATGGGGCAGTAACAGCACACTTTTCAAAACGTGTTTTTCAGCCCGAAATAAACGCGTTTTTTCAGACAACTGAATCCCCATGTAACAGCAAGGCTCAGAAGAGCCCACACACTCAGCTCTTAACCCCAGTGTGCAGAAAGGGTAAAAACGTGTTTTTCAGCAGAAATAAACATGTTTCTGCAAGTTTGGTCAACCCCATGTAAGTTATGGGGCAGTAACAGCACACTTTTCAAAACGTGTTTTTCAGCCCGAAATAAACGCGTTTTTTCAGACAACTGAATCCCCATGTAACAGCAAGGCTCAGAGGAGCCCACACACTCAGCTCTTAACCCCAGTGTGCAGAAAGGATCACAACGTGTTTTTCAGCAGAAATAAACATGTTTCTGCAAGTTTGGTCAACCCCATGTAAGTTATGGGACAGTAACAGAACACTTTTCAAAACGTGTTTTTCAGCCCGAAATAAACGCGTTTTTTCAGACAACTGAATCCCCATGTAACAGCAAGGCTCAGAAGAGCCCACACACTCAGCTCTTAACCCCAGTGTGCAGAAAGGGTCAAAACGTGTTTTTCAGCAGAAATAAACATGTTTCTGCAAGTTTGGTCAACCCCATGTAAGTTATGGGGCAGTAACAGCACACTTTTCAAAACGTGTTTTTCAGCCCGAAATAAACGCGTTTTTTCAGACAACTGAATCCCCATGTAACAGCAAGGCTCAGAAGAGCCCACACACTCAGCTCTTAACCCCAGTGTGCAGAAAGGGTAAAAACGTGTTTTTCAGCAGAAATAAACATGTTTCTGCAAGTTTGGTCAACCCCATGTAAGCTATGGGGCAGTAACAGCACACTTTTCAAAACGTGTTTTTCAGCCCGAAATAAACGCGTTTTTTCAGACAACTGAATCCCCATGTAACAGCAAGGCTCAGAGGAGCCCACACACTCAGCTCTTAACCCCAGTGTGCAGAAAGGATCACAACGTGTTTTTCAGCAGAAATAAACATGTTTCTGCAAGTTTGGTCAACCCCATGTAAGTTATGGGACAGTAACAGAACACTTTTCAAAACGTGTTTTTCAGCCCGAAATAAACGCGTTTTTTCAGACAACTGAATCCCCATGTAACAGCAAGGCTCAGAAGAGCCCACACACTCAGCTCTTAACCCCAGTGTGCAGAAAGGGTAAAAACGTGTTTTTCAGCAGAAATAAACATGTTTCTGCAAGTTTGGTCAACCCCATGTAAGTTATGGGGCAGTAACAGCACACTTTTCAAAACGTGTTTTTCAGCCCGAAATAAACGCGTTTTTTCAGACAACTGAATCCCCATGTAACAGCAAGGCTCAGAAGAGCCCACACACTCAGCTCTTAACCCCAGTGTGCAGAAAGGGTAAAAACGTGTTTTTCAGCAGAAATAAACATGTTTCTGCAAGTTTGGTCAACCCCATGTAAGTTATGGGGCAGTAACAGCACACTTTTCAAAACGTGTTTTTCAGCCCGAAATAAACGCGTTTTTTCAGACAACTGAATCCCCATGTAACAGCAAGGCTCAGAGGAGCCCACACACTCAGCTCTTAACCCCAGTGTGCAGAAAGGGTCAAAACGTGTTTTTCAGCAGAAATAAACATGTTTCTGCAAGTTTGGTCAACCCCATGTAAGTTATGGGGCAGTAACAGAACACTTTTCAAAACGTGTTTTTCAGCCCGAAATAAACGCGTTTTTTCAGACAACTGAATCCCAATGTAACAGCAAGGCTCAGAGGAGCCCACACACTCAGCTCTTAACCCCAGTGTGCAGAAAGGGTCAAAACGTGTTTTTCAGCAGAAATAAACATGTTTCTGCAAGTTTGGTCAACCCCATGTAAGTTATGGGGCAGTAACAGAACACTTTTCAAAACGTGTTTTTCAGCCCGAAATAAACGCGTTTTTTCAGACAACTGAATCCCAATGTAACAGCAAGGCTCAGAGGAGCCCACACACTCAGCTCTTAACCCCAGTGTGCAGAAAGGGTCAAAACGTGTTTTTCAGCAGAAATAAACATGTTTCTGCAAGTTTGGTCAACCCCATGTAAGTTATGGGGCAGTAACAGCACACTTTTCAAAACGTGTTTTTCAGCCCGAAATAAACGCGTTTTTTCAGACAACTGAATCCCCATGTAACAGCAAGGCTCAGAAGAGCCCACACACTCAGCTCTTAACCCCAGTGTGCAGGAAGGGTAAAAACGTGTTTTTCAGCAGAAATAAACATGTTTCTGCAAGTTTGGTCAACCCCATGTAAGTTATGGGGCAGTAACAGAACACTTTTCAAAACGTGTTTTTCAGCCCGAAATAAACGCGTTTTTTCAGACAACTGAATCCCCATGTAACAGCAAGGCTCAGAGGAGCCCACACACTCAGCTCTTAACCCCAGTGTGCAGAAAGGGTCACAACGTGTTTTTCAGCAGAAATAAACATGTTTCTGCAAGTTTGGTCAACCCCATGTAAGTTATGGGACAGTAACAGAACACTTTTCAAAACGTGTTTTTCAGCCCGAAATAAACGCGTTTTTTCAGACAACTGATTCCCCATGTAACAGCAAGGCTCAGAGGAGCCCACACACTCAGCTCTTAACCCCAGTGTGCAGAAAGGGTCAAAACGTGTTTTTCAGCAGAAATAAACATGTTTCTGCAAGTTTGGTCAACCCCATGTAAGTTATGGGGCAGTAACAGAACACTTTTCAAAACGTGTTTTTCAGCCCGAAATAAACGCGTTTTTTCAGACAACTGAATCCCCATGCAACAGCAAGGCTCAGAAGAGCCCACACACTCAGCTCTTAACCCCAGTGTGCAGAAAGAGTCAAAACGTGTTTTTCAGCAGAAATAAACATGTTTCTGCAAGTTTGGTCAACCCCATGTAAGTTATGGGGCAGTAACAGCACACTTTTCAAAACGTGTTTTTCAGCCCGAAATAAACGCGTTTTTTCAGACAACTGAATCCCCATGTAACAGCAAGGCTCAGAAGAGCCCACACACTCAGCTCTTAACCCCAGTGTGCAGAAAGGGTAAAAACGTGTTTTTCAGCAGAAATAAACATGTTTCTGCAAGTTTGGTCAACCCCATGTAAGTTATGTGGCAGTAACAGCACACTTTTCAAAACGTGTTTTTCAGCCCGAAATAAACGCGTTTTTTCAGACAACTGAATCCCCATGTAACAGCAAGGCTCAGAGGAGCCCACACACTCAGCTCTTAACCCCAGTGTGCAGAAAGGGTCACAACGTGTTTTTCAGCAGAAATAAACATGTTTCTGCAAGTTTGGTCAACCCCATGTAAGTTATGGGACAGTAACAGAACACTTTTCAAAACGTGTTTTTCAGCCCGAAATAAACGCGTTTTTTCAGACAACTGAATCCCCATGTAACAGCAAGGCTCAGAGGAGCCCACACACTCAGCTCTTAACCCCAGTGTGCAGAAAGGGTCAAAACGTGTTTTTCAGCAGAAATAAACATGTTTCTGCAAGTTTGGTCAACCCCATGTAAGTTATGGGACAGTAACAGAACACTTTTCAAAACGTGTTTTTCAGCCTGAAATAAACGCGTTTTTTCAGACAACTGAATCCCCATGTAACAGCAAGGCTCAGAGGAGCCCACACACTCAGCTCTTAACCCCAGTGTGCAGAAAGGGTCAAAACGTGTTTTTCAGCAGAAATAAACATGTTTCTGCAAGTTTGGTCAACCCCATGTAAGTTATGGGACAGTAACAGAACACTTTTCAAAACGTGTTTTTCAGCCCGAAATAAACGCGTTTTTTCAGACAACTGAATCCCCATGCA
The DNA here is from genome assembly GCF_059453375.1 of Lepisosteus platostomus. Taxonomy (NCBI): domain Eukaryota; kingdom Metazoa; phylum Chordata; class Actinopteri; order Semionotiformes; family Lepisosteidae; genus Lepisosteus; species Lepisosteus platostomus. Next base: position 23,801,212 of record NC_142623.1, read on the forward strand.
ACAGCAAGGCTCAGAAGAGCCCACACACTCAGCTCTTAACCCCAGTGTGCAGAAAGGGTCAAAACGTGTTTTTCAGCAGAAATAAACATGTTTCTGCAAGTTTGGTCAACCCCATGTAAGTTATAGGGCAGTAACAGAACACTTTTCAAAACGTGTTTTTCAGCCCGAAATAAACACGTTTTTTCAGACAACTGAATCCCCATGTAACAGCAAGGCTCAGAGGAGCCCACACACTCAGCTCTTAACCCCAGTGTGCAGAAAGGGTCAAAACGTGTTTTTCAGCAGAAATAAACATGTTTCTGCAAGTTTGGTCAACCCCATGTAAGTTATGGGGCAGTAACAGAACACTTTTCAAAACGTGTTTTTCAGCCCGAAATAAACGCGTTTTTTCAGACAACTGAATCCCCATGTAACAGCAAGGCTCAGAGGAGCCCACACACTCAGCTCTTAACCCCAGTGTGCAGAAAGGGTCAAAACGTGTTTTTCAGCAGAAATAAACATGTTTCTGCAAGTTTGGTCAACCCCATGTAAGTTATGGGGCAGTAACAGAAGACTTTTCAAAACGTGTTTTTCAGCCCGAAATAAACGCGTTTTTTCAGACAACTGAATCCCCATGTAACAGCAAGGCTCAGAGGAGCCCACACACTCAGCTCTTAACCCCAGTGTGCAGAAAGGGTCACAACGTGTTTTTCAGCAGAAATAAACACGTTTCTGCAAGTTTGGTCAACCCCATGTAAGTTATGGGGCAGTAACAGAACACTTTTCAAAACGTGTTTTTCAGCCCGAAATAAACGCGTTTTTTCAGACAACTGAATCCCCATGTAACAGCAAGGCTCAGAGGAGCCCACACACTCAGCTCTTAACCCCAGTGTGCAGAAAGGGTCAAAACGTGTTTTTCAGCAGAAATAAACATGTTTCTGCAAGTTTGGTCAACCCCATGTAAGTTATGGGGCAGTAACAGAACACTTTTCAAAACGTGTTTTTCAGCCCGAAATAAACGCGTTTATTCAGACAACTGAATCCCCATGTAACAGCAAGGCTCAGAGGAGCCCACACACTCAGCTCTTAACCCCAGTGTGCAGAAAGGGTCAAAACGTGTTTTTCAGCAGAAATAAACATGTTTCTGCAAGTTTGGTCAACCCCATGTAAGTTATGGGGCAGTAACAGCACACTTTTCAAAACGTGTTTTTCAGCCCGAAATAAACGCGTTTTTTCAGACAACTGAATCCCCATGTAACAGCAAGGCTCAGAAGAGCCCACACACTCAGCTCTTAACCCCAGTGTGCAGAAAGGGTAAAAACGTGTTTTTCAGCAGAAATAAACATGTTTCTGCAAGTTTGGTCAACCCCATGTAAGTTATGGGGCAGTAACAGCACACTTTTCAAAACGTGTTTTTCAGCCCGAAATAAACGCGTTTTTTCAGACAACTGAATCCCCATGTAACAGCAAGGCTCAGAGGAGCCCACACACTCAGCTCTTAACCCCAGTGTGCAGAAAGGATCACAACGTGTTTTTCAGCAGAAATAAACATGTTTCTGCAAGTTTGGTCAACCCCATGTAAGTTATGGGACAGTAACAGAACACTTTTCAAAACGTGTTTTTCAGCCCGAAATAAACGCGTTTTTTCAGACAACTGAATCCCCATGTAACAGCAAGGCTCAGAAGAGCCCACACACTCAGCTCTTAACCCCAGTGTGCAGAAAGGGTCAAAACGTGTTTTTCAGCAGAAATAAACATGTTTCTGCAAGTTTGGTCAACCCCATGTAAGTTATGGGGCAGTAACAGCACACTTTTCAAAACGTGTTTTTCAGCCCGAAATAAACGCGTTTTTTCAGACAACTGAATCCCCATGTAACAGCAAGGCTCAGAAGAGCCCACACACTCAGCTCTTAACCCCAGTGTGCAGAAAGGGTAAAAACGTGTTTTTCAGCAGAAATAAACATGTTTCTGCAAGTTTGGTCAACCCCATGTAAGTTATGGGGCAGTAACAGCACACTTTTCAAAACGTGTTTTTCAGCCCGAAATAAACGCGTTTTTTCAGACAACTGAATCCCCATGTAACAGCAAGGCTCAGAGGAGCCCACACACTCAGCTCTTAACCCCAGTGTGCAGAAAGGATCACAACGTGTTTTTCAGCAGAAATAAACATGTTTCTGCAAGTTTGGTCAACCCCATGTAAGTTATGGGACAGTAACAGAACACTTTTCAAAACGTGTTTTTCAGCCCGAAATAAACGCGTTTTTTCAGACAACTGAATCCCCATGTAACAGCAAGGCTCAGAAGAGCCCACACACTCAGCTCTTAACCCCAGTGTGCAGAAAGGGTCAAAACGTGTTTTTCAGCAGAAATAAACATGTTTCTGCAAGTTTGGTCAACCCCATGTAAGTTATGGGGCAGTAACAGCACACTTTTCAAAACGTGTTTTTCAGCCCGAAATAAACGCGTTTTTTCAGACAACTGAATCCCCATGTAACAGCAAGGCTCAGAAGAGCCCACACACTCAGCTCTTAACCCCAGTGTGCAGAAAGGGTAAAAACGTGTTTTTCAGCAGAAATAAACATGTTTCTGCAAGTTTGGTCAACCCCATGTAAGTTATGGGGCAGTAACAGCACACTTTTCAAAACGTGTTTTTCAGCCCGAAATAAACGCGTTTTTTCAGACAACTGAATCCCCATGTAACAGCAAGGCTCAGAGGAGCCCACACACTCAGCTCTTAACCCCAGTGTGCAGAAAGGATCACAACGTGTTTTTCAGCAGAAATAAACATGTTTCTGCAAGTTTGGTCAACCCCATGTAAGTTATGGGACAGTAACAGAACACTTTTCAAAACGTGTTTTTCAGCCCGAAATAAACGCGTTTTTTCAGACAACTGAATCCCCATGTAACAGCAAGGCTCAGAAGAGCCCACACACTCAGCTCTTAACCCCAGTGTGCAGAAAGGGTAAAAACGTGTTTTTCAGCAGAAATAAACATGTTTCTGCAAGTTTGGTCAACCCCATGTAAGTTATGGGGCAGTAACAGCACACTTTTCAAAACGTGTTTTTCAGCCCGAAATAAACGCGTTTTTTCAGACAACTGAATCCCCATGTAACAGCAAGGCTCAGAAGAGCCCACACACTCAGCTCTTAACCCCAGTGTGCAGAAAGGGTAAAAACGTGTTTTTCAGCAGAAATAAACATGTTTCTGCAAGTTTGGTCAACCCCATGTAAGTTATGGGGCAGTAACAGCACACTTTTCAAAACGTGTTTTTCAGCCCGAAATAAACGCGTTTTTTCAGACAACTGAATCCCCATGTAACAGCAAGGCTCAGAGGAGCCCACACACTCAGCTCTTAACCCCAGTGTGCAGAAAGGGTCAAAACGTGTTTTTCAGCAGAAATAAACATGTTTCTGCAAGTTTGGTCAACCCCATGTAAGTTATGGGGCAGTAACAGAACACTTTTCAAAACGTGTTTTTCAGCCCGAAATAAACGCGTTTTTTCAGACAACTGAATCCCAATGTAACAGCAAGGCTCAGAGGAGCCCACACACTCAGCTCTTAACCCCAGTGTGCAGAAAGGGTCAAAACGTGTTTTTCAGCAGAAATAAACATGTTTCTGCAAGTTTGGTCAACCCCATGTAAGTTATGGGGCAGTAACAGCACACTTTTCAAAACGTGTTTTTCAGCCCGAAATAAACGCGTTTTTTCAGACAACTGAATCCCCATGTAACAGCAAGGCTCAGAAGAGCCCACACACTCAGCTCTTAACCCCAGTGTGCAGGAAGGGTAAAAACGTGTTTTTCAGCAGAAATAAACATGTTTCTGCAAGTTTGGTCAACCCCATGTAAGTTATGGGGCAGTAACAGAACACTTTTCAAAACGTGTTTTTCAGCCCGAAATAAACGCGTTTTTTCAGACAACTGAATCCCCATGTAACAGCAAGGCTCAGAGGAGCCCACACACTCAGCTCTTAACCCCAGTGTGCAGAAAGGGTCACAACGTGTTTTTCAGCAGAAATAAACATGTTTCTGCAAGTTTGGTCAACCCCATGTAAGTTATGGGGCAGTAACAGAACACTTTTCAAAACCTGTTTTTCAGCCCGAAATAAACGCGTTTTTTCAGACAACTGAATCCCCATGTAACAGCAAGGCTCAGAGGAGCCCACACACTCAGCTCTTAACCCCAGTGTGCAGAAAGGGTCAAAACGTGTTTTTCAGCAGAAATAAACATGTTTCTGCAAGTTTGGTCAACCCCATGTAAGTAATGGGGCAGTAACAGAACACTTTTCAAAACGTGTTTTTCAGCCCGAAATAAACGCGTTTATTCAGACAACTGAATCCCCATGTAACAGCAAGGCTCAGAGGAGCCCACACACTCAGCTCTTAACCCCAGTGTGCAGAAAGGGTCAAAACGTGTTTTTCAGCAGAAATAAACATGTTTCTGCAAGTTTGGTCAACCCCATGTAAGTTATGGGGCAGTAACAGCACACTTTTCAAAACGTGTTTTTCAGCCCGAAATAAACGCGTTTTTTCAGACAACTGAATCCCCATGTAACAGCAAGGCTCAGAAGAGCCCACACACTCAGCTCTTAACCCCAGTGTGCAGAAAGGGTAAAAACGTGTTTTTCAGCAGAAATAAACATGTTTCTGCAAGTTTGGTCAACCCCATGTAAGTTATGGGGCAGTAACAGCACACTTTTCAAAACGTGTTTTTCAGCCCGAAATAAACGCGTTTTTTCAGACAACTGAATCCCCATGTAACAGCAAGGCTCAGAGGAGCCCACACACTCAGCTCTTAACCCCAGTGTGCAGAAAGGATCACAACGTGTTTTTCAGCAGAAATAAACATGTTTCTGCAAGTTTGGTCAACCCCATGTAAGTTATGGGACAGTAACAGAACACTTTTCAAAACGTGTTTTTCAGCCCGAAATAAACGCGTTTTTTCAGACAACTGAATCCCCATGTAACAGCAAGGCTCAGAAGAGCCCACACACTCAGCTCTTAACCCCAGTGTGCAGAAAGGGTCAAAACGTGTTTTTCAGCAGAAATAAACATGTTTCTGCAAGTTTGGTCAACCCCATGTAAGTTATGGGGCAGTAACAGCACACTTTTCAAAACGTGTTTTTCAGCCCGAATAAACGCGTTTTTTCAGACAACTGAATCCCCATGTAACAGCAAGGCTCAGAAGAGCCCACACACTCAGCTCTTAACCCCAGTGTGCAGAAAGGGTAAAAACGTGTTTTTCAGCAGAAATAAACATGTTTCTGCAAGTTTGGTCAACCCCATGTAAGTTATGGGGCAGTAACAGCACACTTTTCAAAACGTGTTTTTCAGCCCGAAATAAACGCGTTTTTTCAGACAACTGAATCCCCATGTAACAGCAAGGCTCAGAGGAGCCCACACACTCAGCTCTTAACCCCAGTGTGCAGAAAGGATCACAACGTGTTTTTCAGCAGAAATAAACATGTTTCTGCAAGTTTGGTCAACCCCATGTAAGTTATGGGACAGTAACAGAACACTTTTCAAAACGTGTTTTTCAGCTCGAAATAAACGCGTTTTTTCAGACAACTGAATCCCCATGTAACAGCAAGGCTCAGAAGAGCCCACACACTCAGCTCTTAACCCCAGTGTGCAGAAAGGGTCAAAACGTGTTTTTCAGCAGAAATAAACATGTTTCTGCAAGTTTGGTCAACCCCATGTAAGTTATGGGGCAGTAACAGCACACTTTTCAAAACGTGTTTTTCAGCCCGAAATAAACGCGTTTTTTCAGACAACTGAATCCCCATGTAACAGCAAGGCTCAGAAGAGCCCACACACTCAGCTCTTAACCCCAGTGTGCAGAAAGGGTAAAAACGTGTTTTTCATCAGAAATAAACATGTTTCTGCAAGTTTGGTCAACCCCATGTAAGTTATGGGGCAGTAACAGCACACTTTTCAAAACGTGTTTTTCAGCCCGAAATAAACGCGTTTTTTCAGACAACTGAATCCCCATGTAACAGCAAGGCTCAGAGGAGCCCACACACTCAGCTCTTAACCCCAGTGTGCAGAAAGGATCACAACGTGTTTTTCAGCAGAAATAAACATGTTTCTGCAAGTTTGGTCAACCCCATGTAAGTTATGGGACAGTAACAGAACACTTTTCAAAACGTGTTTTTCAGCCCGAAATAAACGCGTTTTTTCAGACAACTGAATCCCCATGTAACAGCAAGGCTCAGAAGAGCCCACACACTCAGCTCTTAACCCCAGTGTGCAGAAAGGGTAAAAACGTGTTTTTCAGCAGAAATAAACATGTTTCTGCAAGTTTGGTCAACCCCATGTAAGTTATGGGGCAGTAACAGCACACTTTTCAAAACGTGTTTTTCAGCCCGAAATAAACGCGTTTTTTCAGACAACTGAATCCCCATGTAACAGCAAGGCTCAGAAGAGCCCACACACTCAGCTCTTAACCCCAGTGTGCAGAAAGGGTAAAAACGTGTTTTTCAGCAGAAATAAACATGTTTCTGCAAGTTTGGTCAACCCCATGTAAGTTATGGGGCAGTAACAGCACACTTTTCAAAACGTGTTTTTCAGCCCGAAATAAACGCGTTTTTTCAGACAACTGAATCCCCATGTAACAGCAAGGCTCAGAGGAGCCCACACACTCAGCTCTTAACCCCAGTGTGCAGAAAGGGTCAAAACGTGTTTTTCAGCAGAAATAAACATGTTTCTGCAAGTTTGGTCAACCCCATGTAAGTTATGGGGCAGTAACAGAACACTTTTCAAAACGTGTTTTTCAGCCCGAAATAAACGCGTTTTTTCAGACAACTGAATCCCAATGTAAGAGCAAGGCTCAGAGGAGCCCACACACTCAGCTCTTAACCCCAGTGTGCAGAAAGGGTCAAAACGTGTTTTTCAGCAGAAATAAACATGTTTCTGCAAGTTTGGTCAACCCCATGTAAGTTATGGGGCAGTAACAGCACACTTTTCAAAACGTGTTTTTCAGCCCGAAATAAACGCGTTTTTTCAGACAACTGAATCCCCATGTAACAGCAAGGCTCAGAAGAGCCCACACACTCAGCTCTTAACCCCAGTGTGCAGAAAGGGTAAAAACGTGTTTTTCAGCAGAAATAAACATGTTTCTGCAAGTTTGGTCAACCCCATGTAAGTTATGGGGCAGTAACAGCACACTTTTCAAAACGTGTTTTTCAGCCCGAAATAAACGCGTTTTTTCAGACAACTGAATCCCCATGTAACAGCAAGGCTCAGAGGAGCCCACACACTCAGCTCTTAACCCCAGTGTGCAGAAAGGATCACAACGTGTTTTTCAGCAGAAATAAACATGTTTCTGCAAGTTTGGTCAACCCCATGTAAGTTATGGGACAGTAACAGAACACTTTTCAAAACGTGTTTTTCAGCCCGAAATAAACGCGTTTTTTCAGACAACTGAATCCCCATGTAACAGCAAGGCTCAGAAGAGCCCACACACTCAGCTCTTAACCCCAGTGTGCAGAAAGGGTCAAAACGTGTTTTTCAGCAGAAATAAACATGTTTCTGCAAGTTTGGTCAACCCCATGTAAGTTATGGGGCAGTAACAGCACACTTTTCAAAACGTGTTTTTCAGCCCGAATAAACGCGTTTTTTCAGACAACTGAATCCCCATGTAACAGCAAGGCTCAGAAGAGCCCACACACTCAGCTCTTAACCCCAGTGTGCAGAAAGGGTAAAAACGTGTTTTTCAGCAGAAATAAACATGTTTCTGCAAGTTTGGTCAACCCCATGTAAGTTATGGGGCAGTAACAGCACACTTTTCAAAACGTGTTTTTCAGCCCGAAATAAACGCGTTTTTTCAGACAACTGAATCCCCATGTAACAGCAAGGCTCAGAGGAGCCCACACACTCAGCTCTTAACCCCAGTGTGCAGAAAGGATCACAACGTGTTTTTCAGCAGAAATAAACATGTTTCTGCAAGTTTGGTCAACCCCATGTAAGTTATGGGACAGTAACAGAACACTTTTCAAAACGTGTTTTTCAGCTCGAAATAAACGCGTTTTTTCAGACAACTGAATCCCCATGTAACAGCAAGGCTCAGAAGAGCCCACACACTCAGCTCTTAACCCCAGTGTGCAGAAAGGGTCAAAACGTGTTTTTCAGCAGAAATAAACATGTTTCTGCAAGTTTGGTCAACCCCATGTAAGTTATGGGGCAGTAACAGCACACTTTTCAAAACGTGTTTTTCAGCCCGAAATAAACGCGTTTTTTCAGACAACTGAATCCCCATGTAACAGCAAGGCTCAGAAGAGCCCACACACTCAGCTCTTAACCCCAGTGTGCAGAAAGGGTAAAAACGTGTTTTTCATCAGAAATAAACATGTTTCTGCAAGTTTGGTCAACCCCATGTAAGTTATGGGGCAGTAACAGCACACTTTTCAAAACGTGTTTTTCAGCCCGAAATAAACGCGTTTTTTCAGACAACTGAATCCCCATGTAACAGCAAGGCTCAGAGGAGCCCACACACTCAGCTCTTAACCCCAGTGTGCAGAAAGGATCACAACGTGTTTTTCAGCAGAAATAAACATGTTTCTGCAAGTTTGGTCAACCCCATGTAAGTTATGGGACAGTAACAGAACACTTTTCAAAACGTGTTTTTCAGCCCGAAATAAACGCGTTTTTTCAGACAACTGAATCCCCATGTAACAGCAAGGCTCAGAAGAGCCCACACACTCAGCTCTTAACCCCAGTGTGCAGAAAGGGTAAAAACGTGTTTTTCAGCAGAAATAAACATGTTTCTGCAAGTTTGGTCAACCCCATGTAAGTTATGGGGCAGTAACAGCACACTTTTCAAAACGTGTTTTTCAGCCCGAAATAAACGCGTTTTTTCAGACAACTGAATCCCCATGTAACAGCAAGGCTCAGAAGAGCCCACACACTCAGCTCTTAACCCCAGTGTGCAGAAAGGGTAAAAACGTGTTTTTCAGCAGAAATAAACATGTTTCTGCAAGTTTGGTCAACCCCATGTAAGTTATGGGGCAGTAACAGCACACTTTTCAAAACGTGTTTTTCAGCCCGAAATAAACGCGTTTTTTCAGACAACTGAATCCCCATGTAACAGCAAGGCTCAGAGGAGCCCACACACTCAGCTCTTAACCCCAGTGTGCAGAAAGGGTCAAAACGTGTTTTTCAGCAGAAATAAACATGTTTCTGCAAGTTTGGTCAACCCCATGTAAGTTATGGGGCAGTAACAGAACACTTTTCAAAACGTGTTTTTCAGCCCGAAATAAACGCGTTTTTTCAGACAACTGAATCCCAATGTAAGAGCAAGGCTCAGAGGAGCCCACACACTCAGCTCTTAACCCCAGTGTGCAGAAAGGGTCAAAACGTGTTTTTCAGCAGAAATAAACATGTTTCTGCAAGTTTGGTCAACCCCATGTAAGTTATGGGGCAGTAACAGCACACTTTTCAAAACGTGTTTTTCAGCCCGAAATAAACGCGTTTTTTCAGACAACTGAATCCCCATGTAACAGCAAGGCTCAGAAGAGCCCACACACTCAGCTCTTAACCCCAGTGTGCAGGAAGGGTAAAAACGTGTTTTTCAGCAGAAATAAACATGTTTCTGCAAGTTTGGTCAACCCCATGTAAGTTATGGGGCAGTAACAGAACACTTTTCAAAACGTGTTTTTCAGCCCGAAATAAACGCGTTTTTTCAGACAACTGAATCCCCATGTAACAGCAAGGCTCAGAGGAGCCCACACACTCAGCTCTTAACCCCAGTGTGCAGAAAGGGTCAAAACGTGTTTTTCAGCAGAAATAAACATGTTTCTGCAAGTTTGGTCAACCCCATGTAAGTTATGGGGCAGTAACAGAACACTTTTCAAAACGTGTTTTTCAGCCCGAAATAAACGCGTTTTTTCAGACAACTGAATCCCCATGTAACAGCAAGGCTCAGAGGAGCCCACACACTCAGCTCTTAACCCCAGTGTGCAGAAAGGGTCACAACGTGTTTTTCAGCAGAAATAAACATGTTTCTGCAAGTTTGGTCAACCCCATGTAAGTTATGGGACAGTAACAGAACACTTTTCAAAACGTGTTTTTCAGCCCGAAATAAACGCGTTTTTTCAGACAACTGAATCCCCATGTAACAGCAAGGCTCAGAGGAGCCCACACACTCAGCTCTTAACCCCAGTGTGCAGAAAGGGTCAAAACGTGTTTTTCAGCAGAAATAAATATGTTTCTGCAAGTTTGGTCAACCCCATGTAAGTTATGGGGCAGTAACAGCACACTTTTCAAAACGTGTTTTTCAGCCCGAAATAAACGCGTTTTTTCAGACAACTGAATCCCCATGTAACAGCAAGGCTCAGAAGAGCCCACACACTCAGCTCTTAACCCCAGTGTGCAGAAAGGGTAAAAACGTGTTTTTCAGCAGAAATAAACATGTTTCTGCAAGTTTGGTCAACCCCATGTAAGTTATGGGGCAGTAACAGCACACTTTTCAAAACGTGTTTTTCAGCCCGAAATAAACGCGTTTTTTCAGACAACTGAATCCCCATGTAACAGCAAGGCTCAGAGGAGCCCACACACTCAGCTCTTAACCCCAGTGTGCAGAAAGGGTCACAACGTGTTTTTCAGCAGAAATAAACATGTTTCTGCAAGTTTGGTCAACCCCATGTAAGTTATGGGACAGTAACAGAACACTTTTCAAAACGTGTTTTTCAGCCCGAAATAAACGCGTTTTTTCAGACAACTGATTCCCCATGTAACAGCAAGGCTCAGAGGAGCCCACACACTCAGCTCTTAACCCCAGTGTGCAGAAAGGGTCAAAACGTGTTTTTCAGCAGAAATAAACATGTTTCTGCAAGTTTGGTCAACCCCATGTAAGTTATGGGGCAGTAACAGAACACTTTTCAAAACGTGTTTTTCAGCCCGAAATAAACGCGTTTTTTCAGACAACTGAATCCCCATGCAACAGCAAGGCTCAGAAGAGCCCACACACTCAGCTCTTAACCCCAGTGTGCAGAAAGAGTCAAAACTTGTTTATCAGCAGAAATAAACATGTTTCTGCAAGTTTGGTCAACCCCATGTAAGTTATGGGGCAGTAACAGCACACTTTTCAAAACGTGTTTTTCAGCCCGAAATAAACGCGTTTTTTCAGACAACTGAATCCCCATGTAACAGCAAGGCTCAGAGGAGCCCACACACTCAGCTCTTAACCCCAGTGTGCAGAAAGGGTCAAAACGTGTTTTTCAGCAGAAATAAACATGTTTCTGCAAGTTTGGTCAACCCCATGTAAGTTATGGGGCAGTAACAGAACACTTTTCAAAACGTGTTTTTCAGCCCGAAATAAACGCGTTTTTTCAGACAACTGAATCCCCATGTAACAGCAAGGCTCAGAGGAGCCCACACACTCAGCTCTTAACCCCAGTGTGCAGAAAGGGTCACAACGTGTTTTTCAGCAGAAATAAACATGTTTCTGCAAGTTTGGTCAACCCCATGTAAGTTATGGGACAGTAACAGAACACTTTTGAAAACGTGTTTTTCAGCCCGAAATAAACGCGTTTTTTCAGACAACTGAATCCCCATGTAACAGCTAGGCTCAGAGGAGCCCACACACTCAGCTCTTAACCCCAGTGTGCAGAAAGGGTCAAAACGTGTTTTTCAGCAGAAATAAACATGTTTCTGCAAGTTTGGTCAACCCCATGTAAGTTATGGGGCAGTAACAGCACACTTTTCAAAACGTGTTTTTCAGCCCGAAATAAACGCGTTTTTTCAGACAACTGAATCCCCATGTAACAGCAAGGCTCAGAAGAGCCCACACACTCAGCTCTTAACCCCAGTGTGCAGAAAGGGTAAAAACGTGTTTTTCAGCAGAAATAAACATGTTTCTGCAAGTTTGGTCAACCCCATGTAAGTTATGTGGCAGTAACAGCACACTTTTCAAAACGTGTTTTTCAGCCCGAAATAAACGCGTTTTTTCAGACAACTGAATCCCCATGTAACAGCAAGGCTCAGAGGAGCCCACACACTCAGCTCTTAACCCCAGTGTGCAGAAAGGGTCACAACGTGTTTTTCAGCAGAAATAAACATGTTTCTGCAAGTTTGGTCAACCCCATGTAAGTTATGGGACATTAACAGAACACTTTTCAAAACGTGTTTTTCAGCCCGAAATAAACGCGTTTTTTCAGACAACTGAATCCCCATGTAACAGCAAGGCTCAGAGGAGCCCACACACTCAGCTCTTAACCCCAGTGTGCAGAAAGGGTCAAAACGTGTTTTTCAGCAGAAATAAACATGTTTCTGCAAGTTTGGTCAACCCCATGTAAGTTATGGGACAGTAACAGAACACTTTTCAAAACGTGTTTTTCAGCCTGAAATAAACGCGTTTTTTCAGACAACTGAATCCCCATGTAACAGCAAGGCTCAGAGGAGCCCACACACTCAGCTCTTAACCCCAGTGTGCAGAAAGGGTCAAAACGTGTTTTTCAGCAGAAATAAACATGTTTCTGCAAGTTTGGTCAACCCCATGTAAGTTATAGGGCAGTAACAGAACACTTTTCAAAACGTGTTTTTCAGCCCGAAATAAACGCGTTTTTTCAGACAACTGAATCCCCATGTAACAGCAAGGCTCAGAGGAGCCCACACACTCAGCTCTTAACCCCAGTGTGCAGAAAGGGTCAAAACGTGTTTTTCAGCAGAAATAAACATGTTTCTGCAAGTTTGGTCAACCCCATGTAAGTTATGGGGCAGTAACAGAACACTTTTCAAAACGTGTTTTTCAGCCCGAAATAAACGCGTTTTTTCAGACAACTGAATCCCCATGTAACAGCAAGGCTCAGAGGAGCCCACACACTCAGCTCTTAACCCCAGTGTGCAGAAAGGGTCAAAACGTGTTTTTCAGCAGAAATAAACATGTTTCTGCAAGTTTGGTCAACCCCATGTAAGTTATGGGGCAGTAACAGAAGACTTTTCAAAACGTGTTTTTCAGCCCGAAATAAACGCGTTTTTTCAGACAACTGAATCCCCATGTAACAGCAAGGCTCAGAGGAGCCCACACACTCAGCTCTTAACCCCAGTGTGCAGAAAGGGTCACAACGTGTTTTTCAGCAGAAATAAACATGTTTCTGCAAGTTTGGTCAACCCCATGTAAGTTATGGGACAGTAACAGAACACTTTTCAAAACGTGTTTTTCAGCCCGAAATAAACGCGTTTTTTCAGACAACTGAATCCCCATGTAACAGCAAGGCTCAGAGGAGCCCACACACTCAGCTCTTAACCCCAGTGTGCAGAAAGGGTCACAACGTGTTTTTCAGCAGAAATAAACATGTTTCTGCAAGTTTGGTCAACCCCATGTAAGTTATGGGGCAGTAACAGAACACTTTTCAAAACGTGTTTTTCAGCCCGAAATAAACGCGTTTTTTCAGACAACTGAATCCCCATGTAACAGCAAGGCTCAGAGGAGCCCACACACTCAGCTCTTAACCCCAGTGTGCAGAAAGGGTCAAAACGTGTTTTTCAGCAGAAATAAACATGTTTCTGCAAGTTTGGTCAACCCCATGTAAGTTATGGGGCAGTAACAGAACACTTTTCAAAACGTGTTTTTCAGCCCGAAATAAACGCGTTTTTTCAGACAACTGAATCCCCATGTAACAGCAAGGCTCAGAGGAGCCCACACACTCAGCTCTTAACCCCAGTGTGCAGAAAGGGTCAAAACGTGTTTTTCAGCAGAAATAAACATGTTTCTGCAAGTTTGGTCAACCCCATGTAAGTTATGGGGCAGTAACAGCACACTTTTCAAAACGTGTTTTTCAGCCCGAAATAAACGCGTTTTTTCAGACAACTGAATCCCCATGTAACAGCAAGGCTCAGAAGAGCCCACACACTCAGCTCTTAACCCCAGTGTGCAGAAAGGGTAAAAACGTGTTTTTCAGCAGAAATAAACATGTTTCTGCAAGTTTGGTCAACCCCATGTAAGTTATGGGGCAGTAACAGCACACTTTTCAAAACGTGTTTTTCAGCCCGAAATAAACGCGTTTTTTCAGACAACTGAATCCCCATGTAACAGCAAGGCTCAGAGGAGCCCACACACTCAGCTCTTAACCCCAGTGTGCAGAAAGGATCACAACGTGTTTTTCAGCAGAAATAAACATGTTTCTGCAAGTTTGGTCAACCCCATGTAAGTTATGGGACAGTAACAGAACACTTTTCAAAACGTGTTTTTCAGCCCGAAATAAACGCGTTTTTTCAGACAACTGAATCCCCATGTAACAGCAAGGCTCAGAAGAGCCCACACACTCAGCTCTTAACCCCAGTGTGCAGAAAGGGTCAAAACGTGTTTTTCAGCAGAAATAAACATGTTTCTGCAAGTTTGGTCAACCCCATGTAAGTTATGGGGCAGTAACAGCACACTTTTCAAAACGTGTTTTTCAGCCCGAAATAAACGCGTTTTTTCAGACAACTGAATCCCCATGTAACAGCAAGGCTCAGAAGAGCCCACACACTCAGCTCTTAACCCCAGTGTGCAGAAAGGGTAAAAACGTGTTTTTCAGCAGAAATAAACATGTTTCTGCAAGTTTGGTCAACCCCATGTAAGTTATGGGGCAGTAACAGCACACTTTTCAAAACGTGTTTTTCAGCCCGAAATAAACGCGTTTTTTCAGACAACTGAATCCCCATGTAACAGCAAGGCTCAGAGGAGCCCACACACTCAGCTCTTAACCCCAGTGTGCAGAAAAGATCACAACGTGTTTTTCAGCAGAAATAAACATGTTTCTGCAAGTTTGGTCAACCCCATGTAAGTTATGGGACAGTAACAGAACACTTTTCAAAACGTGTTTTTCAGCCCGAAATAAACGCGTTTTTTCAGACAACTGAATCCCCATGTAACAGCAAGGCTCAGAAGAGCCCACACACTCAGCTCTTAACCCCAGTGTGCAGAAAGGGTCAAAACGTGTTTTTCAGCAGAAATAAACATGTTTCTGCAAGTTTGGTCAACCCCATGTAAGTTATGGGGCAGTAACAGCACACTTTTCAAAACGTGTTTTTCAGCCCGAAATAAACGCGTTTTTTCAGACAACTGAATCCCCATGTAACAGCAAGGCTCAGAAGAGCCCACACACTCAGCTCTTAACCCCAGTGTGCAGAAAGGGTAAAAACGTGTTTTTCAGCAGAAATAAACATGTTTCTGCAAGTTTGGTCAACCCCATGTAAGTTATGGGGCAGTAACAGCACACTTTTCAAAACGTGTTTTTCAGCCCGAAATAAACGCGTTTTTTCAGACAACTGAATCCCCATGTAACAGCAAGGCTCAGAGGAGCCCACACACTCAGCTCTTAACCCCAGTGTGCAGAAAGGATCACAACGTGTTTTTCAGCAGAAATAAACATGTTTCTGCAAGTTTGGTCAACCCCATGTAAGTTATGGGACAGTAACAGAACACTTTTCAAAACGTGTTTTTCAGCCCGAAATAAACGCGTTTTTTCAGACAACTGAATCCCCATGTAACAGCAAGGCTCAGAAGAGCCCACACACTCAGCTCTTAACCCCAGTGTGCAGAAAGGGTAAAAACGTGTTTTTCAGCAGAAATAAACATGTTTCTGCAAGTTTGGTCAACCCCATGTAAGTTATGGGGCAGTAACAGCACACTTTTCAAAACGTGTTTTTCAGCCCGAAATAAACGCGTTTTTTCAGACAACTGAATCCCCATGTAACAGCAAGGCTCAGAGGAGCCCACACACTCAGCTCTTAACCCCAGTGTGCAGAAAGGGTCAAAACGTGTTTTTCAGCAGAAATAAACATGTTTCTGCAAGTTTGGTCAACCCCATGTAAGTTATGGGGCAGTAACAGAACACTTTTCAAAACGTGTTTTTCAGCCCGAAATAAACGCGTTTTTTCAGACAACTGAATCCCCATGTAACAGCAAGGCTCAGAGGAGCCCACACACTCAGCTCTTAACCCCAGTGTGCAGAAAGGGTCACAACGTGTTTTTCAGCAGAAATAAACATGTTTCTGCAAGTTTGGTCAACCCCATGTAAGTTATGGGACAGTAACAGAACACTTTTCAAAACGTGTTTTTCAGCCCGAAATAAACGCGTTTTTTCAGACAACTGAATCCCCATGTAACACCAAGGCTCAGAGGAGCCCACACACTCAGCTCTTAACCCCAGTGTGCAGAAAGGGTCACAACGTGTTTTTCAGCAGAAATAAACATGTTTCTGCAAGTTTGGTCAACCCCATGTAAGTTATGGGGCAGTAACAGAACACTTTTCAAAACGTGTTTTTCAGCCCGAAATAAACGCGTTTTTTCAGACAACTGAATCCCCATGTAACAGCAAGGCTCAGAGGAGCCCACACACTCAGCTCTTAACCCCAGTGTGCAGAAAGGGTCAAAACGTGTTTTTCAGCAGAAATAAACATGTTTCTGCAAGTTTGGTCAACCCCATGTAAGTTATGGGGCAGTAACAGAACACTTTTCAAAACGTGTTTTTCAGCCCGAAATAAACGCGTTTTTTCAGACAACTGAATCCCCATGTAACAGCAAGGCTCAGAGGAGCCCACACACTCAGCTCTTAACCCCAGTGTGCAGAAAGGGTCAAAACGTGTTTTTCAGCAGAAATAAACATGTTTCTGCAAGTTTGGTCAACCCCATGTAAGTTATGGGGCAGTAACAGCACACTTTTCAAAACGTGTTTTTCAGCCCGAAATAAACGCGTTTTTTCAGACAACTGAATCCCCATGTAACAGCAAGGCTCAGAAGAGCCCACACACTCAGCTCTTAACCCCAGTGTGCAGAAAGGGTAAAAACGTGTTTTTCAGCAGAAATAAACATGTTTCTGCAAGTTTGGTCAACCCCATGTAAGTTATGGGGCAGTAACAGCACACTTTTCAAAACGTGTTTTTCAGCCCGAAATAAACGCGTTTTTTCAGACAACTGAATCCCCATGTAACAGCAAGGCTCAGAAGAGCCCACACACTCAGCTCTTAACCCCAGTGTGCAGAAAGGGTAAAAACGTGTTTTTCAGCAGAAATAAACATGTTTCTGCAAGTTTGGTCAACCCCATGTAAGTTATGGGGCAGTAACAGCACACTTTTCAAAACGTGTTTTTCAGCCCGAAATAAACGCGTTTTTTCAGACAACTGAATCCCCATGTAACAGCAAGGCTCAGAGGAGCCCACACACTCAGCTCTTAACCCCAGTGTGCAGAAAGGATCACAACGTGTTTTTCAGCAGAAATAAACATGTTTCTGCAAGTTTGGTCAACCCCATGTAAGTTATGGGACAGTAACAGAACACTTTTCAAAACGTGTTTTTCAGCCCGAAATAAACGCGTTTTTTCAGACAACTGAATCCCCATGTAACAGCAAGGCTCAGAAGAGCCCACACACTCAGCTCTTAACCCCAGTGTGCAGAAAGGGTCAAAACGTGTTTTTCAGCAGAAATAAACATGTTTCTGCAAGTTTGGTCAACCCCATGTAAGTTATGGGGCAGTAACAGCACACTTTTCAAAACGTGTTTTTCAGCCCGAAATAAACGCGTTTTTTCAGACAACTGAATCCCCATGTAACAGCAAGGCTCAGAAGAGCCCACACACTCAGCTCTTAACCCCAGTGTGCAGAAAGGGTAAAAACGTGTTTTTCAGCAGAAATAAACATGTTTCTGCAAGTTTGGTCAACCCCATGTAAGTTATGGGGCAGTAACAGCACACTTTTCAAAACGTGTTTTTCAGCCCGAAATAAACGCGTTTTTTCAGACAACTGAATCCCCATGTAACAGCAAGGCTCAGAGGAGCCCACACACTCAGCTCTTAACCCCAGTGTGCAGAAAGGATCACAACGTGTTTTTCAGCAGAAATAAACATGTTTCTGCAAGTTTGGTCAACCCCATGTAAGTTATGGGACAGTAACAGAACACTTTTCAAAACGTGTTTTTCAGCCCGAAATAAACGCGTTTTTTCAGACAACTGAATCCCCATGTAACAGCAAGGCTCAGAAGAGCCCACACACTCAGCTCTTAACCCCAGTGTGCAGAAAGGGTAAAAACGTGTTTTTCAGCAGAAATAAACATGTTTCTGCAAGTTTGGTCAACCCCATGTAAGTTATGGGGCAGTAACAGCACACTTTTCAAAACGTGTTTTTCAGCCCGAAATAAACGCGTTTTTTCAGACAACTGAATCCCCATGTAACAGCAAGGCTCAGAAGAGCCCACACACTCAGCTCTTAACCCCAGTGTGCAGAAAGGGTAAAAACGTGTTTTTCAGCAGAAATAAACATGTTTCTGCAAGTTTGGTCAACCCCATGTAAGTTATGGGGCAGTAACAGCACACTTTTCAAAACGTGTTTTTCAGCCCGAAATAAACGCGTTTTTTCAGACAACTGAATCCCCATGTAACAGCAAGGCTCAGAGGAGCCCACACACTCAGCTCTTAACCCCAGTGTGCAGAAAGGGTCAAAACGTGTTTTTCAGCAGAAATAAACATGTTTCTGCAAGTTTGGTCAACCCCATGTAAGTTATGGGGCAGTAACAGAACACTTTTCAAAACGTGTTTTTCAGCCCGAAATAAACGCGTTTTTTCAGACAACTGAATCCCCATGTAACAGCAAGGCTCAGAGGAGCCCACACACTCAGCTCTTAACCCCAGTGTGCAGAAAGGGTCACAACGTGTTTTTCAGCAGAAATAAACATGTTTCTGCAAGTTTGGTCAACCCCATGTAAGTTATGGGGCAGTAACAGCACACTTTTCAAAACGTGTTTTTCAGCCCGAAATAAACGCGTTTTTTCAGACAACTGAATCCCCATGTAACAGCAAGGCTCAGAAGAGCCCACACACTCAGCTCTTAACCCCAGTGTGCAGAAAGGGTAAAAACGTGTTTTTCAGCAGAAATAAACATGTTTCTGCAAGTTTGGTCAACCCCATGTAAGTTATGGGGCAGTAACAGCACACTTTTCAAAACGTGTTTTTCAGCCCGAAATAAACGCGTTTTTTCAGACAACTGAATCCCCATGTAACAGCAAGGCTCAGAGGAGCCCACACACTCAGCTCTTAACCCCAGTGTGCAGAAAGGATCACAACGTGTTTTTCAGCAGAAATAAACATGTTTCTGCAAGTTTGGTCAACCCCATGTAAGTTATGGGACAGTAACAGAACACTTTTCAAAACGTGTTTTTCAGCCCGAAATAAACGCGTTTTTTCAGACAACTGAATCCCCATGTAACAGCAAGGCTCAGAAGAGCCCACACACTCAGCTCTTAACCCCAGTGTGCAGAAAGGGTAAAAACGTGTTTTTCAGCAGAAATAAACATGTTTCTGCAAGTTTGGTCAACCCCATGTAAGTTATGGGGCAGTAACAGCACACTTTTCAAAACGTGTTTTTCAGCCCGAAATAAACGCGTTTTTTCAGACAACTGAATCCCCATGTAACAGCAAGGCTCAGAAGAGCCCACACACTCAGCTCTTAACCCCAGTGTGCAGAAAGGGTAAAAACGTGTTTTTCAGCAGAAATAAACATGTTTCTGCAAGTTTGGTCAACCCCATGTAAGTTATGGGGCAGTAACAGCACACTTTTCAAAACGTGTTTTTCAGCCCGAAATAAACGCGTTTTTTCAGACAACTGAATCCCCATGTATCAGCAAGGCTCAGAGGAGCCCACACACTCAGCTCTTAACCCCAGTGTGCAGAAAGGATCACAACGTGTTTTTCAGCAGAAATAAACATGTTTCTGCAAGTTTGGTCAACCCCATGTAAGTTATGGGACAGTAACAGAACACTTTTCAAAACGTGTTTTTCAGCCCGAAATAAACGCGTTTTTTCAGACAACTGAATCCCCATGTAACAGCAAGGCTCAGAAGAGCCCACACACTCAGCTCTTAACCCCAGTGTGCAGAAAGGGTAAAAACGTGTTTTTCAGCAGAAATAAACATGTTTCTGCAAGTTTGGTCAACCCCATGTAAGTTATGGGGCAGTAACAGCACACTTTTCAAAACGTGTTTTTCAGCCCGAAATAAACGCGTTTTTTCAGACAACTGAATCCCCATGTAACAGCAAGGCTCAGAAGAGCCCACACACTCAGCTCTTAACCCCAGTGTGCAGAAAGGGTAAAAACGTGTTTTTCAGCAGAAATAAACATGTTTCTGCAAGTTTGGTCAACCCCATGTAAGTTATGGGGCAGTAACAGAACACTTTTCAAAACGTGTTTTTCAGCCCGAAATAAACGCGTTTTTTCAGACAACTGAATCCCCATGTAACAGCAAGGCTCAGAGGAGCCCACACACTCAGCTCTTAACCCCAGTGTGCAGAAAGGGTCACAACGTGTTTTTCAGCAGAAATAAACATGTTTCTGCAAGTTTGGTCAACCCCATGTAAGTTATGGGGCAGTAACAGAACACTTTTCAAAACGTGTTTTTCAGCCCGAAATAAACGCGTTTTTTCAGACAACTGAATCCCCATGTAACAGCAAGGCTCAGAGGAGCCCACACACTCAGCTCTTAACCCCAGTGTGCAGAAAGGGTCAAAACGTGTTTTTCAGCAGAAATAAACATGTTTCTGCAAGTTTGGTCAACCCCATGTAAGTTATGGGGCAGTAACAGCACACTTTTCAAAACGTGTTTTTCAGCCCGAAATAAACGCGTTTTTTCAGACAACTGAATCCCCATGTAACAGCAAGGCTCAGAAGAGCCCACACACTCAGCTCTTAACCCCAGTGTGCAGAAAGGGTAAAAACGTGTTTTTCAGCAGAAATAAACATGTTTCTGCAAGTTTGGTCAACCCCATGTAAGTTATGGGGCAGTAACAGCACACTTTTCAAAACGTGTTTTTCAGCCCGAAATAAACGCGTTTTTTCAGACAACTGAATCCCCATGTAACAGCAAGGCTCAGAGGAGCCCACACACTCAGCTCTTAACCCCAGTGTGCAGAAAGGATCACAACGTGTTTTTCAGCAGAAATAAACATGTTTCTGCAAGTTTGGTCAACCCCATGTAAGTTATGGGACAGTAACAGAACACTTTTCAAAACGTGTTTTTCAGCCCGAAATAAACGCGTTTTTTCAGACAACTGAATCCCCATGTAACAGCAAGGCTCAGAAGAGCCCACACACTCAGCTCTTAACCCCAGTGTGCAGAAAGGGTCAAAACGTGTTTTTCAGCAGAAATAAACATGTTTCTGCAAGTTTGGTCAACCCCATGTAAGTTATGGGGCAGTAACAGCACACTTTTCAAAACGTGTTTTTCAGCCCGAAATAAACGCGTTTTTTCAGACAACTGAATCCCCATGTAACAGCAAGGCTCAGAAGAGCCCACACACTCAGCTCTTAACCCCAGTGTGCAGAAAGGGTAAAAACGTGTTTTTCAGCAGAAATAAACATGTTTCTGCAAGTTTGGTCAACCCCATGTAAGTTATGGGGCAGTAACAGCACACTTTTCAAAACGTGTTTTTCAGCCCGAAATAAACGCGTTTTTTCAGACAACTGAATCCCCATGTAACAGCAAGGCTCAGAGGAGCCCACACACTCAGCTCTTAACCCCAGTGTGCAGAAAGGATCACAACGTGTTTTTCAGCAGAAATAAACATGTTTCTGCAAGTTTGGTCAACCCCATGTAAGTTATGGGACAGTAACAGAACACTTTTCAAAACGTGTTTTTCAGCCCGAAATAAACGCGTTTTTTCAGACAACTGAATCCCCATGTAACAGCAAGGCTCAGAAGAGCCCACACACTCAGCTCTTAACCCCAGTGTGCAGAAAGGGTCAAAACGTGTTTTTCAGCAGAAATAAACATGTTTCTGCAAGTTTGGTCAACCCCATGTAAGTTATGGGGCAGTAACAGCACACTTTTCAAAACGTGTTTTTCAGCCCGAAATAAACGCGTTTTTTCAGACAACTGAATCCCCATGTAACAGCAAGGCTCAGAAGAGCCCACACACTCAGCTCTTAACCCCAGTGTGCAGAAAGGGTAAAAACGTGTTTTTCAGCAGAAATAAACATGTTTCTGCAAGTTTGGTCAACCCCATGTAAGTTATGGGGCAGTAACAGCACACTTTTCAAAACGTGTTTTTCAGCCCGAAATAAACGCGTTTTTTCAGACAACTGAATCCCCATGTAACAGCAAGGCTCAGAGGAGCCCACACACTCAGCTCTTAACCCCAGTGTGCAGAAAGGATCACAACGTGTTTTTCAGCAGAAATAAACATGTTTCTGCAAGTTTGGTCAACCCCATGTAAGTTATGGGACAGTAACAGAACACTTTTCAAAACGTGTTTTTCAGCCCGAAATAAACGCGTTTTTTCAGACAACTGAATCCCCATGTAACAGCAAGGCTCAGAAGAGCCCACACACTCAGCTCTTAACCCCAGTGTGCAGAAAGGGTAAAAACGTGTTTTTCAGCAGGAATAAACATGTTTCTGCAAGTTTGGTCAACCCCATGTAAGTTATGGGGCAGTAACAGCACACTTTTCAAAACGTGTTTTTCAGCCCGAAATAAACGCGTTTTTTCAGACAACTGAATCCCCATGTAACAGCAAGGCTCAGAGGAGCCCACACACTCAGCTCTTAACCCCAGTGTGCAGAAAGGGTCAAAACGTGTTTTTCAGCAGAAATAAACATGTTTCTGCAAGTTTGGTCAACCCCATGTAAGTTATGGGGCAGTAACAGAACACTTTTCAAAACGTGTTTTTCAGCCCGAAATAAACGCGTTTTTTCAGACAACTGAATCCCCATGTAACAGCAAGGCTCAGAGGAGCCCACACACTCAGCTCTTAACCCCAGTGTGCAGAAAGGGTCACAACGTGTTTTTCAGCAGAAATAAACATGTTTCTGCAAGTTTGGTCAACCCCATGTAAGTTATGGGACAGTAACAGAACACTTTTCAAAACGTGTTTTTCAGCCCGAAATAAACGCGTTTTTTCAGACAACTGAATCCCCATGTAACACCAAGGCTCAGAGGAGCCCACACACTCAGCTCTTAACCCCAGTGTGCAGAAAGGGTCACAACGTGTTTTTCAGCAGAAATAAACATGTTTCTGCAAGTTTGGTCAACCCCATGTAAGTTATGGGGCAGTAACAGAACACTTTTCAAAACGTGTTTTTCAGCCCGAAATAAACGCGTTTTTTCAGACAACTGAATCCCCATGTAACAGCAAGGCTCAGAGGAGCCCACACACTCAGCTCTTAACCCCAGTGTGCAGAAAGGGTCAAAACGTGTTTTTCAGCAGAAATAAACATGTTTCTGCAAGTTTGGTCAACCCCATGTAAGTTATGGGGCAGTAACAGAACACTTTTCAAAACGTGTTTTTCAGCCCGAAATAAACGCGTTTTTTCAGACAACTGAATCCCCATGTAACAGCAAGGCTCAGAGGAGCCCACACACTCAGCTCTTAACCCCAGTGTGCAGAAAGGGTCAAAACGTGTTTTTCAGCAGAAATAAACATGTTTCTGCAAGTTTGGTCAACCCCATGTAAGTTATGGGGCAGTAACAGCACACTTTTCAAAACGTGTTTTTCAGCCCGAAATAAACGCGTTTTTTCAGACAACTGAATCCCCATGTAACAGCAAGGCTCAGAAGAGCCCACACACTCAGCTCTTAACCCCAGTGTGCAGAAAGGGTAAAAACGTGTTTTTCAGCAGAAATAAACATGTTTCTGCAAGTTTGGTCAACCCCATGTAAGTTATGGGGCAGTAACAGCACACTTTTCAAAACGTGTTTTTCAGCCCGAAATAAACGCGTTTTTTCAGACAACTGAATCCCCATGTAACAGCAAGGCTCAGAAGAGCCCACACACTCAGCTCTTAACCCCAGTGTGCAGAAAGGGTAAAAACGTGTTTTTCAGCAGAAATAAACATGTTTCTGCAAGTTTGGTCAACCCCATGTAAGTTATGGGGCAGTAACAGCACACTTTTCAAAACGTGTTTTTCAGCCCGAAATAAACGCGTTTTTTCAGACAACTGAATCCCCATGTAACAGCAAGGCTCAGAGGAGCCCACACACTCAGCTCTTAACCCCAGTGTGCAGAAAGGATCACAACGTGTTTTTCAGCAGAAATAAACATGTTTCTGCAAGTTTGGTCAACCCCATGTAAGTTATGGGACAGTAACAGAACACTTTTCAAAACGTGTTTTTCAGCCCGAAATAAACGCGTTTTTTCAGACAACTGAATCCCCATGTAACAGCAAGGCTCAGAAGAGCCCACACACTCAGCTCTTAACCCCAGTGTGCAGAAAGGGTCAAAACGTGTTTTTCAGCAGAAATAAACATGTTTCTGCAAGTTTGGTCAACCCCATGTAAGTTATGGGGCAGTAACAGCACACTTTTCAAAACGTGTTTTTCAGCCCGAAATAAACGCGTTTTTTCAGACAACTGAATCCCCATGTAACAGCAAGGCTCAGAAGAGCCCACACACTCAGCTCTTAACCCCAGTGTGCAGAAAGGGTAAAAACGTGTTTTTCAGCAGAAATAAACATGTTTCTGCAAGTTTGGTCAACCCCATGTAAGTTATGGGGCAGTAACAGCACACTTTTCAAAACGTGTTTTTCAGCCCGAAATAAACGCGTTTTTTCAGACAACTGAATCCCCATGTAACAGCAAGGCTCAGAGGAGCCCACACACTCAGCTCTTAACCCCAGTGTGCAGAAAGGATCACAACGTGTTTTTCAGCAGAAATAAACATGTTTCTGCAAGTTTGGTCAACCCCATGTAAGTTATGGGACAGTAACAGAACACTTTTCAAAACGTGTTTTTCAGCCCGAAATAAACGCGTTTTTTCAGACAACTGAATCCCCATGTAACAGCAAGGCTCAGAAGAGCCCACACACTCAGCTCTTAACCCCAGTGTGCAGAAAGGGTAAAAACGTGTTTTTCAGCAGAAATAAACATGTTTCTGCAAGTTTGGTCAACCCCATGTAAGTTATGGGGCAGTAACAGCACACTTTTCAAAACGTGTTTTTCAGCCCGAAATAAACACGTTTTTTCAGACAACTGAATCCCCATGTAACAGCAAGGCTCAGAAGAGCCCACACACTCAGCTCTTAACCCCAGTGTGCAGAAAGGGTAAAAACGTGTTTTTCAGCAGAAATAAACATGTTTCTGCAAGTTTGGTCAACCCCATGTAAGTTATGGGGCAGTAACAGCACACTTTTCAAAACGTGTTTTTCAGCCCGAAATAAACGCGTTTTTTCAGACAACTGAATCCCCATGTAACAGCAAGGCTCAGAGGAGCCCACACACTCAGCTCTTAACCCCAGTGTGCAGAAAGGGTCACAACGTGTTTTTCAGCAGAAATAAACATGTTTCTGCAAGTTTGGTCAACCCCATGTAAGTTATGGGGCAGTAACAGCACACTTTTCAAAACGTGTTTTTCAGCCCGAAATAAACGCGTTTTTTCAGACAACTGAATCCCCATGTAACAGCAAGGCTCAGAAGAGCCCACACACTCAGCTCTTAACCCCAGTGTGCAGAAAGGGTAAAAACGTGTTTTTCAGCAGAAATAAACATGTTTCTGCAAGTTTGGTCAACCCCATGTAAGTTATGGGGCAGTAACAGCACACTTTTCAAAACGTGTTTTTCAGCCCGAAATAAACGCGTTTTTTCAGACAACTGAATCCCCATGTAACAGCAAGGCTCAGAGGAGCCCACACACTCAGCTCTTAACCCCAGTGTGCAGAAAGGATCACAACGTGTTTTTCAGCAGAAATAAACATGTTTCTGCAAGTTTGGTCAACCCCATGTAAGTTATGGGACAGTAACAGAACACTTTTCAAAACGTGTTTTTCAGCCCGAAATAAACGCGTTTTTTCAGACAACTGAATCCCCATGTAACAGCAAGGCTCAGAAGAGCCCACACACTCAGCTCTTAACCCCAGTGTGCAGAAAGGGTAAAAACGTGTTTTTCAGCAGAAATAAACATGTTTCTGCAAGTTTGGTCAACCCCATGTAAGTTATGGGGCAGTAACAGCACACTTTTCAAAACGTGTTTTTCAGCCCGAAATAAACGCGTTTTTTCAGACAACTGAATCCCCATGTAACAGCAAGGCTCAGAAGAGCCCACACACTCAGCTCTTAACCCCAGTGTGCAGAAAGGGTAAAAACGTGTTTTTCAGCAGAAATAAACATGTTTCTGCAAGTTTGGTCAACCCCATGTAAGTTATGGGGCAGTAACAGCACACTTTTCAAAACGTGTTTTTCAGCCCGAAATAAACGCGTTTTTTCAGACAACTGAATCCCCATGTATCAGCAAGGCTCAGAGGAGCCCACACACTCAGCTCTTAACCCCAGTGTGCAGAAAGGATCACAACGTGTTTTTCAGCAGAAATAAACATGTTTCTGCAAGTTTGGTCAACCCCATGTAAGTTATGGGACAGTAACAGAACACTTTTCAAAACGTGTTTTTCAGCCCGAAATAAACGCGTTTTTTCAGACAACTGAATCCCCATGTAACAGCAAGGCTCAGAAGAGCCCACACACTCAGCTCTTAACCCCAGTGTGCAGAAAGGGTAAAAACGTGTTTTTCAGCAGAAATAAACATGTTTCTGCAAGTTTGGTCAACCCCATGTAAGTTATGGGGCAGTAACAGCACACTTTTCAAAACGTGTTTTTCAGCCCGAAATAAACGCGTTTTTTCAGACAACTGAATCCCCATGTAACAGCAAGGCTCAGAAGAGCCCACACACTCAGCTCTTAACCCCAGTGTGCAGAAAGGGTAAAAACGTGTTTTTCAGCAGAAATAAACATGTTTCTGCAAGTTTGGTCAACCCCATGTAAGTTATGGGGCAGTAACAGCACACTTTTCAAAACGTGTTTTTCAGCCCGAAATAAACGCGTTTTTTCAGACAACTGAATCCCCATGTAACAGCAAGGCTCAGAGGAGCCCACACACTCAGCTCTTAACCCCAGTGTGCAGAAAGGGTCAAAACGTGTTTTTCAGCAGAAATAAACATGTTTCTGCAAGTTTGGTCAACCCCATGTAAGTTATGGGGCAGTAACAGAACACTTTTCAAAACGTGTTTTTCAGCCCGAAATAAACGCGTTTTTTCAGACAACTGAATCCCCATGTAACAGCAAGGCTCAGAGGAGCCCACACACTCAGCTCTTAACCCCAGTGTGCAGAAAGGGTCACAACGTGTTTTTCAGCAGAAATAAACATGTTTCTGCAAGTTTGGTCAACCCCATGTAAGTTATGGGACAGTAACAGAACACTTTTCAAAACGTGTTTTTCAGCCCGAAATAAACGCGTTTTTTCAGACAACTGAATCCCCATGTAACAGCAAGGCTCAGAGGAGCCCACACACTCAGCTCTTAACCCCAGTGTGCAGAAAGGGTCACAACGTGTTTTTCAGCAGAAATAAACATGTTTCTGCAAGTTTGGTCAACCCCATGTAAGTTATGGGGCAGTAACAGCACACTTTTCAAAACGTGTTTTTCAGCCCGAAATAAACGCGTTTTTTCAGACAACTGAATCCCCATGTAACAGCAAGGCTCAGAGGAGCCCACACACTCAGCTCTTAACCCCAGTGTGCAGAAAGGATCACAACGTGTTTTTCAGCAGAAATAAACATGTTTCTGCAAGTTTGGTCAACCCCATGTAAGTTATGGGACAGTAACAGAACACTTTTCAAAACGTGTTTTTCAGCCCGAAATAAACGCGTTTTTTCAGACAACTGAATCCCCATGTAACAGCAAGGCTCAGAAGAGCCCACACACTCAGCTCTTAACCCCAGTGTGCAGAAAGGGTAAAAACGTGTTTTTCAGCAGAAATAAACATGTTTCTGCAAGTTTGGTCAACCCCATGTAAGTTATGGGGCAGTAACAGCACACTTTTCAAAACGTGTTTTTCAGCCCGAAATAAACGCGTTTTTTCAGACAACTGAATCCCCATGTAACAGCAAGGCTCAGAGGAGCCCACACACTCAGCTCTTAACCCCATTGTGCAGAAAGGGTCACAACGTGTTTTTCAGCAGAAATAAACATGTTTCTGCAAGTTTGGTCAACCCCATGTAAGTTATGGGGCAGTAACAGAACACTTTTCAAAACGTGTTTTTCAGCCCGAAATAAACGCGTTTTTTCAGACAACTGAATCCCCATGTAACAGCAAGGCTCAGAGGAGCCCACACACTCAGCTCTTAACCCCAGTGTGCAGAAAGGGTCACAACGTGTTTTTCAGCAGAAATAAACATGTTTCTGCAAGTTTGGTCAACCCCATGTAAGTTATGGGACAGTAACAGAACACTTTTCAAAACGTGTTTTTCAGCCCGAAATAAACGCGTTTTTTCAGACAACTGAATCCCCATGTAACAGCAAGGCTCAGAGGAGCCCACACACTCAGCTCTTAACCCCAGTGTGCAGAAAGGGTCACAACGTGTTTTTCAGCAGAAATAAACATGTTTCTGCAAGTTTGGTCAACCCCATGTAAGTTATGGGGCAGTAACAGAACACTTTTCAAAACGTGTTTTTCAGCCCGAAATAAACGCGTTTTTTCAGACAACTGAATCCCCATGTAACAGCAAGGCTCAGAGGAGCCCACACACTCAGCTCTTAACCCCAGTGTGCAGAAAGGGTCAAAACGTGTTTTTCAGCAGAAATAAACATGTTTCTGCAAGTTTGGTCAACCCCATGTAAGTTATGGGGCAGTAACAGAACACTTTTCAAAACGTGTTTTTCAGCCCGAAATAAACGCGTTTTTTCAGACAACTGAATCCCCATGTAACAGCAAGGCTCAGAGGAGCCCACACACTCAGCTCTTAACCCCAGTGTGCAGAAAGGGTCACAACGTGTTTTTCAGCAGAAATAAACATGTTTCTGCAAGTTTGGTCAACCCCATGTAAGTTATGGGACAGTAACAGCACACTTTTCAAAACGTGTTTTTCAGCCCGAAATAAACGCGTTTTTTCAGACAACTGAATCCCCATGTAACAGCAAGGCTCAGAAGAGCCCACACACTCAGCTCTTAACCCCAGTGTGCAGAAAGAGTCAAAACGTGTTTTTCAGCAGAAATAAACATGTTTCTGCAAGTTTGGTCAACCCCATGTAAGTTATGGGGCAGTAACAGCACACTTTTCAAAACGTGTTTTTCAGCCCGAAATAAACGCGTTTTTTCAGACAACTGAATCCCCATGTAACAGCAAGGCTCAGAGGAGCCCACACACTCAGCTCTTAACCCCAGTGTGCAGAAAGGGTCAAAACGTGTTTTTCAGCAGAAATAAACATGTTTCTGCAAGTTTGGTCAACCCCATGTAAGTTATGGGGCAGTAACAGAACACTTTTCAAAACGTGTTTTTCAGCCCGAAATAAACGCGTTTTTTCAGACAACTGAATCCCCATGTAACAGCAAGGCTCAGAGGAGCCCACACACTCAGCTCTTAACCCCAGTGTGCAGAAAGGGTCACAACGTGTTTTTCAGCAGAAATAAACATGTTTCTGCAAGTTTGGTCAACCCCATGTAAGTTATGGGACAGTAACAGCACACTTTTCAAAACGTGTTTTTCAGCCCGAAATAAACGCGTTTTTTCAGACAACTGAATCCCCATGTAACAGCAAGGCTCAGAAGAGCCCACACACTCAGCTCTTAACCCCAGTGTGCAGAAAGGGTAAAAACGTGTTTTTCAGCAGAAATAAACATGTTTCTGCAAGTTTGGTCAACCCCATGTAAGTTATGGGGCAGTAACAGCACACTTTTCAAAACGTGTTTTTCAGCCCGAAATAAACGCGTTTTTTCAGACAACTGAATCCCCATGTAACAGCAAGGCTCAGAGGAGCCCACACACTCAGCTCTTAACCCCAGTGTGCAGAAAGGATCACAACGTGTTTTTCAGCAGAAATAAACATGTTTCTGCAAGTTTGGTCAACCCCATGTAAGTTATGGGACAGTAACAGAACACTTTTCAAAACGTGTTTTTCAGCCCAAAATAAACGCGTTTTTTCAGACAACTGAATCCCCATGTAACAGCAAGGCTCAGAGGAGCCCACACACTCAGCTCTTAACCCCAGTGTGCAGAAAGGGTCACAACGTGTTTTTCAGCAGAAATAAACATGTTTCTGCAAGTTTGGTCAACCCCATGTAAGTTATGGGGCAGTAACAGAACACTTTTCAAAACGTGTTTTTCAGCCCGAAATAAACGCGTTTTTTCAGACAACTGAATCCCCATGTAACAGCAAGGCTCAGAGGAGCCCACACACTCAGCTCTTAACCCCAGTGTGCAGAAAGGGTCACAACGTGTTTTTCAGCAGAAATAAACATGTTTCTGCAAGTTTGGTCAACCCCATGTAAGTTATGGGACAGTAACAGCACACTTTTCAAAACGTGTTTTTCAGCCCGAAATAAACGCGTTTTTTCAGACAACTGAATCCCCATGTAACAGCAAGGCTCAGAGGAGCCCACACACTCAGCTCTTAACCCCAGTGTGCAGAAAGGATCACAACGTGTTTTTCAGCAGAAATAAACATGTTTCTGCAAGTTTGGTCAACCCCATGTAAGTTATGGGACAGTAACAGAACACTTTTCAAAACGTGTTTTTCAGCCCGAAATAAACGCTTTTTTTCAGACAACTGAATCCCCATGCAACAGCAAGGCTCAGAAGAGCCCACACACTCAGCTCTTAACCCCAGTGTGCAGAAAGAGTCAAAACGTGTTTTTCAGCAGAAATAAACATGTTTCTGCAAGTTTGGTCAACCCCATGTAAGTTATGGGGCAGTAACAGAACACTTTTCAAAACGTGTTTTTCAGCCCGAAATAAACGCGTTTTTTCAGACAACTGAATCCCCATGCAACAGCAAGGCTCAGAAGAGCCCACACACTCAGCTCTTAACCCCAGTGTGCAGAAAGAGTCAAAACGTGTTTTTCAGCAGAAATAAACATGTTTCTGCAAGTTTGGTCAACCCCATGTAAGTTATGGGGCAGTAACAGCACACTTTTCAAAACGTGTTTTTCAGCCCGAAATAAACGCGTTTTTTCAGACAACTGAATCCCCATGTAACAGCAAGGCTCAGAGGAGCCCACACACTCAGCTCTTAACCCCAGTGTGCAGAAAGGGTCAAAACGTGTTTTTCAGCAGAAATAAACATGTTTCTGCAAGTTTGGTCAACCCCATGTAAGTTATGGGGCAGTAACAGAACACTTTTCAAAACGTGTTTTTCAGCCCGAAATAAACGCGTTTTTTCAGACAACTGAATCCCCATGTAACAGCAAGGCTCAGAGGAGCCCACACACTCAGCTCTTAACCCCAGTGTGCAGAAAGGGTCACAACGTGTTTTTCAGCAGAAATAAACATGTTTCTGCAAGTTTGGTCAACCCCATGTAAGTTATGGGACAGTAACAGAACACTTTTCAAAACGTGTTTTTCAGCCCGAAATAAACGCGTTTTTTCAGACAACTGAATCCCCATGTAACAGCAAGGCTCAGAGGAGCCCACACACTCAGCTCTTAACCCCAGTGTGCAGAAAGGGTCAAAACGTGTTTTTCAGCAGAAATAAACATGTTTCTGCAAGTTTGGTCAACCCCATGTAAGTTATGGGGCAGTAACAGCACACCTTTCAAAACGTGTTTTTCAGCCCGAAATAAACGCGTTTTTTCAGACAACTGAATCCCCATGTAACAGCAAGGCTCAGAGGAGCCCACACACTCAGCTCTTAACCCCAGTGTGCAGAAAGGGTCACAACGTGTTTTTCAGCAGAAATAAACATGTTTCTGCAAGTTTGGTCAACCCCATGTAAGTTATGGGGCAGTAACAGCACACTTTTCAAAACGTGTTTTTCAGCCCGAAATAAACGCGTTTTTTCAGACAACTGAATCCCCATGTAACAGCAAGGCTCAGAGGAGCCCACACACTCAGCTCTTAACCCCAGTGTGCAGAAAGGATCACAACGTGTTTTTCAGCAGAAATAAACATGTTTCTGCAAGTTTGGTCAACCCCATGTAAGTTATGGGACAGTAACAGAACACTTTTCAAAACGTGTTTTTCAGCCCAAAATAAACGCGTTTTTTCAGACAACTGAATCCCCATGTAACAGCAAGGCTCAGAGGAGCCCACACACTCAGCTCTTAACCCCAGTGTGCAGAAAGGGTCACAACGTGTTTTTCAGCAGAAATAAACATGTTTCTGCAAGTTTGGTCAACCCCATGTAAGTTATGGGGCAGTAACAGAACACTTTTCAAAACGTGTTTTTCAGCCCGAAATAAACGCGTTTTTTCAGACAACTGAATCCCCATGTAACAGCAAGGCTCAGAGGAGCCCACACACTCAGCTCTTAACCCCAGTGTGCAGAAAGGATCACAACGTGTTTTTCAGCAGAAATAAACATGTTTCTGCAAGTTTGGTCAACCCCATGTAAGTTATGGGACAGTAACAGAACACTTTTCAAAACGTGTTTTTCAGCCCGAAATAAACGCTTTTTTTCAGACAACTGAATCCCCATGCAACAGCAAGGCTCAGAAGAGCCCACACACTCAGCTCTTAACCCCAGTGTGCAGAAAGAGTCAAAACGTGTTTTTCAGCAGAAATAAACATGTTTCTGCAAGTTTGGTCAACCCCATGTAAGTTATGGGGCAGTAACAGAACACTTTTCAAAACGTGTTTTTCAGCCCGAAATAAACGCGTTTTTTCAGACAACTGAATCCCCATGCAACAGCAAGGCTCAGAAGAGCCCACACACTCAGCTCTTAACCCCAGTGTGCAGAAAGAGTCAAAACGTGTTTTTCAGCAGAAATAAACATGTTTCTGCAAGTTTGGTCAACCCCATGTAAGTTATGGGGCAGTAACAGCACACTTTTCAAAACGTGTTTTTCAGCCCGAAATAAACGCGTTTTTTCAGACAACTGAATGCCCATGTAACAGCAAGGCTCAGAGGAGCCCACACACTCAGCTCTTAACCCCAGTGTGCAGAAAGGGTCAAAACGTGTTTTTCAGCAGAAATAAACATGTTTCTGCAAGTTTGGTCAACCCCATGTAAGTTATGGGGCAGTAACAGAACACTTTTCAAAACGTGTTTTTCAGCCCGAAATAAACGCGTTTTTTCAGACAACTGAATCCCCATGTAACAGCAAGGCTCAGAGGAGCCCACACACTCAGCTCTTAACCCCAGTGTGCAGAAAGGGTCACAACGTGTTTTTCAGCAGAAATAAACATGTTTCTGCAAGTTTGGTCAACCCCATGTAAGTTATGGGACAGTAACAGAACACTTTTCAAAACGTGTTTTTCAGCCCGAAATAAACGCGTTTTTTCAGACAACTGAATCCCCATGTAACAGCAAGGCTCAGAGGAGCCCACACACTCAGCTCTTAACCCCAGTGTGCAGAAAGGGTCAAAACGTGTTTTTCAGCAGAAATAAACATGTTTCTGCAAGTTTGGTCAACCCCATGTAAGTTATGGGGCAGTAACAGCACACCTTTCAAAACGTGTTTTTCAGCCCGAAATAAACGCGTTTTTTCAGACAACTGAATCCCCATGTAACAGCAAGGCTCAGAGGAGCCCACACACTCAGCTCTTAACCCCAGTGTGCAGAAAGGGTCACAACGTGTTTTTCAGCAGAAATAAACATGTTTCTGCAAGTTTGGTCAACCCCATGTAAGTTATGGGACAGTAACAGAACACTTTTCAAAACGTGTTTTTCAGCCCGAAATAAACGCGTTTTTTCAGACAACTGATTCCCCATGTAACAGCAAGGCTCAGAGGAGCCCACACACTCAGCTCTTAACCCCAGTGTGCAGAAAGGGTCAAAACGTGTTTTTCAGCAGAAATAAACATGTTTCTGCAAGTTTGGTCAACCCCATGTAAGTTATGGGGCAGTAACAGCACACTTTTCAAAACGTGTTTTTCAGCCCGAAATAAACGCGTTTTTTCAGACAACTGAATCCCCATGTAACAGCAAGGCTCAGAAGAGCCCACACACTCAGCTCTTAACCCCAGTGTGCAGAAAGGGTAAAAACGTGTTTTTCAGCAGAAATAAACATGTTTCTGCAAGTTTGGTCAACCCCATGTAAGTTATGGGGCAGTAACAGCACACTTTTCAAAACGTGTTTTTCAGCCCGAAATAAACGCGTTTTTTCAGACAACTGAATCCCCATGTAACAGCAAGGCTCAGAGGAGCCCACACACTCAGCTCTTAACCCCAGTGTGCAGAAAGGGTCAAAACGTGTTTTTCAGCAGAAATAAACATGTTTCTGCAAGTTTGGTCAACCCCATGTAAGTTATGGGGCAGTAACAGCACACTTTTCAAAACGTGTTTTTCAGCCCGAAATAAACGCGTTTTTTCAGACAACTGAATCCCCATGTAACAGCAAGGCTCAGAAGAGCCCACACACTCAGCTCTTAACCCCAGTGTGCAGAAAGGGTAAAAACGTGTTTTTCAGCAGAAATAAACATGTTTCTGCAAGTTTGGTCAACCCCATGTAAGTTATGGGGCAGTAACAGCACACTTTTCAAAACGTGTTTTTCAGCCCGAAATAAACACGTTTTTTCAGACAACTGAATCCCCATGTAACAGCAAGGCTCAGAGGAGCCCACACACTCAGCTCTTAACCCCAGTGTGCAGAAAGGGTCACAACGTGTTTTTCAGCAGAAATAAACATGTTTCTGCAAGTTTGGTCAACCCCATGTAAGTTATGGGACAGTAACAGAACACTTTTCAAAACGTGTTTTTCAGCCCGAAATAAACGCGTTTTTTCAGACAACTGATTCCCCATGTAACAGCAAGGCTCAGAGGAGCCCACACACTCAGCTCTTAACCCCAGTGTGCAGAAAGGGTCAAAACGTGTTTTTCAGCAGAAATAAACATGTTTCTGCAAGTTTGGTCAACCCCATGTAAGTTATGGGGCAGTAACAGCACACTTTTCAAAACGTGTTTTTCAGCCCGAAATAAACGCGTTTTTTCAGACAACTGAATCCCCATGTAACAGCAAGGCTCAGAAGAGCCCACACACTCAGCTCTTAACCCCAGTGTGCAGAAAGGGTAAAAACGTGTTTTTCAGCAGAAATAAACATGTTTCTGCAAGTTTGGTCAACCCCATGTAAGTTATGGGACAGTAACAGAACACTTTTCAAAACGTGTTTTTCAGCCCGAAATAAACGCGTTTTTTCAGACAACTGAATCCCCATGTAACAGCAAGGCTCAGAGGAGCCCACACACTCAGATCTTAACCCCAGTGTGCAGAAAGGGTCAAAACGTGTTTTTCAGCAGAAATAAACATGTTTCTGCAAGTTTGGTCAACCCCATGTAAGTTATGGGACAGTAACAGAACACTTTTCAAAACGTGTTTTTCAGCCCGAAATAAACGCGTTTTTTCAGACAACTGAATCCCCATGTAACAGCAAGGCTCAGAGGAGCCCACACACTCAGCTCTTAACCCCAGTGTGCAGAAAGGGTCAAAACGTGTTTTTCAGCAGAAATAAACATGTTTCTGCAAGTTTGGTCAACCCCATGTAAGTTATGGGGCAGTAACAGAACACTTTTCAAAACGTGTTTTTCAGCCCGAAATAAACGCGTTTTTTCAGACAACTGAATCCCCATGTAACAGCAAGGCTCAGAGGAGCCCACACACTCAGCTCTTAACCCCAGTGTGCAGAAAGGGTCACAACGTGTTTTTCAGCAGAAATAAACATGTTTCTGCAAGTTTGGTCAACCCCATGTAAGTTATGGGACAGTAACAGAACACTTTTCAAAACGTGTTTTTCAGCCCGAAATAAACACGTTTTTTCAGACAACTGAATCCCCATGTAACAGCAAGGCTCAGAGGAGCCCACACACTCAGCTCTTAACCCCAGTGTGCAGAAAGGGTCAAAACGTGTTTTTCAGCAGAAATAAACATGTTTTTGCAAGTTTGGTCAACCCCATGTAAGTTATGGGGCAGTAACAGAACACTTTTCAAAACGTGTTTTTCAGCCCGAAATAAACGCGTTTTTTCAGACAACTGAATCCCCATGTAACAGCAAGGCTCAGAGGAGCCCACACACTCAGCTCTTAACCCCAGTGTGCAGAAAGGGTCAAAACGTGTTTTTCAGCAGAAATAAA
The DNA here is from genome assembly GCF_059453375.1 of Lepisosteus platostomus. Classification (NCBI taxonomy): domain Eukaryota; kingdom Metazoa; phylum Chordata; class Actinopteri; order Semionotiformes; family Lepisosteidae; genus Lepisosteus; species Lepisosteus platostomus. The sequence continues at coordinate 23,837,140 of NC_142623.1, forward strand.
CATGTTTCTGCAAGTTTGGTCAACCCCATGTAAGTTATGGGGCAGTAACAGCACACTTTTCAAAACGTGTTTTTCAGCCCGAAATAAACGCGTTTTTTCAGACAACTGAATCCCCATGTAACAGCAAGGCTCAGAAGAGCCCACACATTCAGCTCTTAACCCCAGTGTGCAGAAAGGGTAAAAACGTGTTTTTCAGCAGAAATAAACATGTTTCTGCAAGTTTGGTCAACCCCATGTAAGTTATGGGGCAGTAACAGAACACTTTTCAAAACGTGTTTTTCAGCCCGAAATAAACGCGTTTTTTCAGACAACTGAATCCCCATGTAACAGCAAGGCTCAGAGGAGCCCACACACTCAGCTCTTAACCCCAGTGTGCAGAAAGGGTCAAAACGTGTTTTTCAGCAGAAATAAACATGTTTTTGCAAGTTTGGTCAACCCCATGTAAGTTATGGGGCAGTAACAGAACACTTTTCAAAACGTGTTTTTCAGCCCGAAATAAACGCGTTTTTTCAGACAACTGAATCCCCATGTAACAGCAAGGCTCAGAGGAGCCCACACACTCAGCTCTTAACCCCAGTGTGCAGAAAGGGTCAAAACGTGTTTTTCAGCAGAAATAAACATGTTTCTGCAAGTTTGGTCAACCCCATGTAAGTTATGGGGCAGTAACAGCACACTTTTCAAAACGTGTTTTTCAGCCCGAAATAAACGCGTTTTTTCAGACAACTGAATCCCCATGTAACAGCAAGGCTCAGAAGAGCCCACACATTCAGCTCTTAACCCCAGTGTGCAGAAAGGGTAAAAACGTGTTTTTCAGCAGAAATAAACATGTTTCTGCAAGTTTGGTCAACCCCATGTAAGTTATGGGGCAGTAACAGCACACTTTTCAAAACGTGTTTTTCAGCCCGAAATAAACGCGTTTTTTCAGACAACTGAATCCCCATGTAACAGCAAGGCTCAGAGGAGCCCACACACTCAGCTCTTAACCCCAGTGTGCAGAAAGGGTCACAACGTGTTTTTCAGCAGAAATAAACATGTTTCTGCAAGTTTGGTCAACCCCATGTAAGTTATGGGACAGTAACAGAACACTTTTCAAAACGTGTTTTTCAGCCCGAAATAAACGCGTTTTTTCAGACAACTGAATCCCCATGTAACAGCAAGGCTCAGAGGAGCCCACACACTCAGATCTTAACCCCAGTGTGCAGAAAGGGTCAAAACGTGTTTTTCAGCAGAAATAAACATGTTTCTGCAAGTTTGGTCAACCCCATGTAAGTTATGGGACAGTAACAGAACACTTTTCAAAACGTGTTTTTCAGCCCGAAATAAACGCTTTTTTTCAGACAACTGAATCCCCATGCAACAGCAAGGCTCAGAAGAGCCCACACACTCAGCTCTTAACCCCAGTGTGCAGAAAGAGTCAAAACGTGTTTTTCAGCAGAAATAAACATGTTTCTGCAAGTTTGGTCAACCCCATGTAAGTTATGGGGCAGTAACAGAACACTTTTCAAAACGTGTTTTTCAGCCCGAAATAAACGCGTTTTTTCAGACAACTGAATCCCCATGCAACAGCAAGGCTCAGAAGAGCCCACACACTCAGCTCTTAACCCCAGTGTGCAGAAAGAGTCAAAACGTGTTTTTCAGCAGAAATAAACATGTTTCTGCAAGTTTGGTCAACCCCATGTAAGTTATGGGGCAGTAACAGCACACTTTTCAAAACGTGTTTTTCAGCCCGAAATAAACGCGTTTTTTCAGACAACTGAATCCCCATGTAACAGCAAGGCTCAGAGGAGCCCACACACTCAGCTCTTAACCCCAGTGTGCAGAAAGGGTCAAAACGTGTTTTTCAGCAGAAATAAACATGTTTCTGCAAGTTTGGTCAACCCCATGTAAGTTATGGGGCAGTAACAGAACACTTTTCAAAACGTGTTTTTCAGCCCGAAATAAACGCGTTTTTTCAGACAACTGAATCCCCATGTAACAGCAAGGCTCAGAGGAGCCCACACACTCAGCTCTTAACCCCAGTGTGCAGAAAGGGTAAAAACGTGTTTTTCAGCAGAAATAAACATGTTTCTGCAAGTTTGGTCAACCCCATGTAAGTTATGGGACAGTAACAGAACACTTTTCAAAACGTGTTTTTCAGCCCGAAATAAACGCGTTTTTTCAGACAACTGAATCCCCATGTAACAGCAAGGCTCAGAGGAGCCCACACACTCAGATCTTAACCCCAGTGTGCAGAAAGGGTCAAAACGTGTTTTTCAGCAGAAATAAACATGTTTCTGCAAGTTTGGTCAACCCCATGTAAGTTATGGGACAGTAACAGAACACTTTTCAAAACGTGTTTTTCAGCCCGAAATAAACGCGTTTTTTCAGACAACTGAATCCCCATGTAACAGCAAGGCTCAGAAGAGCCCACACATTCAGCTCTTAACCCCAGTGTGCAGAAAGGGTAAAAACGTGTTTTTCAGCAGAAATAAACATGTTTCTGCAAGTTTGGTCAACCCCATGTAAGTTATGGGGCAGTAACAGAACACTTTTCAAAACGTGTTTTTCAGCCCGAAATAAACGCGTTTTTTCAGACAACTGAATCCCCATGTAACAGCAAGGCTCAGAGGAGCCCACACACTCAGCTCTTAACCCCAGTGTGCAGAAAGGGTCAAAACGTGTTTTTCAGCAGAAATAAACATGTTTTTGCAAGTTTGGTCAACCCCATGTAAGTTATGGGGCAGTAACAGAACACTTTTCAAAACGTGTTTTTCAGCCCGAAATAAACGCGTTTTTTCAGACAACTGAATCCCCATGTAACAGCAAGGCTCAGAGGAGCCCACACACTCAGCTCTTAACCCCAGTGTGCAGAAAGGGTCAAAACGTGTTTTTCAGCAGAAATAAACATGTTTCTGCAAGTTTGGTCAACCCCATGTAAGTTATGGGGCAGTAACAGCACACTTTTCAAAACGTGTTTTTCAGCCCGAAATAAACGCGTTTTTTCAGACAACTGAATCCCCATGTAACAGCAAGGCTCAGAAGAGCCCACACATTCAGCTCTTAACCCCAGTGTGCAGAAAGGGTAAAAACGTGTTTTTCAGCAGAAATAAACATGTTTCTGCAAGTTTGGTCAACCCCATGTAAGTTATGGGGCAGTAACAGCACACTTTTCAAAACGTGTTTTTCAGCCCGAAATAAACGCGTTTTTTCAGACAACTGAATCCCCATGTAACAGCAAGGCTCAGAGGAGCCCACACACTCAGCTCTTAACCCCAGTGTGCAGAAAGGGTCACAACGTGTTTTTCAGCAGAAATAAACATGTTTCTGCAAGTTTGGTCAACCCCATGTAAGTTATGGGACAGTAACAGAACACTTTTCAAAACGTGTTTTTCAGCCCGAAATAAACGCGTTTTTTCAGACAACTGAATCCCCATGTAACAGCAAGGCTCAGAGGAGCCCACACACTCAGATCTTAACCCCAGTGTGCAGAAAGGGTCAAAACGTGTTTTTCAGCAGAAATAAACATGTTTCTGCAAGTTTGGTCAACCCCATGTAAGTTATGGGACAGTAACAGAACACTTTTCAAAACGTGTTTTTCAGCCCGAAATAAACGCTTTTTTTCAGACAACTGAATCCCCATGCAACAGCAAGGCTCAGAAGAGCCCACACACTCAGCTCTTAACCCCAGTGTGCAGAAAGAGTCAAAACGTGTTTTTCAGCAGAAATAAACATGTTTCTGCAAGTTTGGTCAACCCCATGTAAGTTATGGGGCAGTAACAGAACACTTTTCAAAACGTGTTTTTCAGCCCGAAATAAACGCGTTTTTTCAGACAACTGAATCCCCATGCAACAGCAAGGCTCAGAAGAGCCCACACACTCAGCTCTTAACCCCAGTGTGCAGAAAGAGTCAAAACGTGTTTTTCAGCAGAAATAAACATGTTTCTGCAAGTTTGGTCAACCCCATGTAAGTTATGGGGCAGTAACAGCACACTTTTCAAAACGTGTTTTTCAGCCCGAAATAAACGCGTTTTTTCAGACAACTGAATCCCCATGTAACAGCAAGGCTCAGAGGAGCCCACACACTCAGCTCTTAACCCCAGTGTGCAGAAAGGGTCAAAACGTGTTTTTCAGCAGAAATAAACATGTTTCTGCAAGTTTGGTCAACCCCATGTAAGTTATGGGGCAGTAACAGAACACTTTTCAAAACGTGTTTTTCAGCCCGAAATAAACGCGTTTTTTCAGACAACTGAATCCCCATGTAACAGCAAGGCTCAGAGGAGCCCACACACTCAGCTCTTAACCCCAGTGTGCAGAAAGGGTAAAAACGTGTTTTTCAGCAGAAATAAACATGTTTCTGCAAGTTTGGTCAACCCCATGTAAGTTATGGGACAGTAACAGAACACTTTTCAAAACGTGTTTTTCAGCCCGAAATAAACGCGTTTTTTCAGACAACTGAATCCCCATGTAACAGCAAGGCTCAGAGGAGCCCACACACTCAGATCTTAACCCCAGTGTGCAGAAAGGGTCAAAACGTGTTTTTCAGCAGAAATAAACATGTTTCTGCAAGTTTGGTCAACCCCATGTAAGTTATGGGACAGTAACAGAACACTTTTCAAAACGTGTTTTTCAGCCCGAAATAAACGCGTTTTTTCAGACAACTGAATCCCCATGTAACAGCAAGGCTCAGAGGAGCCCACACACTCAGCTCTTAACCCCAGTGTGCAGAAAGGGTCAAAACGTGTTTTTCAGCAGAAATAAACATGTTTCTGCAAGTTTGGTCAACCCCATGTAAGTTATGGGGCAGTAACAGAACACTTTTCAAAACGTGTTTTTCAGCCCGAAATAAACGCGTTTTTTCAGACAACTGAATCCCCATGTAACAGCAAGGCTCAGAGGAGCCCACACACTCAGCTCTTAACCCCAGTGTGCAGAAAGGGTCACAACGTGTTTTTCAGCAGAAATAAACATGTTTCTGCAAGTTTGGTCAACCCCATGTAAGTTATGGGACAGTAACAGAACACTTTTCAAAACGTGTTTTTCAGCCCGAAATAAACGCGTTTTTTCAGACAACTGAATCCCCATGTAACAGCAAGGCTCAGAGGAGCCCACACACTCAGCTCTTAACCCCAGTGTGCAGAAAGGGTCACAACGTGTTTTTCAGCAGAAATAAACATGTTTCTGCAAGTTTGGTCAACCCCATGTAAGTTATGGGGCAGTAACAGAACACTTTTCAAAACGTGTTTTTCAGCCCGAAATAAACGCGTTTTTTCAGACAACTGAATCCCCATGTAACAGCAAGGCTCAGAGGAGCCCACACACTCAGCTCTTAACCCCAGTGTGCAGAAAGGGTCAAAACGTGTTTTTCAGCAGAAATAAACATGTTTTTGCAAGTTTGGTCAACCCCATGTAAGTTATGGGGCAGTAACAGAACACTTTTCAAAACGTGTTTTTCAGCCCGAAATAAACGCGTTTTTTCAGACAACTGAATCCCCATGTAACAGCAAGGCTCAGAGGAGCCCACACACTCAGCTCTTAACCCCAGTGTGCAGAAAGGGTCAAAACGTGTTTTTCAGCAGAAATAAACATGTTTCTGCAAGTTTGGTCAACCCCATGTAAGTTATGGGGCAGTAACAGCACACTTTTCAAAACGTGTTTTTCAGCCCGAAATAAACGCGTTTTTTCAGACAACTGAATCCCCATGTAACAGCAAGGCTCAGAAGAGCCCACACATTCAGCTCTTAACCCCAGTGTGCAGAAAGGGTAAAAACGTGTTTTTCAGCAGAAATAAACATGTTTCTGCAAGTTTGGTCAACCCCATGTAAGTTATGGGGCAGTAACAGCACACTTTTCAAAACGTGTTTTTCAGCCCGAAATAAACGCGTTTTTTCAGACAACTGAATCCCCATGTAACAGCAAGGCTCAGAGGAGCCCACACACTCAGCTCTTAACCCCAGTGTGCAGAAAGGGTCACAACGTGTTTTTCAGCAGAAATAAACATGTTTCTGCAAGTTTGGTCAACCCCATGTAAGTTATGGGACAGTAACAGAACACTTTTCAAAACGTGTTTTTCAGCCCGAAATAAACGCGTTTTTTCAGACAACTGAATCCCCATGTAACAGCAAGGCTCAGAGGAGCCCACACACTCAGATCTTAACCCCAGTGTGCAGAAAGGGTCAAAACGTGTTTTTCAGCAGAAATAAACATGTTTCTGCAAGTTTGGTCAACCCCATGTAAGTTATGGGACAGTAACAGAACACTTTTCAAAACGTGTTTTTCAGCCCGAAATAAACGCTTTTTTTCAGACAACTGAATCCCCATGCAACAGCAAGGCTCAGAAGAGCCCACACACTCAGCTCTTAACCCCAGTGTGCAGAAAGAGTCAAAACGTGTTTTTCAGCAGAAATAAACATGTTTCTGCAAGTTTGGTCAACCCCATGTAAGTTATGGGGCAGTAACAGAACACTTTTCAAAACGTGTTTTTCAGCCCGAAATAAACGCGTTTTTTCAGACAACTGAATCCCCATGCAACAGCAAGGCTCAGAAGAGCCCACACACTCAGCTCTTAACCCCAGTGTGCAGAAAGAGTCAAAACGTGTTTTTCAGCAGAAATAAACATGTTTCTGCAAGTTTGGTCAACCCCATGTAAGTTATGGGGCAGTAACAGCACACTTTTCAAAACGTGTTTTTCAGCCCGAAATAAATGCGTTTTTTCAGACAACTGAATCCCCATGTAACAGCAAGGCTCAGAGGAGCCCACACACTCAGCTCTTAACCCCAGTGTGCAGAAAGGGTCAAAACGTGTTTTTCAGCAGAAATAAACATGTTTCTGCAAGTTTGGTCAACCCCATGTAAGTTATGGGGCAGTAACAGAAGACTTTTCAAAACGTGTTTTTCAGCCCGAAATAAACGCGTTTTTTCAGACAACTGAATCCCCATGTAACAGCAAGGCTCAGAGGAGCCCACACACTCAGCTCTTAACCCCAGTGTGCAGAAAGGGTCACAACGTGTTTTTCAGCAGAAATAAACATGTTTCTGCAAGTTTGGTCAACCCCATGTAAGTTATGGGGCAGTAACAGCACACTTTTCAAAACGTGTTTTTCAGCCCGAAATAAACGCGTTTTTTCAGACAACTGAATCCCCATGTAACAGCAAGGCTCAGAGGAGCCCACACACTCAGCTCTTAACCCCAGTGTGCAGAAAGGGTCAAAACGTGTTTTTCAGCAGAAATAAACATGTTTCTGCAAGTTTGGTCAACCCCATGTAAGTTATGGGGCAGTAACAGAAGACTTTTCAAAACGTGTTTTTCAGCCCGAAATAAACGCGTTTTTTCAGACAACTGAATCCCCATGTAACAGCAAGGCTCAGAGGAGCCCACACACTCAGCTCTTAACCCCAGTGTGCAGAAAGGGTCACAACGTGTTTTTCAGCAGAAATAAACATGTTTCTGCAAGTTTGGTCAACCCCATGTAAGTTATGGGACAGTAACAGAACACTTTTCAAAACGTGTTTTTCAGCCCGAAATAAACGCGTTTTTTCAGACAACTGATTCCCCATGTAACAGCAAGGCTCAGAGGAGCCCACACACTCAGCTCTTAACCCCAGTGTGCAGAAAGGGTCAAAACGTGTTTTTCAGCAGAAATAAACATGTTTCTGCAAGTTTGGTCAACCCCATGTAAGTTATGGGGCAGTAACAGCACACTTTTCAAAACGTGTTTTTCAGCCCGAAATAAACGCGTTTTTTCAGACAACTGAATCCCCATGTAACAGCAAGGCTCAGAGGAGCCCACACACTCAGCTCTTAACCCCAGTGTGCAGAAAGGGTCAAAACGTGTTTTTCAGCAGAAATAAACATGTTTCTGCAAGTTTGGTCAACCCCATGTAAGTTATGGGACAGTAACAGAACACTTTTCAAAACGTGTTTTTCAGCCCGAAATAAACGCGTTTTTTCAGACAACTGAATCCCCATGTAACAGCAAGGCTCAGAGGAGCCCACACACTCAGCTCTTAACCCCAGTGTGCAGAAAGGGTCAAAACGTGTTTTTCAGCAGAAATAAACATGTTTCTGCAAGTTTGGTCAACCCCATGTAAGTTATGGGGCAGTAACAGAACACTTTTCAAAACGTGTTTTTCAGCCCGAAATAAACGCGTTTTTTCAGACAACTGAATCCCCATGTAACAGCAAGGCTCAGAGGAGCCCACACACTCAGCTCTTAACCCCAGTGTGCAGAAAGGGTCACAACGTGTTTTTCAGCAGAAATAAACATGTTTCTGCAAGTTTGGTCAACCCCATGTAAGTTATGGGACAGTAACAGAACACTTTTCAAAACGTGTTTTTCAGCCCGAAATAAACGCGTTTTTTCAGACAACTGAATCCCCATGTAACAGCAAGGCTCAGAGGAGCCCACACACTCAGCTCTTAACCCCAGTGTGCAGAAAGGGTCACAACGTGTTTTTCAGCAGAAATAAACATGTTTCTGCAAGTTTGGTCAACCCCATGTAAGTTATGGGGCAGTAACAGAACACTTTTCAAAACGTGTTTTTCAGCCCGAAATAAACGCGTTTTTTCAGACAACTGAATCCCCATGTAACAGCAAGGCTCAGAGGAGCCCACACACTCAGCTCTTAACCCCAGTGTGCAGAAAGGGTCAAAACGTGTTTTTCAGCAGAAATAAACATGTTTTTGCAAGTTTGGTCAACCCCATGTAAGTTATGGGGCAGTAACAGAACACTTTTCAAAACGTGTTTTTCAGCCCGAAATAAACGCGTTTTTTCAGACAACTGAATCCCCATGTAACAGCAAGGCTCAGAGGAGCCCACACACTCAGCTCTTAACCCCAGTGTGCAGAAAGGGTCAAAACGTGTTTTTCAGCAGAAATAAACATGTTTCTGCAAGTTTGGTCAACCCCATGTAAGTTATGGGGCAGTAACAGCACACTTTTCAAAACGTGTTTTTCAGCCCGAAATAAACGCGTTTTTTCAGACAACTGAATCCCCATGTAACAGCAAGGCTCAGAAGAGCCCACACATTCAGCTCTTAACCCCAGTGTGCAGAAAGGGTAAAAACGTGTTTTTCAGCAGAAATAAACATGTTTCTGCAAGTTTGGTCAACCCCATGTAAGTTATGGGGCAGTAACAGCACACTTTTCAAAACGTGTTTTTCAGCCCGAAATAAACGCGTTTTTTCAGACAACTGAATCCCCATGTAACAGCAAGGCTCAGAGGAGCCCACACACTCAGCTCTTAACCCCAGTGTGCAGAAAGGGTCACAACGTGTTTTTCAGCAGAAATAAACATGTTTCTGCAAGTTTGGTCAACCCCATGTAAGTTATGGGACAGTAACAGAACACTTTTCAAAACGTGTTTTTCAGCCCGAAATAAACGCGTTTTTTCAGACAACTGAATCCCCATGTAACAGCAAGGCTCAGAGGAGCCCACACACTCAGATCTTAACCCCAGTGTGCAGAAAGGGTCAAAACGTGTTTTTCAGCAGAAATAAACATGTTTCTGCAAGTTTGGTCAACCCCATGTAAGTTATGGGACAGTAACAGAACACTTTTCAAAACGTGTTTTTCAGCCCGAAATAAACGCTTTTTTTCAGACAACTGAATCCCCATGCAACAGCAAGGCTCAGAAGAGCCCACACACTCAGCTCTTAACCCCAGTGTGCAGAAAGAGTCAAAACGTGTTTTTCAGCAGAAATAAACATGTTTCTGCAAGTTTGGTCAACCCCATGTAAGTTATGGGGCAGTAACAGAACACTTTTCAAAACGTGTTTTTCAGCCCGAAATAAACGCGTTTTTTCAGACAACTGAATCCCCATGCAACAGCAAGGCTCAGAAGAGCCCACACACTCAGCTCTTAACCCCAGTGTGCAGAAAGAGTCAAAACGTGTTTTTCAGCAGAAATAAACATGTTTCTGCAAGTTTGGTCAACCCCATGTAAGTTATGGGGCAGTAACAGCACACTTTTCAAAACGTGTTTTTCAGCCCGAAATAAATGCGTTTTTTCAGACAACTGAATCCCCATGTAACAGCAAGGCTCAGAGGAGCCCACACACTCAGCTCTTAACCCCAGTGTGCAGAAAGGGTCAAAACGTGTTTTTCAGCAGAAATAAACATGTTTCTGCAAGTTTGGTCAACCCCATGTAAGTTATGGGGCAGTAACAGAAGACTTTTCAAAACGTGTTTTTCAGCCCGAAATAAACGCGTTTTTTCAGACAACTGAATCCCCATGTAACAGCAAGGCTCAGAGGAGCCCACACACTCAGCTCTTAACCCCAGTGTGCAGAAAGGGTCACAACGTGTTTTTCAGCAGAAATAAACATGTTTCTGCAAGTTTGGTCAACCCCATGTAAGTTATGGGACAGTAACAGAACACTTTTCAAAACGTGTTTTTCAGCCCGAAATAAACGCGTTTTTTCAGACAACTGAATCCCCATGTAACAGCAAGGCTCAGAGGAGCCCACACACTCAGCTCTTAACCCCAGTGTGCAGAAAGGGTAAAAACGTGTTTTTCAGCAGAAATAAACATGTTTCTGCAAGTTTGGTCAACCCCATGTAAGTTATGGGGTAGTAACAGCACACTTTTCAAAACGTGTTTTTCAGCCCGAAATAAACACGTTTTTTCAGACAACTGAATCCCCATGTAACAGCAAGGCTCAGAGGAGCCCACACACTCAGCTCTTAACCCCAGTGTGCAGAAAGGGTCACAACGTGTTTTTCAGCAGAAATAAACATGTTTCTGCAAGTTTGGTCAACCCCATGTAAGTTATGGGACAGTAACAGAACACTTTTCAAAACGTGTTTTTCAGCCCGAAATAAACGCGTTTTTTCAGACAACTGATTCCCCATGTAACAGCAAGGCTCAGAGGAGCCCACACACTCAGCTCTTAACCCCAGTGTGCAGAAAGGGTCAAAACGTGTTTTTCAGCAGAAATAAACATGTTTCTGCAAGTTTGGTCAACCCCATGTAAGTTATGGGGCAGTAACAGCACACTTTTCAAAACGTGTTTTTCAGCCCGAAATAAACGCGTTTTTTCAGACAACTGAATCCCCATGTAACAGCAAGGCTCAGAAGAGCCCACACACTCAGCTCTTAACCCCAGTGTGCAGAAAGGGTAAAAACGTGTTTTTCAGCAGAAATAAACATGTTTCTGCAAGTTTGGTCAACCCCATGTAAGTTATGGGACAGTAACAGAACACTTTTCAAAACGTGTTTTTCAGCCCGAAATAAACGCGTTTTTTCAGACAACTGAATCCCCATGTAACAGCAAGGCTCAGAGGAGCCCACACACTCAAATCTTAACCCCAGTGTGCAGAAAGGGTCAAAACGTGTTTTTCAGCAGAAATAAACATGTTTCTGCAAGTTTGGTCAACCCCATGTAAGTTATGGGACAGTAACAGAACACTTTTCAAAACGTGTTTTTCAGCCCGAAATAAACGCGTTTTTTCAGACAACTGAATCCCCATGTAACAGCAAGGCTCAGAGGAGCCCACACACTCAGCTCTTAACCCCAGTGTGCAGAAAGGGTCAAAACGTGTTTTTCAGCAGAAATAAACATGTTTCTGCAAGTTTGGTCAACCCCATGTAAGTTATGGGGCAGTAACAGAACACTTTTCAAAACGTGTTTTTCAGCCCGAAATAAACGCGTTTTTTTAGACAACTGAATCCCCATGTAACAGCAAGGCTCAGAGGAGCCCACACACTCAGCTCTTAACCCCAGTGTGCAGAAAGGGTCACAACGTGTTTTTCAGCAGAAATAAACATGTTTCTGCAAGTTTGGTCAACCCCATGTAAGTTATGGGACAGTAACAGAACACTTTTCAAAACGTGTTTTTCAGCCCGAAATAAACGCGTTTTTTCAGACAACTGAATCCCCATGTAACAGCAAGGCTCAGAGGAGCCCACACACTCAGCTCTTAACCCCAGTGTGCAGAAAGGGTCACAACGTGTTTTTCAGCAGAAATAAACATGTTTCTGCAAGTTTGGTCAACCCCATGTAAGTTATGGGGCAGTAACAGAACACTTTTCTAAACGTGTTTTTCAGCCCGAAATAAACGCGTTTTTTCAGACAACTGAATCCCCATGTAACAGCAAGGCTCAGAGGAGCCCACACACTCAGCTCTTAACCCCAGTGTGCAGAAAGGGTCAAAACGTGTTTTTCAGCAGAAATAAACATGTTTTTGCAAGTTTGGTCAACCCCATGTAAGTTATGGGGCAGTAACAGAACACTTTTCAAAACGTGTTTTTCAGCCCGAAATAAACGCGTTTTTTCAGACAACTGAATCCCCATGTAACAGCAAGGCTCAGAGGAGCCCACACACTCAGCTCTTAACCCCAGTGTGCAGAAAGGGTCAAAACGTGTTTTTCAGCAGAAATAAACATGTTTCTGCAAGTTTGGTCAACCCCATGTAAGTTATGGGGCAGTAACAGCACACTTTTCAAAACGTGTTTTTCAGCCCGAAATAAACGCGTTTTTTCAGACAACTGAATCCCCATGTAACAGCAAGGCTCAGAAGAGCCCACACACTCAGCTCTTAACCCCAGTGTGCAGAAAGGGTAAAAACGTGTTTTTCAGCAGAAATAAACATGTTTCTGCAAGTTTGGTCAACCCCATGTAAGTTATGGGGCAGTAACAGCACACTTTTCAAAACGTGTTTTTCAGCCCGAAATAAACGCGTTTTTTCAGACAACTGAATCCCCATGTAACAGCAAGGCTCAGAGGAGCCCACACACTCAGCTCTTAACCCCAGTGTGCAGAAAGGGTCACAACGTGTTTTTCAGCAGAAATAAACATGTTTCTGCAAGTTTGGTCAACCCCATGTAAGTTATGGGACAGTAACAGAACACTTTTCAAAACGTGTTTTTCAGCCCGAAATAAACGCGTTTTTTCAGACAACTGAATCCCCATGTAACAGCAAGGCTCAGAGGAGCCCACACACTCAGATCTTAACCCCAGTGTGCAGAAAGGGTCAAAACGTGTTTTTCAGCAGAAATAAACATGTTTCTGCAAGTTTGGTCAACCCCATGTAAGTTATGGGACAGTAACAGAACACTTTTCAAAACGTGTTTTTCAGCCCGAAATAAACGCTTTTTTTCAGACAACTGAATCCCCATGCAACAGCAAGGCTCAGAAGAGCCCACACACTCAGCTCTTAACCCCAGTGTGCAGAAAGAGTCAAAACGTGTTTTTCAGCAGAAATAAACATGTTTCTGCAAGTTTGGTCAACCCCATGTAAGTTATGGGGCAGTAACAGAACACTTTTCAAAACGTGTTTTTCAGCCCGAAATAAACGCGTTTTTTCAGACAACTGAATCCCCATGCAACAGCAAGGCTCAGAAGAGCCCACACACTCAGCTCTTAACCCCAGTGTGCAGAAAGAGTCAAAACGTGTTTTTCAGCAGAAATAAACATGTTTCTGCAAGTTTGGTCAACCCCATGTAAGTTATGGGGCAGTAACAGCACACTTTTCAAAACGTGTTTTTCAGCCCGAAATAAACGCGTTTTTTCAGACAACTGAATCCCCATGTAACAGCAAGGCTCAGAGGAGCCCACACACTCAGCTCTTAACCCCAGTGTGCAGAAAGGGTCAAAACGTGTTTTTCAGCAGAAATAAACATGTTTCTGCAAGTTTGGTCAACCCCATGTAAGTTATGGGGCAGTAACAGAACACTTTTCAAAACGTGTTTTTCAGCCCGAAATAAACGCGTTTTTTCAGACAACTGAATCCCCATGTAACAGCAAGGCTCAGAGGAGCCCACACACTCAGCTCTTAACCCCAGTGTGCAGAAAGGGTCACAACGTGTTTTTCAGCAGAAATAAACATGTTTCTGCAAGTTTGGTCAACCCCATGTAAGTTATGGGACAGTAACAGAACACTTTTGAAAACGTGTTTTTCAGCCCGAAATAAACGCGTTTTTTCAGACAACTGAATCCCCATGTAACAGCAAGGCTCAGAGGAGCCCACACACTCAGCTCTTAACCCCAGTGTGCAGAAAGGGTCAAAACGTGTTTTTCAGCAGAAATAAACATGTTTCTGCAAGTTTGGTCAACCCCATGTAAGTTATGGGACAGTAACAGAACACTTTTCAAAACGTGTTTTTCAGCCCGAAATAAACGCGTTTTTTCAGACAACTGAATCCCCATGTAACAGCAAGGCTCAGAGGAGCCCACACACTCAGCTCTTAACCCCAGTGTGCAGAAAGGGTCAAAACGTGTTTTTCAGCAGAAATAAACATGTTTCTGCAAGTTTGGTCAACCCCATGTAAGTTATGGGGCAGTAACAGAACACTTTTCAAAACGTGTTTTTCAGCCCGAAATAAACGCGTTTTTTCAGACAACTGAATCCCCATGTAACAGCAAGGCTCAGAGGAGCCCACACACTCAGCTCTTAACCCCAGTGTGCAGAAAGGGTCACAACGTGTTTTTCAGCAGAAATAAACATGTTTCTGCAAGTTTGGTCAACCCCATGTAAGTTATGGGACAGTAACAGAACACTTTTCAAAACGTGTTTTTCAGCCCGAAATAAACGCGTTTTTTCAGACAACTGAATCCCCATGTAACAGCAAGGCTCAGAGGAGCCCACACACTCAGCTCTTAACCCCAGTGTGCAGAAAGGGTCACAACGTGTTTTTCAGCAGAAATAAACATGTTTCTGCAAGTTTGGTCAACCCCATGTAAGTTATGGGGCAGTAACAGAACACTTTTCAAAACGTGTTTTTCAGCCCGAAATAAACGCGTTTTTTCAGACAACTGAATCCCCATGTAACAGCAAGGCTCAGAGGAGCCCACACACTCAGCTCTTAACCCCAGTGTGCAGAAAGGGTCAAAACGTGTTTTTCAGCAGAAATAAACATGTTTTTGCAAGTTTGGTCAACCCCATGTAAGTTATGGGGCAGTAACAGAACACTTTTCAAAACGTGTTTTTCAGCCCGAAATAAACGCGTTTTTTCAGACAACTGAATCCCCATGTAACAGCAAGGCTCAGAGGAGCCCACACACTCAGCTCTTAACCCCAGTGTGCAGAAAGGGTCAAAACGTGTTTTTCAGCAGAAATAAACATGTTTCTGCAAGTTTGGTCAACCCCATGTAAGTTATGGGGCAGTAACAGCACACTTTTCAAAACGTGTTTTTCAGCCCGAAATAAACGCGTTTTTTCAGACAACTGAATCCCCATGTAACAGCAAGGCTCAGAAGAGCCCACACATTCAGCTCTTAACCCCAGTGTGCAGAAAGGGTAAAAACGTGTTTTTCAGCAGAAATAAACATGTTTCTGCAAGTTTGGTCAACCCCATGTAAGTTATGGGGCAGTAACAGCACACTTTTCAAAACGTGTTTTTCAGCCCGAAATAAACGCGTTTTTTCAGACAACTGAATCCCCATGTAACAGCAAGGCTCAGAGGAGCCCACACACTCAGCTCTTAACCCCAGTGTGCAGAAAGGGTCACAACGTGTTTTTCAGCAGAAATAAACATGTTTCTGCAAGTTTGGTCAACCCCATGTAAGTTATGGGACAGTAACAGAACACTTTTCAAAACGTGTTTTTCAGCCCGAAATAAACGCGTTTTTTCAGACAACTGAATCCCCATGTAACAGCAAGGCTCAGAGGAGCCCACACACTCAGATCTTAACCCCAGTGTGCAGAAAGGGTCAAAACGTGTTTTTCAGCAGAAATAAACATGTTTCTGCAAGTTTGGTCAACCCCATGTAAGTTATGGGACAGTAACAGAACACTTTTCAAAACGTGTTTTTCAGCCCGAAATAAACGCTTTTTTTCAGACAACTGAATCCCCATGCAACAGCAAGGCTCAGAAGAGCCCACACACTCAGCTCTTAACCCCAGTGTGCAGAAAGAGTCAAAACGTGTTTTTCAGCAGAAATAAACATGTTTCTGCAAGTTTGGTCAACCCCATGTAAGTTATGGGGCAGTAACAGAACACTTTTCAAAACGTGTTTTTCAGCCCGAAATAAACGCGTTTTTTCAGACAACTGAATCCCCATGCAACAGCAAGGCTCAGAAGAGCCCACACACTCAGCTCTTAACCCCAGTGTGCAGAAAGAGTCAAAACGTGTTTTTCAGCAGAAATAAACATGTTTCTGCAAGTTTGGTCAACCCCATGTAAGTTATGGGGCAGTAACAGCACACTTTTCAAAACGTGTTTTTCAGCCCGAAATAAATGCGTTTTTTCAGACAACTGAATCCCCATGTAACAGCAAGGCTCAGAGGAGCCCACACACTCAGCTCTTAACCCCAGTGTGCAGAAAGGGTCAAAACGTGTTTTTCAGCAGAAATAAACATGTTTCTGCAAGTTTGGTCAACCCCATGTAAGTTATGGGGCAGTAACAGAAGACTTTTCAAAACGTGTTTTTCAGCCCGAAATAAACGCGTTTTTTCAGACAACTGAATCCCCATGTAACAGCAAGGCTCAGAGGAGCCCACACACTCAGCTCTTAACCCCAGTGTGCAGAAAGGGTCACAACGTGTTTTTCAGCAGAAATAAACATGTTTCTGCAAGTTTGGTCAACCCCATGTAAGTTATGGGACAGTAACAGAACACTTTTCAAAACGTGTTTTTCAGCCCGAAATAAACGCGTTTTTTCAGACAACTGAATCCCCATGTAACAGCAAGGCTCAGAGGAGCCCACACACTCAGCTCTTAACCCCAGTGTGCAGAAAGGGTAAAAACGTGTTTTTCAGCAGAAATAAACATGTTTCTGCAAGTTTGGTCAACCCCATGTAAGTTATGGGGTAGTAACAGCACACTTTTCAAAACGTGTTTTTCAGCCCGAAATAAACACGTTTTTTCAGACAACTGAATCCCCATGTAACAGCAAGGCTCAGAGGAGCCCACACACTCAGCTCTTAACCCCAGTGTGCAGAAAGGGTCACAACGTGTTTTTCAGCAGAAATAAACATGTTTCTGCAAGTTTGGTCAACCCCATGTAAGTTATGGGACAGTAACAGAACACTTTTCAAAACGTGTTTTTCAGCCCGAAATAAACGCGTTTTTTCAGACAACTGATTCCCCATGTAACAGCAAGGCTCAGAGGAGCCCACACACTCAGCTCTTAACCCCAGTGTGCAGAAAGGGTCAAAACGTGTTTTTCAGCAGAAATAAACATGTTTCTGCAAGTTTGGTCAACCCCATGTAAGTTATGGGGCAGTAACAGCACACTTTTCAAAACGTGTTTTTCAGCCCGAAATAAACGCGTTTTTTCAGACAACTGAATCCCCATGTAACAGCAAGGCTCAGAAGAGCCCACACACTCAGCTCTTAACCCCAGTGTGCAGAAAGGGTAAAAACGTGTTTTTCAGCAGAAATAAACATGTTTCTGCAAGTTTGGTCAACCCCATGTAAGTTATGGGACAGTAACAGAACACTTTTCAAAACGTGTTTTTCAGCCCGAAATAAACGCGTTTTTTCAGACAACTGAATCCCCATGTAACAGCAAGGCTCAGAGGAGCCCACACACTCAAATCTTAACCCCAGTGTGCAGAAAGGGTCAAAACGTGTTTTTCAGCAGAAATAAACATGTTTCTGCAAGTTTGGTCAACCCCATGTAAGTTATGGGACAGTAACAGAACACTTTTCAAAACGTGTTTTTCAGCCCGAAATAAACGCGTTTTTTCAGACAACTGAATCCCCATGTAACAGCAAGGCTCAGAGGAGCCCACACACTCAGCTCTTAACCCCAGTGTGCAGAAAGGGTCAAAACGTGTTTTTCAGCAGAAATAAACATGTTTCTGCAAGTTTGGTCAACCCCATGTAAGTTATGGGGCAGTAACAGAACACTTTTCAAAACGTGTTTTTCAGCCCGAAATAAACGCGTTTTTTCAGACAACTGAATCCCCATGTAACAGCAAGGCTCAGAGGAGCCCACACACTCAGCTCTTAACCCCAGTGTGCAGAAAGGGTCACAACGTGTTTTTCAGCAGAAATAAACATGTTTCTGCAAGTTTGGTCAACCCCATGTAAGTTATGGGACAGTAACAGAACACTTTTCAAAACGTGTTTTTCAGCCCGAAATAAACGCGTTTTTTCAGACAACTGAATCCCCATGTAACAGCAAGGCTCAGAGGAGCCCACACACTCAGCTCTTAACCCCAGTGTGCAGAAAGGGTCACAACGTGTTTTTCAGCAGAAATAAACATGTTTCTGCAAGTTTGGTCAACCCCATGTAAGTTATGGGGCAGTAACAGAACACTTTTCTAAACGTGTTTTTCAGCCCGAAATAAACGCGTTTTTTCAGACAACTGAATCCCCATGTAACAGCAAGGCTCAGAGGAGCCCACACACTCAGCTCTTAACCCCAGTGTGCAGAAAGGGTCAAAACGTGTTTTTCAGCAGAAATAAACATGTTTTTGCAAGTTTGGTCAACCCCATGTAAGTTATGGGGCAGTAACAGAACACTTTTCAAAACGTGTTTTTCAGCCCGAAATAAACGCGTTTTTTCAGACAACTGAATCCCCATGTAACAGCAAGGCTCAGAGGAGCCCACACACTCAGCTCTTAACCCCAGTGTGCAGAAAGAGTCAAAACGTGTTTTTCAGCAGAAATAAACATGTTTCTGCAAGTTTGGTCAACCCCATGTAAGTTATGGGGCAGTAACAGAACACTTTTCAAAACGTGTTTTTCAGCCCGAAATAAACGCGTTTTTTCAGACAACTGAATCCCCATGCAACAGCAAGGCTCAGAAGAGCCCACACACTCAGCTCTTAACCCCAGTGTGCAGAAAGAGTCAAAACGTGTTTTTCAGCAGAAATAAACATGTTTCTGCAAGTTTGGTCAACCCCATGTAAGTTATGGGGCAGTAACAGCACACTTTTCAAAACGTGTTTTTCAGCCCGAAATAAACGCGTTTTTTCAGACAACTGAATCCCCATGTAACAGCAAGGCTCAGAGGAGCCCACACACTCAGCTCTTAACCCCAGTGTGCAGAAAGGGTCAAAACGTGTTTTTCAGCAGAAATAAACATGTTTCTGCAAGTTTGGTCAACCCCATGTAAGTTATGGGGCAGTAACAGAACACTTTTCAAAACGTGTTTTTCAGCCCGAAATAAACGCGTTTTTTCAGACAACTGAATCCCCATGTAACAGCAAGGCTCAGAGGAGCCCACACACTCAGCTCTTAACCCCAGTGTGCAGAAAGGGTCACAACGTGTTTTTCAGCAGAAATAAACATGTTTCTGCAAGTTTGGTCAACCCCATGTAAGTTATGGGACAGTAACAGAACACTTTTGAAAACGTGTTTTTCAGCCCGAAATAAACGCGTTTTTTCAGACAACTGAATCCCCATGTAACAGCAAGGCTCAGAGGAGCCCACACACTCAGCTCTTAACCCCAGTGTGCAGAAAGGGTCAAAACGTGTTTTTCAGCAGAAATAAACATGTTTCTGCAAGTTTGGTCAACCCCATGTAAGTTATGGGGCAGTAACAGCACACTTTTCAAAACGTGTTTTTCAGCCCGAAATAAACGCGTTTTTTCAGACAACTGAATCCCCAAGTAACAGCAAGGCTCAGAAGAGCCCACACACTCAGCTCTTAACCCCAGTGTGCAGAAAGGGTAAAAACGTGTTTTTCAGCAGAAATAAACATGTTTCTGCAAGTTTGGTCAACCCCATGTAAGTTATGGGGCAGTAACAGCACACTTTTCAAAACGTGTTTTTCAGCCCGAAATAAACGCGTTTTTTCAGACAACTGATTCCCCATGTAACAGCAAGGCTCAGAGGAGCCCACACACTCAGCTCTTAACCCCAGTGTGCAGAAAGGGTCAAAACGTGTTTTTCAGCAGAAATAAACATGTTTCTGCAAGTTTGGTCAACCCCATGTAAGTTATGGGGCAGTAACAGCACACTTTTCAAAACGTGTTTTTCAGCCCGAAATAAACGCGTTTTTTCAGACAACTGAATCCCCATGTAACAGCAAGGCTCAGAAGAGCCCACACACTCAGCTCTTAACCCCAGTGTGCAGAAAGGGTAAAAACGTGTTTTTCAGCAGAAATAAACATGTTTCTGCAAGTTTGGTCAACCCCATGTAAGTTATGGGACAGTAACAGAACACTTTTCAAAACGTGTTTTTCAGCCCGAAATAAACGCGTTTTTTCAGACAACTGAATCCCCATGTAATAGCAAGGCTCAGAGGAGCCCACACACTCAGATCTTAACCCCAGTGTGCAGAAAGGGTCAAAACGTGTTTTTCAGCAGAAATAAACATGTTTCTGCAAGTTTGGTCAACCCCATGTAAGTTATGGGACAGTAACAGAACACTTTTCAAAACGTGTTTTTCAGCCCGAAATAAACGCTTTTTTTCAGACAACTGAATCCCCATGCAACAGCAAGGCTCAGAAGAGCCCACACACTCAGCTCTTAACCCCAGTGTGCAGAAAGAGTCAAAACGTGTTTTTCAGCAGAAATAAACATGTTTCTGCAAGTTTGGTCAACCCCATGTAAGTTATGGGGCAGTAACAGAACACTTTTCAAAACGTGTTTTTCAGCCCGAAATAAACGCGTTTTTTCAGACAACTGAATCCCCATGCAACAGCAAGGCTCAGAAGAGCCCACACACTCAGCTCTTAACCCCAGTGTGCAGAAAGAGTCAAAACGTGTTTTTCAGCAGAAATAAACATGTTTCTGCAAGTTTGGTCAACCCCATGTAAGTTATGGGGCAGTAACAGCACACTTTTCAAAACGTGTTTTTCAGCCCGAAATAAACGCGTTTTTTCAGACAACTGAATCCCCATGTAACAGCAAGGCTCAGAAGAGCCCACACACTCAGCTCTTAACCCCAGTGTGCAGAAAGGGTAAAAACGTGTTTTTCAGCAGAAATAAACATGTTTCTGCAAGTTTGGTCAACCCCATGTAAGTTATGGGACAGTAACAGAACACTTTTCAAAACGTGTTTTTCAGCCCGAAATAAACGCGTTTTTTCAGACAACTGAATCCCCATGTAATAGCAAGGCTCAGAGGAGCCCACACACTCAGATCTTAACCCCAGTGTGCAGAAAGGGTCAAAACGTGTTTTTCAGCAGAAATAAACATGTTTCTGCAAGTTTGGTCAACCCCATGTAAGTTATGGGACAGTAACAGAACACTTTTCAAAACGTGTTTTTCAGCCCGAAATAAACGCTTTTTTTCAGACAACTGAATCCCCATGCAACAGCAAGGCTCAGAAGAGCCCACACACTCAGCTCTTAACCCCAGTGTGCAGAAAGAGTCAAAACGTGTTTTTCAGCAGAAATAAACATGTTTCTGCAAGTTTGGTCAACCCCATGTAAGTTATGGGGCAGTAACAGAACACTTTTCAAAACGTGTTTTTCAGCCCGAAATAAACGCGTTTTTTCAGACAACTGAATCCCCATGCAACAGCAAGGCTCAGAAGAGCCCACACACTCAGCTCTTAACCCCAGTGTGCAGAAAGAGTCAAAACGTGTTTTTCAGCAGAAATAAACATGTTTCTGCAAGTTTGGTCAACCCCATGTAAGTTATGGGGCAGTAACAGCACACTTTTCAAAACGTGTTTTTCAGCCCGAAATAAACGCGTTTTTTCAGACAACTGAATCCCCATGTAACAGCAAGGCTCAGAAGAGCCCACACACTCAGCTCTTAACCCCAGTGTGCAGAAAGGGTAAAAACGTGTTTTTCAGCAGAAATAAACATGTTTCTGCAAGTTTGGTCAACCCCATGTAAGTTATGGGACAGTAACAGAACACTTTTCAAAACGTGTTTTTCAGCCCGAAATAAACGCGTTTTTTCAGACAACTGAATCCCCATGTAACAGCAAGGCTCAGAGGAGCCCACACACTCAGCTCTTAACCCCAGTGTGCAGAAAGGGTCACAACGTGTTTTTCAGCAGAAATAAACATGTTTCTGCAAGTTTGGTCAACCCCATGTAAGTTATGGGACAGTAACAGAACACTTTTGAAAACGTGTTTTTCAGCCCGAAATAAACGCGTTTTTTCAGACAACTGAATCCCCATGTAACAGCAAGGCTCAGAGGAGCCCACACACTCAGCTCTTAACCCCAGTGTGCAGAAAGGGTCAAAACGTGTTTTTCAGCAGAAATAAACATGTTTCTGCAAGTGTAGTCAACCCCATGTAAGTTATGGGGCAGTAACAGCACACTTTTCAAAACGTGTTTTTCAGCCCGAAATAAACGCGTTTTTTCAGACAACTGAATCCCCATGTAACAGCAAGGCTCAGAGGAGCCCACACACTCAGCTCTTAACCCCAGTGTGCAGAAAGGGTCAAAACGTGTTTTTCAGCAGAAATAAACATGTTTCTGCAAGTTTGGTCAACCCCATGTAAGTTATGGGGCAGTAACAGAACACTTTTCAAAACGTGTTTTTCAGCCCGAAATAAACGCGTTTTTTCAGACAACTGAATCCCCATGTAACAGCAAGGCTCAGAGGAGCCCACACACTCAGCTCTTAACCCCAGTGTGCAGAAAGGGTCAAAACGTGTTTTTCAGCAGAAATAAACATGTTTCTGCAAGTTTGGTCAACCCCATGTAAGTTATGGGGCAGTAACAGCACACTTTTCAAAACGTGTTTTTCAGCCCGAAATAAACGCGTTTTTTCAGACAACTGAATCCCCATGTAACAGCAAGGCTCAGAAGAGCCCACACACTCAGCTCTTAACCCCAGTGTGCAGAAAGGGTAAAAACGTGTTTTTCAGCAGAAATAAACATGTTTCTGCAAGTTTGGTCAACCCCATGTAAGTTATGGGACAGTAACAGAACACTTTTCAAAACGTGTTTTTCAGCCCGAAATAAACGCGTTTTTTCAGACAACTGAATCCCCATGTAATAGCAAGGCTCAGAGGAGCCCACACACTCAGATCTTAACCCCAGTGTGCAGAAAGGGTCAAAACGTGTTTTTCAGCAGAAATAAACATGTTTCTGCAAGTTTGGTCAACCCCATGTAAGTTATGGGACAGTAACAGAACACTTTTCAAAACGTGTTTTTCAGCCCGAAATAAACGCTTTTTTTCAGACAACTGAATCCCCATGCAACAGCAAGGCTCAGAAGAGCCCACACACTCAGCTCTTAACCCCAGTGTGCAGAAAGAGTCAAAACGTGTTTTTCAGCAGAAATAAACATGTTTCTGCAAGTTTGGTCAACCCCATGTAAGTTATGGGGCAGTAACAGAACACTTTTCAAAACGTGTTTTTCAGCCCGAAATAAACGCGTTTTTTCAGACAACTGAATCCCCATGCAACAGCAAGGCTCAGAAGAGCCCACACACTCAGCTCTTAACCCCAGTGTGCAGAAAGAGTCAAAACGTGTTTTTCAGCAGAAATAAACATGTTTCTGCAAGTTTGGTCAACCCCATGTAAGTTATGGGGCAGTAACAGCACACTTTTCAAAACGTGTTTTTCAGCCCGAAATAAACGCGTTTTTTCAGACAACTGAATCCCCATGTAACAGCAAGGCTCAGAAGAGCCCACACACTCAGCTCTTAACCCCAGTGTGCAGAAAGGGTAAAAACGTGTTTTTCAGCAGAAATAAACATGTTTCTGCAAGTTTGGTCAACCCCATGTAAGTTATGGGACAGTAACAGAACACTTTTCAAAACGTGTTTTTCAGCCCGAAATAAACGCGTTTTTTCAGACAACTGAATCCCCATGTAACAGCAAGGCTCAGAGGAGCCCACACACTCAGCTCTTAACCCCAGTGTGCAGAAAGGGTCACAACGTGTTTTTCAGCAGAAATAAACATGTTTCTGCAAGTTTGGTCAACCCCATGTAAGTTATGGGACAGTAACAGAACACTTTTGAAAACGTGTTTTTCAGCCCGAAATAAACGCGTTTTTTCAGACAACTGAATCCCCATGTAACAGCAAGGCTCAGAGGAGCCCACACACTCAGCTCTTAACCCCAGTGTGCAGAAAGGGTCAAAACGTGTTTTTCAGCAGAAATAAACATGTTTCTGCAAGTTTGGTCAACCCCATGTAAGTTATGGGGCAGTAACAGCACACTTTTCAAAACGTGTTTTTCAGCCCGAAATAAACGCGTTTTTTCAGACAACTGAATCCCCATGTAACAGCAAGGCTCAGAGGAGCCCACACACTCAGCTCTTAACCCCAGTGTGCAGAAAGGGTCAAAACGTGTTTTTCAGCAGAAATAAACATGTTTCTGCAAGTTTGGTCAACCCCATGTAAGTTATGGGGCAGTAACAGAACACTTTTCAAAACGTGTTTTTCAGCCCGAAATAAACGCGTTTTTTCAGACAACTGAATCCCCATGTAACAGCAAGGCTCAGAGGAGCCCACACACTCAGCTCTTAACCCCAGTGTGCAGAAAGGGTCACAACGTGTTTTTCAGCAGAAATAAACATGTTTCTGCAAGTTTGGTCAACCCCATGTAAGTTATGGGACAGTAACAGAACACTTTTCAAAACGTGTTTTTCAGCCCGAAATAAACGCGTTTTTTCAGACAACTGAATCCCCATGTAACAGCAAGGCTCAGAGGAGCCCACACACTCAGCTCTTAACCCCAGTGTGCAGAAAGGGTCACAACGTGTTTTTCAGCAGAAATAAACATGTTTCTGCAAGTTTGGTCAACCCCATGTAAGTTATGGGGCAGTAACAGAACACTTTTCAAAACGTGTTTTTCAGCCCGAAATAAACGCGTTTTTTCAGACAACTGAATCCCCATGTAACAGCAAGGCTCAGAGGAGCCCACACACTCAGCTCTTAACCCCAGTGTGCAGAAAGGGTCAAAACGTGTTTTTCAGCAGAAATAAACATGTTTCTGCAAGTTTGGTCAACCCCATGTAAGTTATGGGGCAGTAACAGAACACTTTTCAAAACGTGTTTTTCAGCCCGAAATAAACGCGTTTTTTCAGACAACTGAATCCCCATGTAACAGCAAGGCTCAGAGGAGCCCACACACTCAGCTCTTAACCCCAGTGTGCAGAAAGGGTCAAAACGTGTTTTTCAGCAGAAATAAACATGTTTCTGCAAGTTTGGTCAACCCCATGTAAGTTATGGGGCAGTAACAGCACACTTTTCAAAACGTGTTTTTCAGCCCGAAATAAACGCGTTTTTCAAGACAACTGAATCCCCATGTAACAGCAAGGCTCAGAAGAGCCCACACACTCAGCTCTTAACCCCAGTGTGCAGAAAGGGTAAAAACGTGTTTTTCAGCAGAAATAAACATGTTTCTGCAAGTTTGGTCAACCCCATGTAAGTTATGGGGCAGTAACAGCACACTTTTCAAAACGTGTTTTTCAGCCCGAAATAAACGCGTTTTTTCAGACAACTGAATCCCCATGTAACAGCAAGGCTCAGAGGAGCCCACACACTCAGCTCTTAACCCCAGTGTGCAGAAAGGATCACAACGTGTTTTTCAGCAGAAATAAACATGTTTCTGCAAGTTTGGTCAACCCCATGTAAGTTATGGGACAGTAACAGAACACTTTTCAAAACGTGTTTTTCAGCCCGAAATAAACGCGTTTTTTCAGACAACTGAATCCCCATGTAACAGCAAGGCTCAGAAGAGCCCACACACTCAGCTCTTAACCCCAGTGTGCAGAAAGGGTAAAAACGTGTTTTTCAGCAGAAATAAACATGTTTCTGCAAGTTTGGTCAACCCCATGTAAGTTATGGGGCAGTAACAGAACACTTTTCAAAACGTGTTTTTCAGCCCGAAATAAACGCGTTTTTTCAGACAACTGAATCCCCATGTAACAGCAAGGCTCAGAGGAGCCCACACACTCAGCTCTTAACCCCAGTGTGCAGAAAGGATCACAACGTGTTTTTCAGCAGAAATAAACATGTTTCTGCAAGTTTGGTCAACCCCATGTAAGTTATGGGACAGTAACAGAACACTTTTCAAAACGTGTTTTTCAGCCCGAAATAAACGCTTTTTTTCAGACAACTGAATCCCCATGCAACAGCAAGGCTCAGAAGAGCCCACACACTCAGCTCTTAACCCCAGTGTGCAGAAAGAGTCAAAACGTGTTTTTCAGCAGAAATAAACATGTTTCTGCAAGTTTGGTCAACCCCATGTAAGTTATGGGGCAGTAACAGAACACTTTTCAAAACGTGTTTTTCAGCCCGAAATAAACGCGTTTTTTCAGACAACTGAATCCCCATGTAACAGCAAGGCTCAGAGGAGCCCACACACTCAGCTCTTAACCCCAGTGTGCAGAAAGGATCACAACGTGTTTTTCAGCAGAAATAAACATGTTTCTGCAAGTTTGGTCAACCCCATGTAAGTTATGGGACAGTAACAGAACACTTTTCAAAACGTGTTTTTCAGCCCGAAATAAACGCTTTTTTTCAGACAACTGAATCCCCATGCAACAGCAAGGCTCAGAAGAGCCCACACACTCAGCTCTTAACCCCAGTGTGCAGAAAGAGTCAAAACGTGTTTTTCAGCAGAAATAAACATGTTTCTGCAAGTTTGGTCAACCCCATGTAAGTTATGGGGCAGTAACAGAACACTTTTCAAAACGTGTTTTTCAGCCCGAAATAAACGCGTTTTTTCAGACAACTGAATCCCCATGCAACAGGAAGGCTCAGAAGAGCCCACACACTCAGCTCTTAACCCCAGTGTGCAGAAAGAGTCAAAACGTGTTTTTCAGCAGAAATAAACATGTTTCTGCAAGTTTGGTCAACCCCATGTAAGTTATGGGGCAGTAACAGCACACTTTTCAAAACGTGTTTTTCAGCCCGAAATAAACGCGTTTTTTCAGACAACTGAATCCCCATGTAACAGCAAGGCTCAGAGGAGCCCACACACTCAGCTCTTAACCCCAGTGTGCAGAAAGGGTCAAAACGTGTTTTTCAGCAGAAATAAACATGTTTCTGCAAGTTTGGTCAACCCCATGTAAGTTATGGGACAGTAACAGAACACTTTTCAAAACGTGTTTTTCAGCCCGAAATAAACGCGTTTTTTCAGACAACTGAATCCCCATGTAACAGCAAGGCTCAGAAGAGCCCACACACTCAGCTCTTAACCCCAGTGTGCAGAAAGGGTAAAAACGTGTTTTTCAGCAGAAATAAACATGTTTCTGCAAGTTTGGTCAACCCCATGTAAGTTATGGGGCAGTAACAGAACACTTTTCAAAACGTGTTTTTCAGCCCGAAATAAACGCGTTTTTTCAGACAACTGAATCCCCATGTAACAGCAAGGCTCAGAGGAGCCCACACACTCAGCTCTTAACCCCAGTGTGCAGAAAGGGTCAAAACGTGTTTTTCAGCAGAAATAAACATGTTTCTGCAAGTTTGGTCAACCCCATGTAAGTTATGGGGCAGTAACAGCACACTTTTCAAAACGTGTTTTTCAGCCCGAAATAAACGCGTTTTTTCAGACAACTGAATCCCCATGTAACAGCAAGGCTCAGAGGAGCCCACACACTCAGCTCTTAACCCCAGTGTGCAGAAAGGGTCACAACGTGTTTTTCAGCAGAAATAAACATGTTTCTGCAAGTTTGGTCAACCCCATGTAAGTTATGGGACAGTAACAGAACACTTTTCAAAACGTGTTTTTCAGCCCGAAATAAACGCGTTTTTTCAGACAACTGAATCCCCATGTAACAGCAAGGCTCAGAGGAGCCCACACACTCAGCTCTTAACCCCAGTGTGCAGAAAGGGTCAAAACGTGTTTTTCAGCAGAAATAAACATGTTTCTGCAAGTTTGGTCAACCCCATGTAAGTTATGGGGCAGTAACAGCACACCTTTCAAAACGTGTTTTTCAGCCCGAAATAAACGCGTTTTTTCAGACAACTGAATCCCCATGTAACAGCAAGGCTCAGAAGAGCCCACACACTCAGCTCTTAACCCCAGTGTGCAGAAAGGGTAAAAACGTGTTTTTCAGCAGAAATAAACATGTTTCTGCAAGTTTGGTCAACCCCATGTAAGTTATGGGACAGTAACAGAACACTTTTCAAAACGTGTTTTTCAGCCTGAAATAAACGCGTTTTTTCAGACAACTGATTCCCCATGTAACAGCAAGGCTCAGAGGAGCCCACACACTCAGCTCTTAACCCCAGTGTGCAGAAAGGGTCAAAACGTGTTTTTCAGCAGAAATAAACATGTTTCTGCAAGTTTGGTCAACCCCATGTAAGTTATGGGGCAGTAACAGCACACTTTTCAAAACGTGTTTTTCAGCCCGAAATAAACGCGTTTTTTCAGACAACTGAATCCCCATGTAACAGCAAGGCTCAGAAGAGCCCACACACTCAGCTCTTAACCCCAGTGTGCAGAAAGGGTAAAAACGTGTTTTTCAGCAGAAATAAACATGTTTCTGCAAGTTTGGTCAACCCCATGTAAGTTATGGGGCAGTAACAGCACACTTTTCAAAACGTGTTTTTCAGCCCGAAATAAACGCGTTTTTTCAGACAACTGATTCCCCATGTAACAGCAAGGCTCAGAGGAGCCCACACACTCAGCTCTTAACCCCAGTGTGCAGAAAGGGTCAAAACGTGTTTTTCAGCAGAAATAAACATGTTTCTGCAAGTTTGGTCAACCCCATGTAAGTTATGGGGCAGTAACAGCACACTTTTCAAAACGTGTTTTTCAGCCCGAAATAAACGCGTTTTTTCAGACAACTGAATCCCCATGTAACAGCAAGGCTCAGAAGAGCCCACACACTCAGCTCTTAACCCCAGTGTGCAGAAAGGGTAAAAACGTGTTTTTCAGCAGAAATAAACATGTTTCTGCAAGTTTGGTCAACCCCATGTAAGTTATGGGACAGTAACAGAACACTTTTCAAAACGTGTTTTTCAGCCCGAAATAAACGCGTTTTTTCAGACAACTGAATCCCCATGTAATAGCAAGGCTCAGAGGAGCCCACACACTCAGATCTTAACCCCAGTGTGCAGAAAGGGTCAAAACGTGTTTTTCAGCAGAAATAAACATGTTTCTGCAAGTTTGGTCAACCCCATGTAAGTTATGGGACAGTAACAGAACACTTTTCAAAACGTGTTTTTCAGCCCGAAATAAACGCTTTTTTTCAGACAACTGAATCCCCATGCAACAGCAAGGCTCAGAAGAGCCCACACACTCAGCTCTTAACCCCAGTGTGCAGAAAGAGTCAAAACGTGTTTTTCAGCAGAAATAAACATGTTTCTGCAAGTTTGGTCAACCCCATGTAAGTTATGGGGCAGTAACAGAACACTTTTCAAAACGTGTTTTTCAGCCCGAAATAAACGCGTTTTTTCAGACAACTGAATCCCCATGCAACAGCAAGGCTCAGAAGAGCCCACACACTCAGCTCTTAACCCCAGTGTGCAGAAAGAGTCAAAACGTGTTTTTCAGCAGAAATAAACATGTTTCTGCAAGTTTGGTCAACCCCATGTAAGTTATGGGGCAGTAACAGCACACTTTTCAAAACGTGTTTTTCAGCCCGAAATAAACGCGTTTTTTCAGACAACTGAATCCCCATGTAACAGCAAGGCTCAGAAGAGCCCACACACTCAGCTCTTAACCCCAGTGTGCAGAAAGGGTAAAAACGTGTTTTTCAGCAGAAATAAACATGTTTCTGCAAGTTTGGTCAACCCCATGTAAGTTATGGGACAGTAACAGAACACTTTTCAAAACGTGTTTTTCAGCCCGAAATAAACGCGTTTTTTCAGACAACTGAATCCCCATGTAACAGCAAGGCTCAGAGGAGCCCACACACTCAGCTCTTAACCCCAGTGTGCAGAAAGGGTCACAACGTGTTTTTCAGCAGAAATAAACATGTTTCTGCAAGTTTGGTCAACCCCATGTAAGTTATGGGACAGTAACAGAACACTTTTGAAAACGTGTTTTTCAGCCCGAAATAAACGCGTTTTTTCAGACAACTGAATCCCCATGTAACAGCAAGGCTCAGAGGAGCCCACACACTCAGCTCTTAACCCCAGTGTGCAGAAAGGGTCAAAACGTGTTTTTCAGCAGAAATAAACATGTTTCTGCAAGTTTGGTCAACCCCATGTAAGTTATGGGGCAGTAACAGCACACTTTTCAAAACGTGTTTTTCAGCCCGAAATAAACGCGTTTTTTCAGACAACTGAATCCCCATGTAACAGCAAGGCTCAGAGGAGCCCACACACTCAGCTCTTAACCCCAGTGTGCAGAAAGGGTCAAAACGTGTTTTTCAGCAGAAATAAACATGTTTCTGCAAGTTTGGTCAACCCCATGTAAGTTATGGGGCAGTAACAGAACACTTTTCAAAACGTGTTTTTCAGCCCGAAATAAACGCGTTTTTTCAGACAACTGAATCCCCATGTAACAGCAAGGCTCAGAGGAGCCCACACACTCAGCTCTTAACCCCAGTGTGCAGAAAGGGTCACAACGTGTTTTTCAGCAGAAATAAACATGTTTCTGCAAGTTTGGTCAACCCCATGTAAGTTATGGGACAGTAACAGAACACTTTTCAAAACGTGTTTTTCAGCCCGAAATAAACGCGTTTTTTCAGACAACTGAATCCCCATGTAACAGCAAGGCTCAGAGGAGCCCACACACTCAGCTCTTAACCCCAGTGTGCAGAAAGGGTCACAACGTGTTTTTCAGCAGAAATAAACATGTTTCTGCAAGTTTGGTCAACCCCATGTAAGTTATGGGGCAGTAACAGAACACTTTTCAAAACGTGTTTTTCAGCCCGAAATAAACGCGTTTTTTCAGACAACTGAATCCCCATGTAACAGCAAGGCTCAGAGGAGCCCACACACTCAGCTCTTAACCCCAGTGTGCAGAAAGGGTCAAAACGTGTTTTTCAGCAGAAATAAACATGTTTCTGCAAGTTTGGTCAACCCCATGTAAGTTATGGGGCAGTAACAGAACACTTTTCAAAACGTGTTTTTCAGCCCGAAATAAACGCGTTTTTTCAGACTACTGAATCCCCATGTAACAGCAAGGCTCAGAGGAGCCCACACACTCAGCTGTTAACCCCAGTGTGCAGAAAGGGTCACAACGTGTTTTTCAGCAGAAATAAACATGTTTCTGCAAGTTTGGTCAACCCCATGTAAGTTATGGGACAGTAACAGAACACTTTTCAAAACGTGTTTTTCAGCCCGAAATAAACGCGTTTTTTCAGACAACTGAATCCCCATGTAACAGCAAGGCTCAGAGGAGCCCACACACTCAGCTCTTAACCCCAGTGTGCAGAAAGGGTCAAAACGTGTTTTTCAGCAGAAATAAACATGTTTCTGCAAGTTTGGTCAACCCCATGTAAGTTATGGGGCAGTAACAGCACACTTTTCAAAACGTGTTTTTCAGCCCGAAATAAACGCGTTTTTTCAGACAACTGAATCCCCATGTAACAGCAAGGCTCAGAAGAGCCCACACA